>NW_020448307.1:8600226-8646812 GCF_003343035.1 Apteryx rowi | reverse complement strand
GCTCGGCCGCCTCGGGCGGCCATTTTTGGTAGGGGCAACGGAAGACCTGGGTTAAGGGGCGGCCACCTTTGGTTTGGGCACGTTGCCGCGGCTGGGCAGCCGCGCTACGTAAGTGCGAAAGGTCACCCCGATGCCAGCAGGGCCACCATCTTGGACTGAGGAGCGCAGTCACCTCCGCGAGCAGCCATCTTTGTGGAGGGCACGCGGAGGGGGCGGGCTGGCAGTGGGGCCGGAGCGGTGAGGGGGCGCCGGCTGCCTGCCCCTGAAAATCAGCCACATATCTATCAACTGGCCGGATAAAACACTGCAAAAGAAAATAGCAGCCACTCACTTGCCGTTATATATCCAGTCTTTGAGAATTCCCCTCCCCAAAGCCAGGGCCAATTCCAAATCTTCTCCTCCTGTGGTGTCTAATACCCAAAGCTCAGCTGCTACCCTAAACCCGGCCTCTTTGTAGGGCCCCGAGGCCCCCTCACACGTCCCCCCTCCATAAACCGCCCTGTCCTGCAACCTGAAAGTCACCGCAACTCTGAGGCCCTGCCTCAGTGCTGTCTCGCTCATACAATGGAGAGCAAATAAGCTAATTTAATAACGTTCAGAGAGTGGCTTATTTGGAGAAAATACAACAATAGCTAGCATCGGTTTGACTTTTTAGTTCTTGAAACATAGGAATAGGATACAATGATAAAGGGTAGTAGTAAAAATGTGTAAAAAATCTGGGAGTTTTCTGAGATTGTCGTTCTGAAAGTCTTTTTTGAAACTCTAAGTCACTTGGATATTTTAAAGAATCTCCTCAGTCAATTGCGTGATGTTGGTTTTGGAAAGGTTATGGCAAAGGCAAAAAAAACAAAAACAAAACTAGTTAGTGAAAGATATAAACACAGATAGAAGCGAATAAATGTACAATAAATTAGAGATATTAAGAACTGCATAGATCCCCAGATAACCTGACATTCGATGTAGGTGGTTTTAAGCTATTTACTGTTTGTACTGAAGGCAAATGCATTACAGCTAGACTAAAATATAGCAGAATGAAGCGGCAGCTCGCGTGTGCGGTGCCTGGGGCTGGGCTGCCCCGCACGGAACCCTGTCCATCCGTCCATCCATCCGGCAACACATGGCAAGGCCCTCATTTCTAATGTACGTTAGGGAGCCTTGGGTTGAAAGTGAATTAATATTACAGTCAGTAGTCCAGCGTAAAATATTAATTCAGCACGTTTTACGTAGCTATGTTATTTATTAAACATTTAGTGATTATTACTTCACCTAGCCAATGTATAAAAGCAATGGGCTTGGTTTTCCCAGCCTGCTAGGTATGCAAAGTGAAATTCCAGTTTCCAGATGGATAACACCACATATTGCACATCCGACTGGCTTTTCATATATACAGTTACCTGGTCTATGGGCACAGCGGTGGGTCCAAAACTGATGTGTGCTTGTCTTCCTTAAAATTTATTCTTGCAAAGGAATGTGGATTATGCAAGGGTGGCCGTCATGACTTTTGTCTACTATGCATGAGTTCTGGCAAAGAGTTCGTTTTTAGGGATGGTTGCCCTTTTTTGCACATCTAGAAATAAAAATGCAAAAAAATACAGTTCAAAATTAAATAACAAAAGGATAGTGAAATTAAAATAGCTATATAGAGGTACACCGGTAGAAAAATCAGTTGAAAATGGAAACTTGCAGAAACATTTCCTGAAGAATTTTAATTCAGTAGTGGGCTGTTCACTACTACTTGCTACAAGACTGTTTCCAACCTATTCAGTCACCTGGTTGTGAGTTTGGATAATACAGATATTTTTAGCAAATCCAGTACTTCTCAAGCATTTTATTAAGTAAACCATTGCCTTTGAAATCATATATCCCATGTTTCCATGTGTGATAATGTGCTTGGTTACCTATGGTCAAAGTATCACTGTTTGTGAACACAAAATTACTGGGTTACAATATTCCCTTTTGTTTTTTATTTGCAACCTTTGTGAGCCCGTCTGCTATTAAATACTATTTTCCTCTATACTTTTCTTGTCATACTGTTACTATCATCATCATCATCGGATTCAGAGTTAACAAGCATGTCTGTCAAGAAGGTGTGCATCTGGCTCCAGTAATATACTGCTATTAAAAGTAGTTTGGGAAAGACTGATTAGATGGCCTTCATTTAATTCAAACACACCCTTGCAATGCATTAGGGTAGATGTGGATCAGCTAGAGTGGTATGAGCAGAACTTCCAAAATATGACTTTAATCACCTTGCTTGACAAACATGGTTTGCTGAAATCATGGGAGATTTCTTAATGGCTCACATTTTGATGGTATCAGCTGCCCAGCAGGATTTGTGTCATTTTAGTCAACCTCTTTGAGGGAAAAATGCCTGAACAATGTACAAGGATTGCAGTCACTACATTTAATTACAAAGAAGAATAAATCACTGAAGAAAATAAGTAGTGTCTATAAACAAGTACATTTAACAACCCGTAAGGAAGTTGCCATTTTGATGATTTGATGATGTAAAGAAAGTCTCAAATAACGCGTCTGAGCTTTATTTGGAATGCATGAGAACCAAGCAGGTTTTTTTGAATTGCCACGTAAGTTTTGCAGAAACTAATCATCAGATCAGCTACATGATTAGCTTGCACATTTGTCAAACATTTTAAAATCAATCACTTTTAATAGCAGTAGAATCTCATTTGCTGCCTTCTTTTACAGAAGACTATCCTACTTTCCCAGCTGCCTAACACTGCAAAACCAAGCTCATTTCCAGGGAATCATGAAGATATTATTATTACTGCTTTTCATTACAGACACACTAAAATAGTGACAAGCATTCCTAAAAACTTCTTACTGCTGTAATTCCATGTATATCTAGCAGTGTAAGCAGTATTTTTTTTTAATTGCTCAAACCATAAGCTCAAATCTTTGCAGTCAAATCCACCCTTTATCATGTAGCAAGTGACATACAGATTTTCCTGTAGCTTATGTCATGACCTAACTTTGAAATCTTTAAAACATATGTGAAATTTCTAAACATAGGATCCAAATAATTTTAAAAAGCTTGGGCATCTAAATAATGTGATTCTCAAAAATTTAGAAATATAATCCTAAATTTCTCTTACTCTACCTCAACAACAAAAATCCAAGAATATTTTCAAAGGGAGGGAAGGGGGAAAGTTGTCCTAGTATCCTTTCCTTTGCCCTTGCTAACGTACAGCTGTCTGAGATTCAGCGTCCAGATTTGCTGCCACATCCACCAAATAGATGGCTGCAGCTCCGTAGTGATGGATGTAGCTAATGCCTTTCACCTGAAAAGGGTTTAGAACTGAATTACACTTGAAGTACTTTTAGTCATTACGATACCTTACGCTAATCACTATCAGCACCTAATGGATTCATTTCTGGAGGCAATTTAACGCTGCCGGCTGCCGCACAGGAGAGGAGTCCCCGACTGCTCCGTCTGGCAGCGTCAGGCAGCTCTAGCTGAGATCATCGGTGGCACCGTGCACTGAGCAGGCACCCCCAGAATCAACCTCTGGGATCGCAAGCCCCTCGACAACCTCTTCACTGAGAGACTAAATCACAAGTGGGAACATATGACTCTCCTCTGAGGATGAGAGTTTTTAGCCTGCTTTTATTTGGACAGTCTCCCTGTAACACATCACCCGATCAATGTTCGATTGTTACTCAGGTCACAGGAAAAATCAAGAATGGCCACACTGGTGTAGAAAGTCTGTTTGCTCACTTTCCTCGGTCAGGAAGAGTCTCAAGATCTGTGGTTTGTTTGCATTTAATAAAGCATCCATTCAAACTTCCAGTGATAAAACACAACAAAGGGTAAATATCTTCAGTGCAAACCAGAACAACTTTGTCAGATGCACTGCATAGCCCTGGTAAGATCATATGACCCTTAGGAGGTGGTATGCATAGCTGATAATTTAATACAGTTAACTCACAGAACACCTTGAAAAAAAGTGGAATGCCCCAACCAGAAATCTCTCCAGATCAGTCACACTCCTCATCGCGGGAGAGTCCAGGAGAGCAGATGTGGTTTTTGTGATACACCCTGAGTGTTATCAAATCAGGGCACTATTGAGCTAAGGTGTGAAACGAGTTACAGAGCTTAGAAGGAACTCCTTATGGAAAATGCCTTGCCAATGCCCCCCTTTTCTCTATCAAAGGATGTCAGCTCTCATGCATCTGCTGATTGCAGCTGTCATGGTGTCATCTGGAAAGAAAGGTGAGCCCTCAGTGACTCGACATACAAACTTCAAATATTAACACTGCACACACTGCTGATTACAGAAACATCAGATTGATGCACCTATTTAGCACTGCTGGTGGAGCAACTGAGAACTCATAAATTTATAGTCATCTTCTGCCTTAAAAATGGAGCAGAAAAGGGGTAAGAATCTCTTTTCTAGAAACAAATTTATCAGCTGAATTCTATGTCTCAAAAAGCGTAACATGGCCTGATGTTTTCTTGAATGTCAAAAGCCCTATCAGGATGTCCAGATCTCCAGTTTTATATTAGTAATGTTTGTTGTATCTTCATACAAATGTCTACAGCATATTAAGACAATTTAATAAATCAAAAGTCAAAATTGCACTATACTTATAGCACAAGGACTTTAGGAAGGGTGCACTGGGCTGCATTAAAATTCAGAGGGCTCATTTATGAGATTATTAGTTCGGGTGTTCCTCCACATTACTTTAGGTCTAATGTATCGCATAAGACACAGGACTTGCTCACGTTCAATGGTAATAAAGGCAACCAACAGACCTGAAAAGCTGCATCAACATTTTATTCTGAACAATTGCTTCAGGAAGGCTGAGCTAAAAACTCTAGGCAAGCTGTCAGTAGCTAATATTAGCCTACCCATAGAGAAAATTTTTATTTCAGAGCAGTTTTCAAAGACTGCAGAAAGTCTTCTCTAGGCCTCAGAGAAAATCCAACAGTTCATTTTTGTGCTGATGCAGCTGCAACTGCTGTTTCCTAGATCATATCTCAGCTTGGTCATTGCAATATCAAACTATGATTTTATAAACCCAGTAAACCATTTAAATCTTGTGTAAAACACATTATACATACTAATGGCTTCATTTGGCTAAGCTGCCTTTGTCATTTTTCTGCAACTGGATGAAGGTACTGTATACTGATATACCCTCAAATGTTAAGCAACCCCTTAATGGAGTGCATTGCCTTGGAGTCTTTAGTCCTTATGGAAAAAAAACCTTATCACTGCCCAGAGAACTATTCTGTGTACGGTAATTATGTAATATTAATGAACAATATTACGTACAACTGTATTTTCCAGCCCTATTCTTTGTATGGAATGTACTTTAGAATGACCTGACACTGCAAAAATGCCTCTAGCTTCCATGGCTCATGTAAAATACAATAAACACATAAATAATTTAGAAGCGGAAATAGGTAGTGTTGTCACAGCGGTAGAGTTCTTTTTGCTATACTTCAAAATCTGACAATGTGGCCTTTGGAAATTCTTGTTTTTATTTAAGGGCACCATTCTCAAACTGGGCAAAGAACTTCATATGGATGCACAGCTTTAAAATGCAAATTTGAAAGCTAATTTTATAATTTCACTTCTGAATTTGTAGAAGGAAAAAAGGATACAAGGGAGTATTTACCCACCGCAGGCTTTTGCAAAGAGCCCAGCGGATCGCTGTACGTAGACGGGATGTCTGCAGCTGAGAGCTCCTACATGCTAATCACAGCTGCGTCCAGCATCGCCTCCACGGGGGAAGCAACAGGGAGGTGCCTCCTTGGTGCCTGGTCCGCATGCACAGGGCTGCCCCCAAAACCCTTTCCAAGACAGCCCTGCCTGCCACAAACACCGGCAGTCTGCAAGCCCGGCCCGGGCACAGGGCGCCCCTTTCCGAATACACGGCAGCCCGCGTGCCTGGGCACCGACGGGTCAGCAGGCCCCCGGCGTGCCGGGACAGGCTGTCCACGGGCATCCACCAGTTGTCCCAGAGGCATCTGGAAGGCAGTAGCTGTTTAGGAGCAGAGCTGTTTTTACTAGGGAGACTCAGGTTCTCAATCTCTCTTTTTTTTTTTTTCCTTTCCATCTCTAAAATAAAATAATTAGATATTTAATTCCTATTAATAAAGCAGGAATGCATCAGGGTTGTTGCAAGGGTCAGTTTGTTGAAGCTTATGAAGTGCAATGGTGCTACGTATGATTTTTACTGTAACTCGGTGACACCTTCATTTCTCAAAAAAAAGATTTCATAGCCTGTTCATTTGCAAAGTGGGCTAGTGCCTTTGGGTATTTGGGAAGGGCAAAAAGACAAATTGAAAAGCACCAAATCATTTAATTTCCAAGTGCATTAAGCGCATGCCTTCCAATTTTCAGACTAAAGTGTTCATCAGCTTTTTCCAAAGAGGTTTGTATTCAGGGCACAGAAAAAATTTGTGGATTTTAGATTCCTGAAATACTTAACAATGCTATTCAGGGGAAAAACAGTGGCTTCTTGTCCTAAAAAAAAAAAAAAAAGATTCACGTCAAAAGTATTAATGATTCCAAGTGACTGGTTAAGGATAAAAATAGCTTAAAAAATACAAACTTTAACTAATCAAACATTTTCAGGGACAGAATTTTCCCCAGTGCTAATTTTGAATGGGATATTATATAAAAAGGATTCAGGAAACAATATTAAGAGTCTAATTCAGAGTGACCAAAATGCTATTGGTGTCATTTTTATCCTGGAGCCGCACCGTCCCTTAACGCAGCATGTCGTGACCCAGCCGTCGGAGGCTGAGCCCCAGCACGCAGTGCTCTGCCTCAAGCTCCGCGACCAGGCGGCTTGGCTCAATCTGGAGTGTTGCTTGCTGGAATCTGTAGTCTCCAGGCTGCATCTCCGTTATTAAAAAGGAGAGCAGTGGCAATCTGCTCCATTTTAGGCAAATTAAGTGCAGCTCTTCAGCTCCTGGCACGTTCCCAGTACAGCTCCGGGATGAACGTAATTCCATAAAATCCATAACATTCAAAGTCTGGGGCTGCCACCATTCCCACTTCCCCGTGCCTTGTGGAGCACAGAGTCCTCTGCTGGGGTGCTTCACAGGGGAGAGACATACTATGCATGTACCTAATGAATACTGGTCTCCACGTGCTAAGGGGATGAGTTAAGAAGGGAGTTTCAGCCTTACCTTTGAATTCTCTGTCTTAGGGGTTTCATGTTATAACTCTACTGGCAAGGGAGGGGGGGGGTATGTTGCATATTCGGTGCTCCCCTCCTTGCGCCTTGCAGGGGGAAAGAGGGTGTGTTTCCACCGCCGGAGCAGAATGAACTCATGCTTTCCAATTTTTCCCCATGTTAGGAAATAGGTCCTGTCTCATTACTGGTGACAGCACATATTGGTAGGTCATAGAGCAAAGGGAGAGCCTTGCGTAGAACAGCTGGGGCCCAGAGCCAGAAATCTCATTAAAGTAAGCTGCTGCTATTTCCAGCCTGTAATAGAGCTTTGGAGCTTGATTATATTCAGTGAAAGCAGGTCATTACAAACACAGTGCTTTTTGCATATTATCTAAATTGAAATAATAATATGTTCTCTCCTTTCATGTGCTGTATTGATAAATCCCAACTTATGAATGAAACATGTTGATTAGTTAGTTAAAAATAATTAGTTCCATATTATGCCTCCAAGTTTAAGGCTTGATTAGTGCAAACAAATAACTTTTCTTGATAATAAGAAGTCATTTACAGATTATTCTTTTAAATGGAGCACACAGGCACACGAATAATCTACTGAAATAAATTATTGTGCTATGTGTTTTCTCTTTCTTTTCTCTTTAACTTGAAATATAATAGTCCTTTTAGAACTTGATAGAGTATCTATATGCAGATTCTGATCTCAACAGCAATTACAGCAATGCAACTCTGGAGTTACTTGATTGGGACAGTGGCGTAGCAGATAAGAATTTGACCCATCTTTGATTCAATCTTTTCAGTCATATAGTCCCAAAAGAAAAACAATTATTGCTTACATTGACTCATAATATTGCTCTGTTGAGCTTCTCATTATTTAACTCACATTTAAATATCCTGATAATTACATCAGATCTGAGCTAAACAGGGATTGTTGCTGGTTTTAGGTTTTTCTTAGTAGTGGTAGCACTAAGTAACCTTTTCAGTTCTTTTGAAGGAAAACAAAACCCTGCATCAACACTTTTTCTAGTTGTCAGTTCACTGAGGGCAGCAGGATTTAAGAATGCCCATAAAGTTTTAATGCAGTCCTGAAAATGAATAATTTCCTGAACCAGGGCCTAGGGCATTCATAAGGACTGAGTCTTTTACTTATCTCCCCTAGAGTTTTTCTCACAAAAGATGGGCCCATAACTATGTACAGGAGACATCCACCAACAAAAGGCTATACATTGATAGGATTATGGTATATTCACTCTAATTAATTAGATAACATCCTGGTAAAAAGCCCTGACTCTGTTGATACTACTGTCTCTGCTATTGCTCCCTGGTGGAAAGTTACGGCTTTCAATTATTGCTGTGAAAATCCAGTCCTATTTTGGGAGTGCTTATAACTTTCAGCAGTCATCCATGGGGTGGGAGTTTGACGTCGTTCTTAAAGAATATAAGCCTTAGTATTTAGGTGTTGGAGCCTGACAATTCTGGATGAGGCAAATAATACACTTTTGTAAACCCTTTTTATAAAACACCTTCCTAACTGATTGACAGAAAAACTTTCAAAGACTGGAAAGACCTTCTTTTCAGATTGGCAACAAGGGAGCTAATTTGATAGCAGCAACTGTGGTATGGACACTTTGTCCACTGGGACGTGACTGAGACCACCAACTTACTGTCTGTACGCACTCACCAAACAGCCAGGAGCTAGAAACGACTAAATGGTAGGTAAATTCATCTACCGTGCTATGAAAGACCTGATGTGACATATTGGTTAGAAACTCCTTCAATCCTTCCCAATCCTCTCAGAGGGCACTTACTGAGGAATAGTAATGGGCTACAGTCTCAGAGTGCTTTTAAGGCACTCAATGTAGGAAAAAATGGCATTAATCCAGCCCCCTCCCCACATCCTGGACTTGTAGGTTCTAAACATTATTGGCAAGTGATTTCACTGAAGTGAAGGGAATTATACAAGTATAAGACCTATGTAAAAGTGGAACCAGGTCCATGTATCATACAATTAAGATTCCTGGCAAAATATGCTCTATTTGCCCGAGGAAATTAAAGCATTTCAGAGAATCTGGATGATTTAAGAGCTATGTTCTTATTTCCTAGAAATTAGAATAGTACATCAGGTAATCAATGAACATATAAAACTGTCTCTAAAATGCCCGTAGTGCGTCGGTTAGGAATGGGAAGACTGCAAYTGAAATCACCTTACATGATACACTGGAAAAACAACATTATTTGTACCAAGGGCACTAAGGAGCCATTGCAAAAGGCAAGAAACTGATTTAATGGTTAGGCAAACAACATATGTTTCATAAACCCAATTTTCAGCCATTTCCATTACAAGTAAAACAACACAAAACTAGGCTGCTTCAGTTAAGCACTTTGGCACCAACCTCCCTTGAACTTTAAGAAATTCAGGGAAACAAGCTCTTGGGTTGGGGCTACCTGTATCCGAAACACTGCATTCAAACCACATTATTGGTATTTTTTTCACTTCAAATCACAAGTACCAGGCAGTGCGTGTATCTCCTCGATGGTCTATAACTGAAATTCCTCAGTTACACGTGAAACCTCTCCAGGGTCTTCCCCAAGCAGAGGCCCTGTTAACACTTACAGAAGGGCTGATTCTGCACAATACCTGCCACAGATCCTCCAGGAGAACTGCAGGAAAGAAATGGGGTCTGAAACGGGCAGGGAGTCACTCAGCTTCTACCTTCAAATCTAAAGGAGCTGCTTGATGAGGCTTGCTTTCTGACCGAGACTTAGAGCTAAGTCAGTGAGAGACCTAGTGCTAACCCATTAACTGCACATCCTTTCCAGACTTGTAATAACTCTTCAGAAAGAGGAAAAAACACTTCTCTCCACTGCTCCTTCCCCCTGTGTTACAATAGACCAAGGCTTGTGATGTTTGGCCAAAGAATGGGGAAACCTAGGAGTGACTTTGGATAGTACACCCTGGTGATCATGAGTCACCAGCTAATGTTAAAGACAGACCTAAAGTCAGATGTGGTGTGTCTGAGAGTAACTTTATTTGACATCAGTGGAGTTACTGCCTGCTTGCGCCTGATCTGAATTTTGCTTCGCATATGCTCCTAATGGCATTAAAAGGAATTTTTGTGAATGTACAGCGAGGGGAATAAACCCCTGCAGTGTCAGCCTCAGTTTTGAATGGGTTGGCTTTTTTGGCTTGTCACATCTTTCTAGTCTCTGAACCTCTGCCTGTGTATTGTAATGTGGCATGCTGTAAATATCTGTAATGGAACGGATTACATCAGCTAAGTTAGTGTTGCCAATCTCAATATTAAACTCTGCAGCGCTCAGGAGCCCTGCCCAGAGGACTATGACAAGTATTCAGCTCCATTTATATTGTAATACGAAGTACAGAATAAACCCAGATTGTTTCTGGCAACTGATACGACCTGTCAGATAAGAATGGCAGAGGGGAAAACAGTGCCAGACCATTGAAGTTCCTTCTCAAAACTAGGAGGTGTGGCGTACTTGATACATGCCCTTTCTGAATTTGCTGTAGGTTAGTAGTAATTAAAAAAAAAAAACACAAAAACACCTTATCCCCAATGCTCAAGCAACAGCAAAAAGTAGTTCCCTATTTCTACATCCACTGATTCTCTGTCCTATTATGGACATATTAGGTAGAACAAGGCAGAGAGAGACCTGGTGGAATTTTAACATGTTTTCACCTAAATTCAGATATGCAAAAAACAGCTGGTTAAAATGCTTAAAAATATGTTAAGCATTTTCTTGTGGTTGCCATACGCTCAGTCAGCTGCACACTGACTTTACTGTTCTCACTGCAATTTCACTTGAGGTGTTTGGCGCCAAATAAAATCCCATTCCTATTAGATAAGTCACCATCAGATTCCAGTGAGTTTGACCAAAACTATTGTCCAAATGTTAGACTGTCCCTCTGAACTTTTTCAGCCATCGCTGTGAATATTCCTGGAAGAGACTTCTCAAAGATTTATGTAGCAAGTGTGAAATAATTAGACTCAGTGGAACACAAGTGCTGAAGTGTGGGAGGCATGATTCAGCACTTCGTCTTTCCCACATGAATGATTTGTTGTTTATTCTTTTGGAGATCTGCAAGAGAAAACTGGACTGACTTCTCTGCATGGGACTTAGAGAATCTGTAACTGAAAGCTGAAGAAGTTGGCAAGACTTTCCTCTCTCTGCCATGATGTTTTCTGACTGCTGCTAGACACACAGAGATGTGTCTAGCTTCATTTCTTTAGTATTTACTGCATACAAATTGCAAACAGTATGCTGATCTCCTTTGAGGAAAGAGGCAATAGGAACACAGAAAACATGAATGCTCAAAAATAATGATCTTGTATGTTTACGAATATGGAGCCGGATCCTCAGGTCCTGTGCCTTTATTTCAGTTAAGGAGCTGGCCTACTGTTTCTATTTAAAGTTGGTTGCCATGGTGGTATCATCCGGGTTTTCACCCTGATGAAAATTGTTTGCGTCTGTGATGCAGTAGCACTGGCAACTCAGTGTTTGCATCTACCTCTAACACAGGAGTAATTGTGAAAATGGCACCTGGCTGTTTGCCTTTGCACAGTAAACAGGTTGCTTAAACGGGCACATCCTTCTTGCTGTTAAAACTGGAAGGAAATGGAAAAGCAGTTGGTTCGACAGTGTCTGATCCTGCAGGGACCTCAAGCAAAATCGAAGCGATGGACTAAATCTTCATGACCAGGCTGACCCTTCCCCATGGAATGGCACTGTGGGTCAGTCTTGATTTTGCAGCAACACGTGGAATTTATGGGATGTTCCAGGTCTCATGTTTTCAAGTTGATGCGAAGCCCTGTCTGACATTCAGATCTGCTGGTATGAGAGTGTCTCTCTTCCATATTCTAACAAGTCTCGATCATTAGCCTCCTTCTTACACAGACAGCTACTGATCCCATTAGTTAGATGAATGGTAACCACCACCAGGAGTCTCAGAAATGTCTACGAACAATACGACGAGTTAAAAATGGGACTCTTCATGCACATTTATTTTAGGCAGCAATTCAGATTTTGGTACAAACTAACTACGGGGTTCAGGTTTAACAGTGCTGGAATCTCACAAAGCCCTTCTGAAATTTTACCCTGGCCCCAGCTGGGAACTGATTCTGTAGGGCCACGGTCACAGACTCCAACTCAGGATGGTCCCGTGTCTCAAAGGGACACTTAGGCTTAAAGCTTTATCTCCAGTTTAAAACATTATCTTGGAACACTATCCCTAGTTAAAAGAATACATGGGGTTAATGCTCCTCCCTGCATAAGCTGTCAGCACCATACTTTGAACAAAACGGCAGCAGCTTTACTAGTTAGAATAGTGCTTGTTAAATTCAATTAGATCTGGAGCATTAGCATCAGTCCCTTCTCTTTACCTATATTGGGAAATCCTCATTTCCAGTGTAAGTGGGAGAGCAGCTCTGAACAATGAACAAGGATCAAATGTTAACAGCAGAAAAGAAAACCTGGTAATGCCAAATCTGTAACAGCATTTAGGATTTTGCAAAGCAGAATTGACCCGGGCTGCTGTGTGTGTATTTCTTTCTAGTTTAAAAATTAAAAAGCTGGGCAGTCTCCTCTCTGCCTTTCCAGTATGCATCTTACATTTCAGCTGATGTGTCTGCAATGCTGATTCTGCTGAGCTGTAAATGAAAGATCTGCTGAGCAAGAAATTATTGAAGGGAAGCAAGAGCCTCGTTGTCTTTTGGTGATGTCAGTGCGACCCTTATCAATAATTGAACGGCTTTTCCAGGAACACAATCTAGAGAGACCAGAGGCTGCGCTACCGTGTCGCCGCCTCAGCCGCACGTTCCAGGAAAGGCTGCTCTCCACCGAAGCAATATTGTGCCATTTCTTTACTCTGCAGGCGCACGAAGCTGAGAGCTGAGCCAATGCTCCATCTGATGCAGAGCTTCCCGCCCACACGTTGTCACACTTGAAAGCATCACAGGCTTGAAATAGGGACTGTTTTAAAAGGGACTTGCCTGTTTGCTACAGACTCAAGCCTAGTGGCGTGGCTGGAAGGAGGGCTGCGCCTCTCTCGCAGTCCCTTGAACCTTCACCGCTGACCTTTCCATTAAAAAAGAGGAAAGCTGGAGGTTAGCGTTTCATCCCATCTCTGTCAGGAGGACTTGGCATTAGGAGCAATGCTCATATCAGAGCACTTGGATACTAAGGCCAAAGGCTTGGATAAATCAAAGAAGGGAATTTGTGAAAGCTGCCTGTTATAATTCTGACACCCAAAGGATGGGAGAAACCAGGTGATTTTTTGCATTTGAATCACTCCTGCACAAGAACATTTTCTCTTAAGCCGTCCAAATTAATATGCCAGCCTAAGAAGGGGTCAGCTAGCAATGCAAAAAATTTATGTGATGGGAGAATATCAAAGGTCGCAATTGTTCAGGCTTTATATACATGTATATTCTGAATGATACAAGCTGATAGCTGTGCTATCCTAGCAACATATCTGATGGGACAGATTTCATCCTTTACTCCAGAGCTTATGTCTTACTCTGATGGCATATGGGGGCTAGAAACTGTGCCCCACCAGGCTTTGCTACCTGGGCAAACTTTGGGTAAGGTGCTGGCCCTTTCTCAGGGTCAGCCTTATCATTACACTACAATGTGGAGAGGCAAGAGAAGGATTTTCACAGCAAATATTGTATCAGGCAGCCTGGACTACTTCAAATGAGAGCAGCTCATAAGGAGCTACTAAATATAAAATCATCCTTCGGGCAGCTGCAGTTTAAGGCAGGACATGTCAGCCCTCAGAGAAGCCCAGCATGTAAATGGATATAAAAAAGATAAAGACAGGATGAGAAGATGAATTGGAAGTTTACAAATGAAATTCTGAAAAACAAATGGAAGGTGGGCCGTGTAAAGGAAGAGGAGCAAAACATCGAAAGGTGAAGTGTCCAGCATTTGGAGTCCTAGAGTTTGGGATTTCAAGAATCCTCCACCCCGGTCACATTCATTGCTCCTTTGCACTGCTTGTCCACCTAACCTCACCTTTGGTGTCCTGCCTCTCTTCCTTGGAGTTTCTTGTAGCTCATTCTAACCCTGACTCCCCTTTCCCCTTCTCTGACTCTGCTTAGACTATTTCTTTGTCTGTGTTTGTACAGCACCCCACAAAATATTGATGCCCTAAAAGCCACTAATAGTAAAAATAAATATGATAATTAATTTCAATCTTTCAGCAACAGAATTTAGTGCTCCATTGCTGAAAACTAAACTCTACCTTCTAAGAAGGCAGAAGACGCTCTTTGTGGTTTGCTGTTCTGTGTCCCTGGTTCTGTAGATGCTAGATCTAGGCTCAATTCTACATTTTATACTGGTGTAACTTGGTCTAAGGTGAGCAGAAGTGTGCAGAGAAGCAGATCTTCAAAACCCTGAAAACAGCCCTGATATCTGGTGGAGTCAAGTTCCTGCTGGATAATACTAAACTAGTTCAGTGATCCAAATCTAGATCTGAACTTTGCAGCCCTGGCCTATATCTAACAGAGATAAAAGATTCTATCTATATCCTTTGGGCTGCAAATCCCATTTCTAAGCTGTATTGTGTTTCCAGGTTAAATTACAGACAGCTGACTCTGCTGACTTTTTGTGTCTGAATCATTCTTCCACTTTTATTCATGTTTTCAGAAGCAGAATATAGTTAATTCAACAGTATATGGAAATCAACAATTGTCAGTAAATGCTGATATTTAATGAGGTGACAGTAGGACGCGCTGACTTGTATTTAGTTATTCAAGGCAGGCCATGCTGACAGGTTTACAAATACCTTTGCTGAGCTTCAGCGTCAACACAGTTTTATATAGTAAGGGCAGGTCCTCTCTTGCAGTGTACTTGCACCATCCAAGAGGTTGGTGTCTCTGTACTTTTTGTATGCATTCACTCTGTTCTACACACTCATCTCTGAGATGTTCTTTCAGGTTTTCACCATACCCACACTGATTGCACTGAGTGTAATTAATCTGCATTCTGAAAACAATCTTTCAATCACAGCACTGAAAGCATAATTTTAAAAGAAAAAAATAGATTCCATAGCACGAGATGAAATTAGTTAGAAGTAACTATATCCCAATCTACTCTAAGTCAGCCCAATTCAGCCTGTAGTTTTGTGATCTCCTGCTATATCAGTTAAGATCTGTCAAACAAAGCACACTCCTCTTCTAAAGATCCCTCTACCTCTGAACCAAGGGCCTCAGCATATTTTATCCCTGGCACCCTCCGAGCAAGGAAATGGAGCAGGATGTATTGCACAAGTAGGAACAGAGGCAGACTAAGGTAGGCACATAAACAAGAATTAGGAATCTAATTTGTCTTGATATCAATAGTATTCAAGCATCTGAATATCTTTTAGCACCTTGACCCAACTGACCGGGACACAGTTCACTCAAGAAATCTGTAGCAAAGCAATTCAAGTGTCCCCAAGTCCTCTGCTAGCACCCAAAATAAGAAGCTATCTATCTTTCTACTATTATGGTTGGGCATCCTACTAGATGGTTCTTCAGCATAGTAAAACTGGTACATTTGACCGATCAGGCCAGTAAAGACCCATGAGGTTATTTCTCCTTGTTTGGCCTTGACTTAATTCCAGCAGCATTACTGAAATGTATGTGGGTTGCCCCAGAGTCAACTACTACCATAGCTTGTGGGCCAGAATACCTCTGAGGTTTTGTGGATCTTCAAGTCAAACTCTGCTCTCCATGCAAAACATGTTGCAACCATCAGCTCCTGCTGAGCACCAGAAACTGGCCTAGGAATGACAGCACTAAGTGTTAGGGTTGGTGACAGATTGCTTTACTGATGCTTGAAACAAGAACACCAACCTGCGGAGATAATGAAGCAGTTGTTGCTAGGAAGCTTCAGAGCTGCTTTCTGGAGTTCTCCTAAAGTGATGGGTGCTTTGTTTGGATTTTTAACAAACTTTTAAAGCTAAATACAGCTGGATCAAAATCACCCTTAAAGGGAATTGGATTTCGTGACTCTCCATATTCTGAGACTGCTATTTTCTAGGCACAAAACAGCTGTTTGAATTTGTCTCCGAAAGATTAAAGAATGAAGAGCTGTTCTTTGCCACTGCTCAGTTTCACTAAAATTGGAACAGAATATCTCAGTTGAGAGCGTATATACCACACATATTGAATATACACTTCTACTCATATTTAAAGTGATGTGTATATATATATGCAGAGTGTATACAAACAATCCTCCTTTTAGCATTCATGTATGTCATTTAGCTGTCATAACACTTGTTATAAAGCTAGACACCATTTAATTTTTCTTAGTCCTTGATCACCAACCCAAAAACATATGATTAATTTACACCTTTAAATGTCTATACCACAACTCAGATTGTTTGTCATCATGCTATATTTATTTTGTTTGAGTTCTTCATGCAGCCTCTTTCTGTTCTTCTGATTAGGCACTAGACCCTGAGGACTCCTCTGTTTCACAAATAGATTAAATGAGTAAAAATAGATACCGCAATTTGGTTTACTCAGAACCTTTGCTGAAAGGAAGAACCAAGCTAAAACCCTGTCTTCACTGCAAACAAAATAGTTAACTCAACGTACAGTCTTACTGGAGACAAGGTGCTAACATGTTTTTCCTCAAAATCCAACTATTTCCTGTTGACAGTTTTCACATATAAATTATGAAAGAGATGAGAATGATGGTTAAGGGAGGGAAGAGCACTGGAGCGACGTCAGAGAAAGACAAAGTGTAATAAGGCCAAGAGACCCACAAACAAGAAAGACACAAGGGAAGAAGGATAGGAAAGGTCATAAAAGTATGTTTCTGCATAGGCTTATATTCCCAAAAAGTGAGTTATGAAGGCCGTGCTTTATTTAAGTGAAGGACTTTGCACAAAGTTCCTTACCATCAGTAGAGATCCACTGGGCAGAGAGGATAATGTATTTCCTAGAGTCATTCTCCTGTCTGACAGCCACTAACTAATTATAAGTAGATTTTTTGGCCCAATCTCCACAGTAAATCATCAGGATGAACAGCTAGTGTATTTAAACCAGGTAAAGCAGTGATGAATCACCAAATCTATTGCCTGCTGAGATGGAAACCCAAGCCTCACCCATCCACATGGGATCTGCCCTTCTCTTGTCTCTGGCTGAAATCCAACTGATTCTCAGAGTGAGAGAAGTCACTGGAGCTAAAACGTGCAGCTTTTTCCAATTACTTTCAAAAGTAATTTGTGTATTTGATTCTTATTTCAGAAGCAGAAAAATCTTTAATCCCATTAAAGGAATAATACTGAAAACTGCAGTGCAGTGGGGCTGAAGTCTAGTTACTGTAGCTGGAGTGGGAAGAGAAGGGAGCATCCAGTCCGGGAGCCGTGGCTCTGTGCTACATAAGGCACCGCATATTTAGCATGGCTAAAGCATCTGCCTTTGACAGAGATCCTCTCACTAAGGACGGAAAGAAACGTTCATCAACAGGAACAAAAGACCTTGGAGCATCCCTCCTTGGCCCTTTATTTCCTGAGTGTGTAAACCATGAATGATGAGCATGCTGAGGGTTAAAGTAAAAATAAAAAATTGCTCTCTAGGAAAACATACAAGAAAAGGGCAGCTAAATCTCTGACAGATGAGAACACTCTCGGGGTGTCAGCAATGGGAGTTCTGATTTACTTTATCTGGAGGGAGAGATAAGGACTCCGCAGTACAGCGGCATCTAATAAATGATGTCTGCAGCACAATAACAAGAGCGAGCTCTTCATTTTATTTATTTATTTTGCAGTTAATTTAGTGTTCCTGAAAGCAAGGGTTTTTCTTTTTTGCTCTGGTCACTGACAATAGAGCCAAGCTCTCCCTCACTCACAGCTCTGTCAATAGGCACTTTATAAATAACTGGATAGGAGGATCTTCACCCTGACCTATGGGATCCACCACTTCAAAAAAAGAAGAGGAGCAGTGATGCCTAAGAGACACAGCACATCCTTGGCCTGCAACTTACTCACACAAATCTACCTACTTCAGACCTGGTCTTCAGAAAAATAAGCAACTGGGCCATGTGTATGTATTAAGCACATGATGCACATCACCAGCAACTGTCTGCTACAAGAAGTTGAAGTGAAGTCTTGAGACAGGAAGATCAGATCAAAGCTGAAGCACAAAATAACAGCTCTTCCACTCTCAACCTCCCCCTCACACACAACTGGGAAAAAAAAACAATTGCTAATTTGGGGGGGGGGGGTAAAAAAAAAAATCAACTAGCTGCTTAATCTAGAGCCATTTCCTTTGCTTTGCAGGGAAGGATTGCTGCATAATTCCAGCCCACTTGTTCAGAACAAGAAGTGTAGCAAACTCCTACTTTGTTTTTGCTACTGCTTCCATGTTCCTCATTCCCTCCAGACTGTCCCTAGCTCATTAGTCATGTTGGGGCAATGATAAGGTGGAGAATGATTGCATAGTTGGCTCAGGCTTTTCCCTTCCCAGTACAGAGCGTGCTTGGATCCCTCCTGGGTGGAGACTGACCTGAATGCCTTCTTAAAACCAAACACATGCAACCTTATATTATAATGATTTCCAGTTTGGTTATGTACCTCTTCCCATTCCCAGGGCTTATCTTCCATAACAGGATGGTACTGATACAGTTCCTGTCGTTGTTTTTGTCGATTTGGGTGAAAAACTGCAGATCCCCCTGAAACAACTCACTTTTTCTCAGTTATCTTCAGAAAAATACATCATTATATGCACGTCTCCTCACCTGATATTATGTGCAAAGGAATTAGGCAAGTGAATGAGCGTGCGTATTGCGATAGCCCCTTAGGAATAGTGCCTTTGGGAAAAACTTTCTGAGCTATTCCAAAAGCTCTTTCTGAGTGACCGAGTTTGGAGATGCTCAGTGGTGAGATTCTGGTTTCGTCTATCTCCTTTGAGCCCTGGGCTCCATGTTAGCGCCAGTGGTTTTTACCCATCCTGAAAATAACGCTTATCACTGAGCCTGAGACAGATCGGGGCTGGCTGTGCCGGGCTGCACACGGCGCCTAGCCCAGGCCAGCTGTCCACCAACAGGCCACACAGACAAGCAGGTGCTTCATCTTTTCCTCAAAACCTTCCCTTCTTCATACACTTTCTTTTGCAGAAAATACAAATGTCCCTTCTCCACCAAGGCTTCCTCCTTGACTCAGTCTTTGACCTGACGTTATGTTTAATGCCTGTCACTTCTTCTGCTCGATGTTAAATTTTAGCCTTTCCTCTCTGCCTACGTGGAGAAAACTAACCCAAACACAAATCACCTTGTGACTTGCCTGGAGCAAACTTCTTTCTGGCCAAGGCGCCTCTAGTATTACCTGTTCAAAACCGTTCAGAGTATTCCTGCGATTGCCTCCACCGATGACACCCTCGAGCCCGCGCGCTTTGCTTAGCGGCGAGAAGGCGGAAGAAGTGGGGGCGAGGACACGGGGGTTGGGTGGGGAGCTCATACAGCGACGCACAGCGCTCATGGCGGCTGCCTCGGCCTCGCGCAGACCCCGAGCGCTGCACGCGTGCGCCAGCCCTCGCTCAGCCTGCCGAGGTGCCGCCGCTCCAGTGCGCGTCCCTGAGCCCCTCCATGGCACTACCTGCTCCTGCAGTCCGCAGCTCCCGCGGCTGGCGAAAGTAATGCCCTGCCCCAGGCCTCGCCCACGTAGTACGCTTTCCTGCCTCAGCCCTCGCCGAGAACGTCTCCTGCTGCTTTGAGCTACCCGACTGCCCATGAGAGTGCTGCTCCGAGCCCCGCACTGCCCTCCGCAGAGGCCTGGCCCACTCGTGTCACTCCAGCCCATGTCTAGGTGAAGATGGGCATCGACAGCTTCTGACCAGATCCCCGTCATCTGGGGGACGGTCATACAGAAGAGAACCAGGTGATACACTTTGATTGCTTTCCCTCATTTTTGCTTTCTCAGACAGAAACAGACTCAGGCCTCAACTTCAGCCTCAGTACCACCAACCTCTCGAGCCACAGTCCGAACACAAATGTAGGCCCAAATTCTGCTGTCAGACATCGGGGCAGAGTGACTGGTTATCCCAGTGCTGTTACAGAGGCCTCCGTCCACTCCCTCAAAATACATAAAAGGCCAAGAAACTAAAATATGCTAGACAGTAAAATCAGGCATCTGAAGTCACCCCCAAGTTATTTTGCTTTTAAGTCCCTTAGTGATAAAAGAGACCTTGACAAGAGATTTTTTTCAAAGCTGCTTTGGGATTTAGATTAATTTAATTTGGGGGTTTGCGCACCTACACATCTTGGGCTTCACTGCAAATCTCAAGCTAAATTAATTTCCTATGTGGGAGAAGATACCACTTCCCAACGTGAAGGGAGCCGGTTGCCTTGCAACTGAAGTCCACAGAGTGGAAATGGGTGGGGGCCGCAGAAGAAAGCGGGGAGGCACATTCACGGTGGGAAATGCTATTGATCCTTTGCCATAGCAGCCATAGCTGGTAATACTGCAACATGACCTAACCTGCCCACCAAAGCAAAATGCTCAGTGATTTGTAAAAATCCCCTCTAGAATGTAAAGAACAAGACCAGAAAAGCTATTTAAGGTTTGCAGGTTTCCTCAGGCAATGAAAGAAATAGAAGCCTGATTAATTCTCGGATTTGTTACTCTGCGGGCGAGTAAACACATCCGCCTATGTTCTCGCACAAAAATCGCTTGTGAAGGGCAGGAGTTGGGTTCGGTGCTGCTGAGGGAGAGCATTCAGAGAGCGGGAGAGAGCGAGCAAACGCTTCCCCTGCCACGAGAAACATGCCCTGAACTCAAGGCATGGTGAAGATCTCCCATCTTAGGCTCACACGGCTTACACAGTCACAGCAAGACTGAACTTGGGGGAAACTCTGTGTTTTCTTTGCCTTTTTCACAGGGCTCCAGAACTGTAAGTTGCTAGATTCACTCTTAGGACAGTGCTAAAGAAGAAATTCCCTTTCGCACAGAAGAGCCAGTAGCAAGATTTGGTATGTTAACGTATTAGCCCAGATGCAGGCTGAAATGACTACACCTCTGTGCAAACAACTACAAGCTACCAGAAAATACCCTCTAGAGAATTACTGGAAACCATTTCCATCTCAGAGACTGGCCTTCCGCCTCTTTTATGGTCAGCATTCATCTACCAGCACAGCAGCTAATGAACTATATGCTGAACCACTGCATAGCACAGGTGTATAAAAGCCACAGTAAAGAGAGGATTCCTGAGATCTTTTATCATGCGACTTGAAAGAGAAAGAAACGCTATGCTGGACATCTACTGACTTCAGAGGGAAGTGGATCAAACCATTTAATATTATTATTGTAATACAACAGTGCCCAAAGGGCCTTGGTAATGAAAGAGGCTCCATTGCACTAAGTGGTGTATCAGCACATTACAACAAAAACGTTCTCTGCTTTAAAAGGATTACTATGTATGAAGGAAAGAAACAAGTAGGTACAGACAGATCAGGGAAGGGAGCACAAGAATAAATGAGTTTTCAGTTCACTGACAATTCTGTAAACATGAATGAGTAATTCTGTTTGTCAGAAATTTTAAAAGTTTTTTTTAAAAAGGCACATGGCCCTGGACAAAGATGTTTTCCCTTGGACTTTATAATAAGCAAATTGAAGAACATTTTTAAATGAAGGGTCAGCCTGTATCTAAAACAAACAAAAGAAAGCATGTCTTGTTTGAAATGTCAAGTGAAATGTCTGGACATTTTTTGCATCTTTTTCAAATGAACAATTCAGTGAAACTTTTTTTTTTTTTTGGCCAAATCTTCTGTTCTTACTAGAACTTCTTTAACTACTCGCCCACTATATCTAAGTATCTCACCCAGCTCTCTGAGAAGACCACACGGAAACAAGACTGGTTATCTTGACAGCACATCAGCTGCCAAAACACTGCTGAGGTTTTGGGTACACTTTTGGGCTGAGGAGGATTTTAAGGCAGAATGCAGAAGAGGAGAGGGTAGCCTTGAAGGTACCGACCCATGCAAGAGAGGCTTTAGGATAAAGGATGAGGGTATATATTAGAAATGTTTTCAAAATGAAAGCAGAAGGCAAAACAGAGAAAGGATCTGAGGTCTCTACAGCCTAACAGAACAGCTAGGACTGGGATAGTCTAAGAAAAGCAGTCAATTTTCTGCGATATTCTGGAAAAAGGGGGAGCCAAGGGCAGATGGCACAGTGAGAGATGCTCCAGCCTGAGGAATGAGCCTGGACAGCCAGGGAATGGACCCCTGTATCCGGGTTGTTTTAAGACTGAAATACATGCAACTCAGAAAGCTCAAGAGACTAAACATCATTTCAAACCCGAAACGATGGCACCAGCCATCACTGTGTGACTCATGCTGAGACCTGACCTCTCAGAGCTGGGGAGGTTGATGCGGAAAGTATTATATTGAAACAGAAGTGGAGAGCTGACCTGGCCATTTGTGGTGAGCAGAGCAAGAAGACACTGACCTCCTTGACCAAATGTTTGCTCAAGGCTTGGAGAAGCGGTGGCTGTGTGCTGTCACCAGACGTTTTCCGGGAGTGAAGGGAGCAGGTACCTTTTGCGTCGCTGCACGCTGAGGCGAGGAGTTACAGGTGGTACCAGGCTCCTTTGCAAAACCGAGCCAAGTGTTTGCAATCAATTATTTATCAGACAAGTCTGGGACAGACGGCAAGAGCGGCATGTGCCTGTGTGGTTGCACCATTGCTAGAAGAGACTCCAAATGGTACTTCCGAGCCAGGACTTGAGCATGCAATAACTCCCTGTTGGCCACCGCACTGAGACAGCAGTCACCGCAGCGGGGCACAGACTTACGGCCTCTCCTGTCCCCCACCTATTTTCTAGGTCTCTGCCCACAGGAGGGAATAGCAGCCCAACAGAGCAGACGGGCAGGAAAGGGTGCTCAATAAACAACCCAGCCAGGGCGTTATGGGTTCGGGGAGGGGAGAGGAACTTGCAACACATGTAGGCCAAGGGGGAGTTTGTTTGGGTGTCACATGGGAGTTCGTGATGACCAACAATTTGGGCCCTGATGCAAGGATCTGAGCAGGCCATCATGGTTTCTCCCTAAGTTGGCAAAAACATCTATGAAAACCCTGCAGAAGCGCTGGCCCATCAGACATGCAGGCTGCGAGAGACCTTGGCAAGCAAAACTCTTGCTCCCTCTGTTTGAAACAGTCCATGAGCGGGCAGCACTTTCATCTTTTATTATTCAAAATCATTTGACAAGCTATTTACTTTTTAACTCTGAAATCAGATATTCAGGTGCCCAGTTGGAATTCATTCCTGATCTGTCATGTGAGAAATAAAACTCCCGGGGAGTTTTCCCACTGTGAAAGCCCACAGCGAGCCCATATAAAGTTTGCTCCTCTGCAAGTACTTGCCTACGTGAGCTCACTGTTTCCACCCACACCAGTGTGAGGACTCCTTAGCCATATGGGAATGCCTAGAGAAGGCCTTTGAAGAGGGTCAGATCAAACTGGAATTTCAGTTTTAATTAATTGCAGTAGAAAATGTCACTGGTATTATTCACCCAGCTGTACTCTTATGTCATGTTTGCCTGAGACAAAGTTCTCTCATGTGCTGTACTGAATCATAATATTTAAAATGAACATGGAGCCGTGGTGACATTCACTGGGGCTTTTGGCAGCTGGAGCTCGGAGGTGAAATCCGCAGCGCTGGTTTTCCAGCCCGGAGCCTGCTGCACCGCTCCACCTCACCTGCCGGTCCTGCAGAGGCGAGGAGGCTGCTGGATGTGCTGCAACTTGACCCTGTCCCAAACTTCCTGTGGTCTTTTCGTGCCAACAAGCATTCAGCAGGCAGGCAGGCAGCCCACACAGTGCCTTCGCAGGGCGTTAGCCGTGGGCAGAGCCTGTCTCCAGCCCTTTCCTGCTGGGAATTTCAGCCCGTGGTAGGACCCGCTTGCCTGCCGGGCGCAGCTGGAGTGGGAGGGCAGAAGGTGGTGTTCCTAAGGCCATAAATCACTTCAGCTTCCTGCCGATCTCCAGAGCTGCCAGGGATCAGTATGCTTCACACCAAAGAAACTGTCTAGAGTCTAGGTGAGGGTGGAAAGAGGCTAGTATTATGCACAATCACTTTATGCCGCAACTAATGCCCTTTTTTCTTTTTTGTAATACCTTTTTGCAGAGCAGGTTCCTCTCTGTTCTCTCTCTTGACTTAAACTTTCCACCACTCCCATTCCTGCCAACACCCATTGGTTATGAGTACTGCAGTGAAATCTAATCAGAGCAGAGATCAACTCATTACCCTGAGAAGTAAACGTGTCTCTCAGACAAAGCAGCAATTTTGTCTGAGTCACTGCAGCATCCCTGAGTGTATCCAAAACAATCAAAACCTGGCTAAACCAGTCCATTACTAGCAGAGCCATCACCTTTTTCTCCTGTGTAGTCCAAGGAGAAGCTGTGCTCTGCTCGCCCTGCTCCTGGCAAGGAAGCCTCCTTCTTCTTTGTTCCCACGATTAATAATTCAGAGAAATTCCATGGCCAAGTGCTCAGGTTTCCTCTTTGCTGCACAACTGAAAAAGGTAGCAGGAGAAGGGGCACTTTTAATTCTTTGGACAAACTGGTGGTGAGCTGAGAATGGTTATAAATGTCGGTACAGATGAGGATAAACAACACAGACTTGTATGTGCACGTACGGATGAACATAAACAGGAGGAGAAAAAGCGTTACCATAGAAATGAAGAGCTGCCCATGCAGACATCGTTTGTCACATCAGCATCTATGCCACCGGGTGCTGCTTCAGGCCTCACTACTGTAATGAGGGTGATGGTGCATTTGTGTGTGCAGGTGTTCACACGCTCGAAATTATTTCCTGGTGCCGTTTTGGAAAACTGATACTGAACTCTGATAAAGGCCAGAAAAGTTTCTGTGAGCAGCCAAATACGATATCTCCTGTGCCATCCAGGAAACAGGCTCGGGAGCTGTGGCTGGGAAAGCAGGCTTGCCTCCTGCCACAAAACCAGAGCGTGGAGAAGGCTCGCGGGAGAGGGAGGCCAACAGATGAATACCTTGTCAGGAAGTGGATGTGCAAAGAGAGGCCGAGAGCTTTAAATTCCTTCCTTGGTATCACAAAGTTATGTCTCTGGACTGCTGCCAGGCTATAATCTAGTTGGGAACCTACGCTGTCCTAGAGTGGGACTGTAACACTGTGGTGAGTGATACGACCTCATTTACAGAGGGACGGAAAGGTTTGGGGTGCACTGCTTCACTGGGAGCTACGCAGCCAGCTCTCCTTTGTTCCCTAAAACATCCTCACGTATTAGAAGTAGAAGCACAGGCAGTGTTTCCTAACAACCCTCCCCAGGGGACAGCTGGGGCTGACAACACTAGTAGTTTTCCTGCGAGTCTTGTGGAATTTGGTGTTTTTCATGAAGCCTAAACTCCTGGACTCTTCTCATTAACTGCGAGTCTTAGCTTTCATTTTTCTCTGGGTCTCATGACTGCAGAGAAAAGCTTAAAAACATGACCCTTAAGCCTCATAAATCAGAAGTTAAATAAATTCTTTTTTAAACTCAGCCCAAACATCCCTCCTTAAAAAAAAGAAAAAGAGAGAGAAGAGAGAGAGCTCATGGCATTTTTTAAACCTGAAATCTTGCTTTTTTGCAGGGAGAAGCTGAAGGGCTGCAAGACCAAGCCTTGATTTTTCAACACTTAGAATACATATATATATATGTATGTATGTAGTATATATAAACATATGTAACACATATATCTATTTCATGTCTGACCTTGTGAGTCCCTTCTAGCCTGTGAAGAGAATTTATCGTCAAGACGTGGTCTCCCCTTGACCTCTCTGTCAAAACTGCCAACAAAAAAGGACATTCTTGGGAAGAACAGAGGAGCTAAAATCATAAGCATCTATGACGCATTCAGAACATACAAGCCTATAAATAAATATACCTGAATGATAACAGCTTTCAGTCAAGAAAAATTTTGTTGACTAGTGGCCAGCAAGATGGCAAATGACTGTAGAAAACAGCTCTGTATCACACTACAGTGTGTAGTGTCTCTCATACAACAGAAGGCTACAGAAAAGGCCACAGGATTTTGTTTTGCCCCTTTCTGAACGCTGCCCTAGTAAATGATTTTCCTTGATCAAGACTTAATCCAATAAGGGAGACACAATAAGAATGTAAATGTCAATTTTAGTTGAGAAATTTGACCTGTTGGTCATAAAAGCAGCTTAATTTAATTAGAGCTACTTATTGGAATATAATAAATGCCCACTGTATTAAGACTTACAAACAACTGTGTTTAGATAACATACAGAAGAGAGAAAGGGAGACCTGAGTTAAATTGCCAAAAGCGAGAAAGTCCAAGGTCATACATAGGACACACACCTCAGCTCACTCTGTTATTGCATCCTGGACTGCATACAAAACCACTGTAAAATTTTGGCACAGTAGTAATAACATTTCACGTTCGGGAAGCATTTTTCATCAAGGCTCTAGGAGAGCTTTGCTGGCATTGATTATTTAAGCTTCACACTAGCACACTAAAGACAGAAAAGCTGCAGCTCAAAGAGTGACTTACCCCACAGTCACCCAGTGAGTCACTGGCAGAGCTGGAAACAAAGTCCCATCTGACACTTCCAGTTCTTTGCTCCAACCAGCATGAAATATTCTCTCTTAAGAGGTACAATTAGAGTGAGTGCAATTGCTCTCCACAGTCTTTTCTTCTCTTGTCCCAATTTAAGTTAGACCTTAAGTTTTTCCGCTTTCAGATCTTTGTGTATAGTATTTTTGAGTTGTGTGAATTTCCTGCTGCTTTAAAGGCATATCATGGCATGGTTAACATCCTAGCAATAGCTTTGAATGTTAAAGGCTTGATGTTGCTTTATCAGATCAAGAATTTCTGTGCGAGTAGCCTAACTCCCCCCCCCCCCCAAAAAAAAAAAAACAAGAGGATAAAACTTTAGGCCAAACAGATTTGGGCTTATATGATTGCCTAGTGGTATTCCTAAAGCTTGGTCTTGATGCTAAAAACCTGAGTTTCTCTCAGTAAGGTGAGACCTTTCAAAGTTCACCTGTAACTTGGCAAAACAAATCAGAGTAACTCTTGTAACACCCAGTTTTCAAAACAGGTCTTCAAAAACACCTGTAATTAGATAAGCAAGATTTCACACTTTGATATGGCCTCA
Source organism: Apteryx rowi (assembly GCF_003343035.1). Lineage (NCBI taxonomy): Eukaryota > Metazoa > Chordata > Aves > Apterygiformes > Apterygidae > Apteryx > Apteryx rowi. The sequence goes on along the minus strand of NW_020448307.1, from coordinate 8,619,501 downwards.
AGAAAACAATCTCAGAAAATGTGAATGCCAAAGCCAAAATAATTTATTGCTTCAGCCTGATATTAAGCATTCAGGTCTAGAATCTTGGTTCAGATGCAACTCCAGAAAGCAGGAGACCTGAATATATGTTTAATCAAAGAAGCTAGAAGAAAACTACTTTAAGAAGAGATGCTAAAGGAAAAGGAGAAGAGGGAAAAAAAGATAAAAATAATTATTTCAAAGCAAAAAAATAAGGGCAGCTGATACAATCCTTGCAGAGGACGGTAAGCGCTGAAAAACATGCCTGAGAAAGTTATGGGATTCCAAGACGTGGCTTCCACCCAAGAATTCTACAAGTATGGCACAAGCGAATCCAGATAAAGACATTTTTAAACAGCCCCTCAAAACAGAAATTAACAGAAGGAGCTGAACTAGAAAATGTTCACATATAACTCCAGAGCAGATGGATTGTAAGTCTCTGCAACAGAAGGTCTCACCCACAGAAGTTCCTATCGATCCTTAGAGTACGAGAAAACAAAAGCAACGTTTATGGGGGTGGATGTGCTCATATTCACTTACCTATGAGACTGTGAGTCTCAACGCACAGATTCAGAGATCTCGCCCACCTTGGGCTCAGTCCTGCAAGGCACACAGTTCAGTGGTCGTGATGCAGCAGACCACTTAAGCTTGACTACAGTCAGATCCCAGGTTCTCCTCTGTAGTACCACATGCCTAATGAGGACCCCTTCCTGATCAGGCCAGGGGGCAGCGGGACTCTGCACACTGCCCTTATTTCATGTTTGTACATAAAGCTGCAAAACTGGGGCTTAGATCCAGAGTTCATTAGGGTGTGGATGCGAAACCATGGTTCGGGCCCACCTCTTCCACACACAGAAAGTTAGACCATTGCTAGACACCACACTGGTCCCTGCGGGGAGGCACACGTTGGGAAGGACGCAATGAATCCAGGTGCGTGAACACTGCACTGCAAAGTTATGCGGGGCATATAACGCTGTGCTGTAGCTCAGGCTTCTGCAAACCTGAAAGAAAAATGTTTTTATTCAAGACGCTTTCCCAGTAACAGTATTTTGTTGAGCAACCTCATGGAGTGAATGCATTAAGCCTATATTTACTGATATATACCTTACCAGGAAGACAGATGGGATGTAAAGCAACTTGTCTGGGAAATTGCCTGTAGTCATGTTTGACCAGGTAAATTTTTAATTGCAAGAGATTAGGTAACACACAGACCGCTTACCAGTGCTTCAGAAACCCTAACTCCTACGTGAATTCAGTAGGGTCTGGGCACCTCAACCTGTTCAATGGCCAAGTTCTGAAAGAGTAATGAAAACATCAGTACTGGGGGCTTATTGACACATGAACAGGCAGGATCCTCAGGAGGGGGAGGCGAGTCGGAAATCCTAAGAGAAGGGAATGTTGGATTTGGGGACTGCACTGAGAGCACTGGCTCTACTTGAACCAGTAGATACGGATCTATTGAACTGGTTCTTCCGGCACAGCCTGAGCACCTGGACTCCGAGCATTTTTGCAGTGTAATAACATATTCATGAATGGCAAGGAGGGGCTGAATGCATAAAACACTGCGGCAGAGGCAATGATTTCAGATTCCATTTAACAGACTGGCTTTCAGGGCTATAAATACCTATGAAAGCTTCTGGTCACACGGCCAGAAGCAGGAGGCTGGAAAGCCTCCTCGGCAGGGTTGGTCTCGGCGCTGCGCTGGCATGGACATCCCACCGCTGGGGCTGAAAGCAGCACCTGTGCCCCACCATCCCCTCAAGCACGTTGCACCACATACGCAGCGGGCCAGACCTGCCAAAGGACATCTGGGGCGGGTGTCACATTTCCCCACATTCAGGATCCTCAAGAAGAGCGATGATTTTCAAAAACAAACTGTTTTCTATTTAGGCACCTCAGTTGCTGTTAAACTCACCTGCGAATCTGGTTCAAAGAACTTCTCTTACACCCTGCCTGGGCTCCAGGAAGCTCAAGGTACCCACCCCCCTTCTTCCCCACACCTCAGTGATTTTGCCTGCCAGCCGTCATAAAYATAAACCTGCATAAATCAAGGGTTTACTGCCGGAAAACTGAACACTGATCACAATTGCTCTAGCTCCATACGGTAGGCCTGGCTAGAACATGGTACGAATTCTCCCCTCCGGGGACTTTTAAGTAACTGCCAATAATTTCCCATGCTCCCGGTGCCAATAATAAATAAATAAATAAACAAGGGGGAAAAATGCAAATGGCGAGGACACGTAAAACTGCCAAACCAAATTCCGGACGCAAAAGGAAAACAAAACAAAACAAAACAACAACAACAACAAAAAAAGCATTGAGAAGAGCACAGTCTAGCCAGTAACACTTTCCAGTCCCATCCATAGCTGAGCTCGGAACAGTAATTCCTTGTTTGCAGGCCCCTCTGTTAGAAGCTAAATGTGATTGCAACTGAAGTACATTGATTAACCCAAAATAACTTTCCCTCAATTTGCTGGCTGCTCAGGAATACTCAGGAGACCTGCTTTTGTTCTGAACTAGTCACTCAGGAGCGCTGGCTCCGCTCCTCATGCAGCTATTGAAACTGAGTGAACCAGAAAAACGCCAGGAACTGCACAAGGACACATAGTACAGTTTAATTAGTTTACAGAGAGCAGTTTATTTTTTTTCCAAGCATCACTTGGGCAAATTGTTGTTGTTGTCGTCTTTTTTTTTTTTTTAATGGTCTTGTTAAAATAATTTCATGGTTGCAGTTTTTGTTCCTGTGCTTAGCAAAGCAAACTGTCGCGGTTACAGCTGGCGGAGGCCTGAGGGGGAGGGCTGGGACAGTCTCTCTGTCCGTGCAAAAAGAGTAGTGCAGCGTTTTATCACGCCGCTTGCAAAATGATGCGTTTAAAGGGCAGAATTGTCAATGTCAGATGCGAGGCTGAGGTACCTATTAATAAACAGCCTCTGCATAGGAAATTCTTTGCAGACTTTAATCAGGAATTTTCCATAGTAACGCCGTGTTCCTACAGTTAGCTCAGCGACAGTGGTTTAAATTCCACCCAATGGACTTTGCATTCGTCTTTGAAAATAGAAATAATACGTGTGAGATCACAGGTGCTTCATTCCCTTCATTAGCTAACGTTTTATGATGGCTTTTTATTTCTCTGCTTTCCTCCCCGTATGTCTGCATGAGCTGAAAGAGGAAGTTAATTTTAGAAAGACTGAAAGATCTGAATCCAAATCTGGACTAAGATTCTGGTTCAGATTCAGTGCTGTCATTATCATAAAAGTCGCTCTATGAGATATTTTCACAAAATGATGGAAATCTCACAAGAGCCATTGCTCTCGTAAGTCTCATAATGTCATACGTCAAACTCTCACAGGAGCAGCTGTTATTAGAAGTTTTTCGTCACATTTAAACAAGGAAATAAGCAGCTTCTGCTTTGGGATTTAACTCAGAACTGAGAAAATCAAACCTCCAGATTCTAAAGCAAATACCTCCCTTTGATCAAACTCGAACAACTACTGCGCTTTTTCCACTTCCAAATTTAACCATTCAGCCATTGCACAGCACTTTTCAACCCATCTTGAATGCTGGAGGTGGAAGAGCCATATGTGTTATACTGCCTGGGAAAAATGAATGTCAGCTGCCAGTATCTGCCTATTCCCTTCAATAGTTTTTAGTGTCTTTAAGCCGGTGCCATAACGCAGTCTTTGCATACACTGGCCCTGCCTTATCATCTCCTGAGTGTAGTTGTCCTCCCTTGTGCTGCCGAGCTCTCCCTTCCCCTGGATCTCCAAGAGGGCTTCCCTGTTTTTTGTACAGCAGGAGGGACTGCAATCCAGGCTTACCCTTCTTCAGTTGACAGGTGGAGCCTCCGTTCACAGAGGTGTTACCTGCTGTTCCTCATAATTAATTATCTTACCTGCCACCTATTGCAAGATTAAGGCCTAACTAAGACTATCAGTATAGTCTAGTGCCTTAGATCTGACTCCTAAGTTAACCCGCCTTATCCCAAAGGCATTTTGTTTGTCAGATAGATTCCCTGACTGCTTTCTGCCAAGATCCATGTATGTTCTGTGCCATGTGTGTCAGGCTAAATAAAAGCCTTAATAACCCTAATTACCCTAAGGATAGATTTCTAGATGAACGTCTGGTCATATCCAAACTGCACCCTATTCTTAAGCTCTTATAAAGACATTTCCTATATGACCTAAAAACCGAAGGTGACCAATATGGACTTCAGGCAAACCTATCCAGAGTGTTGAGGAGAGCCTGAAAAACTGTATCTGTAGGAAATGTTATAACAAAAAATCCCAGATTCTGTTTTATATGCCAGTATGAATGCATTTGAAACGGAATAGAAATAACAGCTACCGAGACAATCTAATGCAAGTGCAATAGGCTTCCTGTGGGTTTATTTCTTTTTCAGTAGCTAGTATTAATGAATTCAGCAGCAAACTCAGACCCCATGTTCAGCTAAACTTCCATAAGCAGCTTAAGGAGTGATTGATGGGTAATTTTCCAGATCTCAACAACAATAAGAACAGCAACAAAACGAAAGGATCCAACAGCATTTTTGTGCAGTAACGTTCAATGGCTCAGTGTCCTATTGTGACAATTGTTCTCCTGGTCCGTGGGGAGAGCCGGTTTTAATCAATGGAGCCCTTTGGAATCAAATGCAGGTATTTACTCGAATGCGACACACAGACCAGTGTTTGTCTAGCTAGCAGTCTGCCTGTGTCAGCTAATGCTGTGTTTGGAAGAGGTTTCTGACTCTGACAAAGAAATGGATAAACAGACATTTCCTCATCAGCCCATCTAAAATCTGGGAGTGGACTACATCCATGAATGAGGGGAGAGACTCTCTGCAATCAATAAAATTAAGCCGGCCTCTGAATCTCAACAAACAAACAAATCCATGATTCCAGGTCAGCCCTCAGATTTTCAGGGCATAAAGCAAGCAGAGCAGACAGGCTCACGATTGTCAGTGTTTGGCTGTTTGTCTGCTTTTTCTCCTGGCGCCTGTGGGAACTTCAGCAGACGAGGAGGTCAGGAGAGGGAGCAGCTCTTAGGTATCACAGCGACAGGAGCCCAGACCCTGAGGATGGTTATGAACCTCTGGCAACTTAAAATAACTACTATTAGACTCTCAAGGCTCTTCCCAAGGAACAATAATTTTCTCCTCTTTCCAAGCATCCTGACATGCCCAAGGTCAAATACTAAGTGGTAGAGCCACAGTCCCAAGCACAGACTCTTGAGGAAATGCCTAATCCAACAGATTGCCACAGCAGATAATCTTCATTTGACACAGTGCACCATTGCCCCATGATCCCTGTCTGGGGAACTAACCTGAAATGAAGCTGAGTCACAGTTCCTAACATTGATTAGTCCAGCGTTACTAAATAATGATGTTTTTTATTACTCAGTGCTTGATAAGGACAAGATCCCATTTCACTTATAAAGCATCTTTGGACTCTGGCTACAGCTTGTAAAGTAAATAAATGAGCATCCGTTACACCTCATAAGTGAAATCAAACCGAGGTAAAACCTTGTCTGATTCTGACAGTTGTCACTAGACATTTAAGCTGTACATTAAAGCAGCATTTCTGCAAGTTAGGACAGTGATATGAACCCAGAATCAGAGGCTGTGAAATCTTCTGTATTTGTACAACCACTGCCAAAAATGCTTTATTAGCAGGTTACAAAGTCTCATAGGCTGGAATTTCTGCAGTAAATTGCATTCAGGCCAAGCTCACAAATCATTAGCCATGCAATCTTGTTTTTCCTACTAGGACTTGGAGTTTGTCCTATTACAAAATCAAAGCAGCAAGGTTGAATGGTTCCAAGTGAAAAACCTAACGAGTGAATAAGATTCTCTGAGGAGGGGTGCGGGGGCTGGAGGGACAGTCATTTAATGTAAACGTGGCCTGGAGATAGCATGTGAACGGTCCTGTTAAGGTGAAATCCCCACTGAACAGCCAGAGAAGCACCTCACTGCAACTAAGGGCCTTTTTATTTATTCTCCAGCATACTGGGGAGCTGCTGTAGATGTCAACAGCTGCTGGAACAGGCTAACAGCGGTTTTCATTCTCTCATTAATGGACATGATTAAGAAGTGTACAAAAGATTCCTCAGGAAATTAAGCGTGCTCGAAGTTGGGGAGTTCAGACTGGTGGGGCTGCAAGGCACAGAGAACTGGCTTGTGGAAAGGAGATGGGGAGGATAAGTTCATTAAGGATGAGCTCCTTAATTAATGTATATCAGTTAAAAGACAGAGAAATATTCTGTGTTTTATCATGTGGTGTCTCCCCAGATTTTGCTCTTCAGCACTAAGGCATGACCATAATGCACGGATCTCTTCTAATAACTGACACTCTGTAGCCCGTTGCCCAGGGTTGAGGCAGCTGGCTGTGGCCGTTTCAGGGATGTAGCCATTAAATGGGAAAACGTGGCAGTAATGCAGCAGCAGCAGCAGCAATACTCCATCTGAGACCCTCTGCTGCTGCAGCTCAGCACACCCCACGCTGGAGGTCCATATAGTGAGGGGTCTGGAGAATCAGGCACGAGGGGATGGAGGAGTTGAGAAGAAAGGCAGGAGGCCCAGGAGAAGCTCTTCTACTTCCTGGTGGTCCTGAGGTGGCAGTGGCTGGACAAGGGCCTCCAGCTTCCAGCTGAGAGCTGGGTCAAATAGCATGGACCTCTCACTCCTCTAAAACACCAGTTTTTATCATTCACTGTCAAAAACTTTAGACAATTGCTATTTTATTAGTGAAATTTCAGGCACTACCAAGACCACTCCCAGGGCTGCACCTCTCCATACTGTTACTGTGCCCCCCACCCCATGCTGCCTCTCAGGCTCCGGTATTATCTTTGGTTACTTCTGTGTGCAGTGCTGAGATTCACAAAGCCCAGACTCTGAGTGGGCTCGCTGGGACCTGCTACAGTACAGATTATGACTAAAATAACTATCGAAAGCCAATGTGTTTCATAGGCTTGAGACAGACTTATTCTTCTGCACCAGTCACCCGCTATAATCGGATAGCATTCTCCTGTTTAAAACCTGTAAACACTTCTTCTGGGAGCAGCATTGTGATTCTGGTGGCCCATCACCCACCACAGATCATTAAAGCACCCAATTTGCAAACAATTCATAGGTTGAAATGCATTTGCTGCTATTCAGCAAACTCTTCTGCATATCAGCTGAATCTGTGGAAAGCAGATTTGGAACAGGAGAGAGCGAGAAGCAGGAATAAAGGTTCATTTTACCAGACAATTTATTCACAAAAAATAATTTTTCCTGCTCCAAGACAGTGTTTTGTTAGCTCAGGCTAACTTTGCAGAACCCAGAAAATCACCAAGGCGACGCTAAATGTCACGACTGGCTAATAGCAAACAAGCCATTGCAGCATTGTTCACGTGGAGAGAACTGTACTACCTCTGCAGTCTGTGAGCAGGGAAAGTCAGATACAGCCTCATATTGTGCTCAGCAGTAATTACATAGAAAGCAACACGCTACTTCTGAACAGCAAATAACCAGGAATGACACAGCGCTGTCCACGCGTTACATATAGCTGGCAGAAGGTCAGAAATCAAGTTCAATTGAAATGTGTAATCAAAAAACTATTACATCTCATGTGAAAAGTCAAGATTTTCCTTTCATTGCAGTGTGTATCAGCATTGCATGTTCCCAGAATAAGAAGAAATTTTTTCTTTTTCCAATCAGGTAGAACACCTTTCTATGCTGACATTTAATATTACCCTCTCTGAGTGTACGGTCCATCATGTGTGAAAGGCATCACATTCATATGAGCTCATTCAGGAGCTTATTTTGTGATAACCTGCAAGTTCAGTATACAAAACGTAGTCTAATATTACAGCAAGTGTGTTAAAATGATGGATTTTTTTAAACAATGCTAAAGGTACTCCTTGGATTCTGCCTGCTACAATGGCAAATGTACTGAGAATAGATAAGTGCCACGAGGAACTACAGTCACACTTTCTTCATGGGCTCCCAGGTGTATTTTCAGCATATGCTCTATTATGTAATATAAATGCAGGTTGGGATGGAGGAGTTGCACATCACCTTTGAGTATCATTGCTAATAATTCATAGATTTCTCTTTTCATTTTTCAAACACATACATCTCTTTGAAGGTGCCTGTGTAGTGTAGTCCAGGGGAAAATCCTTTGCTAAGGGAGATTTATAGTCAGAACCACTTTTAGAGGACTGTCAAAACCAATCAGGACTCAATTCTGCTACATGGTGTTACCAGTCCAAGGGCTGGAATGGAAAGAGAGAATCTCAAAATAAGTGTCTGCAGAGCCAAGGCTGGAATTTTGGCCCAGCAGCTCCAGAGGACTCCATGGCTCTATCTGGACATCTCTAGCAGATAATAGTATCATAGTTCTCCCAACATCCATGTGAGTCTAGGCATTAGAGAACCAAAACCTGCACATGTGCTTGTGCACACACACCCACACCAGCAATCCTGACATCAGGGTCTTCATCAAGGAGCCGGATCAGGCCCTGCCCCCACATGAAATCATGTTTTAAAAAACAGAAGAAAAATTGACATTTTAGGCCAGCTGGTATTAAGGGGGATGAGAAAGCAACTCCTAGTCCTCTATTGCACTGCAGCCTTGAATTGTGTTAGACATTGCACGGCTCATATGGTTTTATGGCTCCTCAGGTCCAGAAAGGACAGCAGCACCGAGTGTTGCAGACAAAAAGGCTTTCAAAGTACAGATTTCCAAGAAAATCACTCTTTCATGGAGTTAAAATGTAAAAGCATCCCAAGGACATGAACAGGGAAATTTGGCAAAAACTCTATTCAAATGGAGATAGAGACTGTGCATTTACTGCTTCCCTCTTCCCCCACCAGACTGCCTCGTAGCAACAGGTACAAATTCAGGCAGCAGAAAGTGCTCGTGCTCTCATGAGGGTCTGGCAGCGGGAAGGGAGAGCGAGCGGAGACACACACTCGCATGCAGAAGTCATAAATAGGAGCCCCCCAGGCAGCAGCAATGAGGCATGGAGATGGCAGCAAAACGAAAGGTTACGGGGACGATTGATGTTAGCGCTTGGCTGCAAGAGAGATAACATCACTGGTGCCTGGAGCTGCCAGAGTTATGGGCTCCAGCCGGGCAGGGGAAGAAAGGCCAACTGATCTGTCACCAGCAGGACAAGTGTTGCGGCAGCGCAGGTGGATGAATACGCGACATGGGACTCGCCTCATAACTCAGAAGCACCCACACGTATAGCGCTGGCTGGGCGCAGGGGCGTCCCCTGCTCACAGGGACCGTTCACAGGTCAAGGCAGGCTAACTCAGCCACGTGGCTTTACTTGGCCAGGGGCAAGGATGGAGGTGAAGGACCAAACCTTCAACATGGCCCCTGTGCTGGGGCTACAAGAGGCTGGCGTTGGTCCGACCGCAAAACACAGCATCATGCAGGGCTAACTCCACACTCCCGTCTCAGCTGCCAAGTCCCCCTGCGAGAGGCTATTCTGGGAGCTGGAACAAAAGACAGAGCCACATCCTCCTGCAACCCAGATAAATACCTCTGCAGTTGTTAGTGAAGGCTTTCCAGCTGGGGAAAGGTTATGCTGTCCGTGCACCTGCTGCGGGTTCCCCTAAACATGGAAAGAATTTTCTGGGTGTTGCTAGTGGATTTGCTACCTGGCAGAGCTACAGCACATGAATGAAATCCTTGAGATCTGTCTGARCTTTACCGATAGAACTATGCAGCAAAAGTATCCACGCACTGTACACCCAAGCCCTACCGCTTCATGCATTTGATTTATGGTTAAAGTAGCAGTGCATTGCCTCTGGGGGAACTTGGAAGCTTGGGGCTGTTTGGTAAAGACGAGTAAGGAAAGGGTCTAAGAACATAACAGAGCACGTTTCAGAGCATACTGCAGTGGCTTTGGCTTGGATCTGTGCTGAGTGTGTTTCTGGGAATGAGGCACTGCAGCCAGAAAACCCACCTCTTTCTCGCATTTCCATGAATTCCAGATGCATTGGCAGCTCACCTCTGGCCTAGGAACACAGAGCCAACGTGGGGGGGAAGAGACTGGGCTGTTTTCTACCCATGTCTCCTTTCAGGGGATTTGGGGTTTTCATTTTTTAAAGTCTTATACTACCCTGAGCTGAGATATATAAGCATTGTGCATTAAAAAAAGGTGGCTTCTTATGAGACAGGTTTGTGTGACAAAGTTAATACTGTGGTTGTTAAGAAGAATAAAGTATTGATTTGCCCATGTTTTTTAAATGACTTGAAACTGCGATATGATTCTGCCTTAAAGCAAAAATCCAGCCTGTATTTCATCATTATAGAAGGGGAGAGAGAGAGAGATTCCTGCAGAGATTATTGTATTTGTGAGACTGGGTTTTTTTTCCTCTCTGCACATGAACAGCCCATGTGAGACTAAGTACTTTCCATGTGACTAACTCATTCCCATGCTTGCTGTGTAACAGGGCATTTAAAGCATCAACAGGCAAGGTCAGAGCCTGTTTGTTGATGCTAATGTGAGAACAAACATTGCAGAAAAGATTAGGATTATAAAAGTACAGGTATGTTGCCTCCAAGTCTGTTCCTTTCGGGGGAACCTTCTGGGTTTGCTGGGGACTCTCTGCACCTCTCTGTCTCTCAGTGCTCTCTAATGCCTGAGATATAAGGATGCCCTGCTAGAGCTGCAGGGAAGGAAAAATGAGCTGCGGTACATAAAGGCACTGGATGGCATGGAGAAGAATAGGGGTGTGCTGATCCCCCTGCAGAATTTCCTGCTTCCTTGAACAGCTGTAGCACATCTCTGATTTATCCTGCTCCTTTAAGGCAGCATTGTATCATCAGGAAGCAGAGAGCTTCTTGAGCTATCACTTTGATATGCATTATTTAGACTATTTATATTTGTATTATGTGTTCAAATTATGCTTGCCCTTCGTCCATCCAGTTCCTGGCGTTGGATGGCAGTTCTGACACGGCATTAGCTGAGCAATCCCCCTATTGATAAAAGCAGGAGATGAGTTGGTTAGTGTCCTGTCTCAAACCAAGATCTGAAACATTTGGTGATTTTTTTGATCGTTTTCCATGTATATAATGACAGTTGAAAACAAAATAGCAGAGGTGTCAGATTAGCATATATATTTCAGGTTTATGAACATTTTGGGTAAGTATTGCATTTTTAAGCTGAACCATAGCCATTTCAGTAGGAAATCTTATTTGACTACAAAAGCAGAACAGCAGAAATATCAGAGCAACCCCCCAGGATGGATCTGTTCCTAAGTTATGCAATTGCTGGGCCCAGATGGGAAGGAGATGTCTCAAAGCTTGGGTCAGTCACCAGCCTGCTTCACATCCRTGCAAAGGGCTGCTTAGTAGTGGTAAGAAAGCCTGGCAGTGCCAAGCCGTGATTTCCAGCCTCTGTGCCCCAGTGGTAAGATCTGCTGTGGGTGAGAGCAGGTACTTGAGCTGTGTAGTCTCAAGGGCTGGTGGGAGACGGATCTGAAGGATAAAGCCCTGTTTCTCCATCAGCCTAGTCCGGTAAGGGCCAAACGTAGCGTGCACAAGCTGCCCAGCTCACACTGCCCTCTGAAGCCTGCTGAGGAAGGGAGGTCTGGCCTCAGGCACCCCATCAGTTCTTGGCTTCAAGTCTGACATTGTCACGATATCGCTGTAACACCATTAAACGTCTTTTTTTTTTTTTAATGACTAGTGGAATATCTTTTAAAATCTTGTTTTAACCTTAGAAGCGTACAGAAAGTGACAGCACAGTAACTATTTGCAGCTCTTCCTGGCTGTTTATTGCTGGCCAGGCAGAGACAGGGCTCTGGGCCACTGTGACTTCTGCAGCCCTAGGGACAAGTCCTGGTGTCTCCAGTTCTGGAGGACAAGGGAACGAATGGGCAGAAGGCAGGGAGAAATGAACATTTATTGATTCATTGCTGGAAGTTTATAGGYGCTTTACAGCATTATTGACAGTGAAGGGGCAATTGTGCTGATTAAAACAAAGTAAAATGAAGACAAACTTGTTAAATATCCCCTAGCAAAAAGCAATGAAGGTGTTCAATGCTCACACAGCAGTTCCTGGTCTGTAGGATTTCTAATGTTTGATTAATCACTAGCCTAAGCTTATAATTAACACTGATGAGACATAACACAGAAGTCCCTCCTGAAAACTGTTCAAATCAAATTTCAGCTTCTTCCTGATCCCTGACTTATACTGCAGGCAAGATCAAATCAACCTGCAGTCCTTCTCCTGGTGCACAGTCTCTCCTCCATGGAGTCACACTGTCATTCAGGAACAACTGGATTTCGCTACAGAAGCAGCAACGTATGAACCATGCTATTGACATTCAAGTAGATGGAAACGGACAGTTATACCGACTTCAAAGTCACCAGATGACTTGATTATGTGCCAAATGATTCTTGTTTTTAGCAATCAATTTGATCATCAGGCTTAAGGTCAGGAAATAATTTTCCTCCGACTTAACAATTCCTTAGCAACTTTCTTCCGTTTCAGTGCATCTAAAATCCTGGGAACAGAGACCAGACTCCCTTTAGCCTCTCGTGCTCTTGATTCTCCATAATTCCTGCAACAACAGGTTAAAACAAGAATGAATCTCTACTACCTAAAATGGCACTGACCAGCCCGATTGCCTTCTCTTTTGCTTTTGTTTTCCTGGAAGATCAGCTATGTAGCTGCACAGAAAAAGAGTGGACTGGGTTTATTTGCAGCGTGGTTTCTGCTTTTCACAAGGATGTTGAAAGTGATTTGTATCTTTTAGCACAGGGAGTAAAACTGAAACCAGTGAGGGGTTAAAATGCAGGATGGAGAAGGAACTGGATGTGAAATTAAGAAATGCTAACTGTCACCCTTGAACACAGTGGCTGCAGCAAGGGAAAGGTGAAGTTATTTGGCAAGCACAGAGCAAAATGAGTGGCAGTTGAAAGGCAGGGTTTTGCTAGGCACTAATTATTAAACTGTAATTAGCACAAGGATGCAGTGATCTGTTCAAGTCCCAGCTAAGCAAACAGGTAGAGGTTACGGACGAAAGCGGCTGCAGAGCGGTACGTGCCAACCTTGTGGCTGCAGATGCTCAAGGGGCACCGCACAGGCAGCACGGCCATGTCCTGAGCTCCTGTCTTTTAAGTCACGACACGCTGGACCCTCATCGTATCRCTTGATGCCATTGGGGGAAAAGAGCAGGCAGATTAGTTTKKGGGGAAAAAAAMMMCACCACAGTGGCASCCGGTGCGCTCAAGGGGCAAGGACGACGAGCGCGAGGGACCTGAGGGGCCGCTGGGCTGCTCAGCCCAGGCAGGAGAGCAGCAGCAAGGGAGTAAGTGCTACAGGGGTGCCTCTGAAAATCAGGACATCCAGGTTTAAAACCATTCCCTCCGATATAATGGCAGTTTCAATCATGTTCATCCACCATGGAAGTGAGACATTGGAAAAACTGAGCCTTGGTTAGTAGCAAACCAAGGTTAAATATACTGTGCTACTGAAAGGTGCCGCTTTCCCTCTCCTGCAAAGCCATTCACAAAACTAACCTACGGCTGCGAGAGACCTGGAARCTTTTGTCTTTGCCTTGAGGGAGTAGTCAGCCTGTCACCGAATCTAAGAATAGTCTCCAGAGTATTGATTAACCCGGCTGAAGCAAGCAGCAATGAATCAGAGACAAGAAAATGAAACCAAACAAAGCTTTAGAGCATATTTGACAGCAAGATCTGGGTTAGTACCAGAACATCTTTTATTACTAGTGAGTGACTGTTGCTTTGTAAGGATCCTGTATTTTCATTCATTCTCAGCCACCAGCATTGTACCTACAGAAGTCAGCTCAGCACAGCAGGGAGACCTTTCTCCTGGGATGGTAATTTATCTATTCAGTGATTTCTCCTGACTCATTTTTTATTTGTTTCTTTTTTTTTTTCAAACACATGATGATTCTCCAGTACATAATCTGGAGTTTCAGAGTTCACCTAATTAGTCCTTGGTTATTTGTGTAGACTTAAGCATAAAAAAATTATAAAGATTTTTACCAAAAGGAAAGAAAGCAAGCACCACTGAGGGCAACCTAGCCATTAAAAAAAAAAAAAAAAAGAAGAAGAAGAAAAAAGAAATAAAGTATAAAATCCCATTGAGCATACTCGAATCCCAGGCAGAAAAACTATAACAATACTTAAAACTGGAAAAATTATGATCTTATTGCCTCAAGATTTTGCACAAGATCATTACTGGAGTCTATTTAAATTTCAGAGCTAACAAAGGTCAAAGTACTCTTGTTAATAGCACGGTTTCACTGGAGATCAAAGCAAGCATATGACTATACGCGGCATGCAAAAGTGCAGAGTCAAGTGTGGATTCCTCCGCAAACATTCTTATGTTACCAGGAGAAATCCAATTACAATAGGCATAGATACCTATAATCACATCAGCTTCATGATAGCTCTTATTTCTGTGTTTTAGCATCTAGCAATAAAACAACAATCAGCATATGTAAACACCRCATGATGGCTGAGCTCAGTTATTATGACCTTTCTCACAGTGAGTAATCTCATCTGCCCTCACAAGTGAAGATAATTGCTAGATTAGATTAGCGCTCACATATTATACTGCATATCTCATGAATATTTTTTCCAGTTGTATAGTACAGTAGGACTGACTGGAAAAAACTCTCCACAGCTGGCCTGCTGAGATCCAGAAAGGGGGGATATGCAAAGGATGGAAGACTCTGAAGACTGTCAAGGCTGTAATAAAGTGTAAAATGCCATCATCAGCAAGGTGAAGGTTTAACTCCTTATCTTAACTCATCTTCACATGCTTTACTGAGCCAAGTGACTTAAACTGGAGCTATTTGACTAAAAGTTCACTAACCAAACTGCAGAGTCTGGAGAAAGAAAAAGTTCACAAGGAAAAAAAATTCCTGGAAAGTCTAAAAACAAAACAAAAAAAMCCCTCACTATTGCAGGATGGGCCTGTCGCACTAAGGAGACAGCACGGTACATGCAGCTCTTTCCAATCCAGCCGGAGTGATAATGACCAAAGTGGCTTTCGGGAAGCCGCCTCGCTACACCTGCAGGGGCTCTCAGGAGGGCAAAGCACAGCCACGTCACTGCCTGGYCTCTTGGCCAAGCTGTAAAAATCCTAGTGTAGAGGCTTTTTCAAAAGCCAAACTGAAACTTCCTTCGATCACAGAGACACGCTGAGCAGCCATTAGACAGTGACCACTTTTGGCCGCTGCCAAATGAGGTCAGGCTCACTGGGCAAATACATTCAGCACAAGCTCAAGCCTGCATTCAAATCTAAATTCAGTCTGTAGCCACCAAGCTGGGATGCCAGTCTCAGCTTAAGCAAATGTTTTTAACACTGCATGAGGAAAAGTCTCCCACTCCATCGCCATCAGCCCTTGCACTGGTGACACACGGCCAGCAAGGCAGACAGACTGACCACGAAGTCCTTCCTCAGTCTCCAAATATAACATACTGCAAATGTAGTTTTGCTCATACTCTTGATAAGGGCTGCCCTGGATAAGTCAGATGGCCTTTCTGCGAAACGCAGTGTGTTTCTGCTGACAGAAGTTTGAACAGATGCTACATGATTTTGCTCCAAAGATGTATATTTCCTCTTTGCCTGACTGATAAGACACTTTGAATTTGCCTAGGTATTGGGAGATAAGCAAAATAAAATAGAKCCTTTCTCCAGTTTGTTCTGCTCATTTAGAAATTGCTCATCATTTAATTCTGGAGGAAAAACTGTCAGAAATAAAGGAGACCCAGCAAATTCCTAGATATTTACAGTACCTCTGAACAGAACAAATACACTTGCAGTATCATGAAGCATGGGACCAATGGTCTAGCAGATGAAATGTTTGTTGTGGTGGGATTCGCTCCAGCTCTCCRCTAACTGAGTGCACTGGAAGTGTCTTCTACAGTCACTGGAACTTGAAGGCAGCAAAACACCTGGCACCATTTTGACTATAAACTGGTAACTAGTTAACACAAWCTGTATAATCTTTTCTTTCCTCTTTTTTAGGAATCTATCCCCAGACCACAAACCACTCTACCCGCAGCAAAGGAATTGAGCCTCACAGCCGTCTAGAGAGCATTAATATCCTCCTTTCACAGAGGGGGAAGTTGAGGCACCAAAGATAAAGCCTTGAGCTGACTCTAGGCAATGGCTAAAAGATCTTTTGATTTCAGTGCAGCCAAGATTTCACTTCAGAAGTTTCAAATGACCTTCCCAAAATCTTAACACGGTGAATCGGTGACAACCAGGAAGTTGTAACTACAAGATCATCAGTGCCGGTGTCACATCAGATCACCCCTGCTTTCCATCTGAGATATTAGCTTCATTCTCAAGCAAAACGCTGAAAATGTAAAGACACCTAATCCAAGACACATGCTCACAAGTCTGATACAGAAAACAAAGTTTCTCACTGATAAGTCTTGTTTCTTTTCTTCCCATGTGCTAGGAGAATCTCACAAGGCAGTTTTGTAATTACTGCAGGAACAACGAAGAGCCTCCCTTGCCTTCGGAGTTCACAGTGCAGTTGGCATCTCTCAGGCTTYCCCTGCTCCCTCTCCAACTGCATCATCCTGGGTGTATGATACCCACAAGCCTCGAGGGGCATTTCCCTGGTGGCCGACACTGTGGCTCTGCTTTGCCCTCTGAAAGACCTTTTCAGGAGGGCAAATCCTTAGCTTCTGCTGCAAGTTTGACAGAGCYCACCAAGTTGTTAGAACATGCAGAGCTGAAAAAGGCATTCGGTAGATTCCCCCAAGACCTGAAATCGGTGTGTCACAACTGAGGTAAGAAGAGAGCTGGAAAAGAAATTATTAYAAAAGACTAGCGTCTGGACACCTTACAGAACTTGATGGCAAATTCAATAAATACACATATTACATAGCACCTGGAGAGGTCATTCACTGACTACAGACTACAGGTGGGTGCTTGTTTTGTAGTAATGTTGGAGGGGTTTGTTTAGGAAGGAGGGGGTAGCTGGCCTTCTCTTGTCTTTTTATTTATTTATTTATTTATTTATTCTTAATGAAGGGGAAAATACACCTGCTAAAGAAATGAACCTGGGTTGCAAATAAATGAACTCACAGAAGGAAGGAAATGTTTGTTTAGCTCCCTTTCTCTTTATGTTACACCTGGCTGCCAGAGCCATTGCAAAATTTCTAGCAATCTTACCRGGCTATTTGCATTTAAATCGCTTTTCCTGACATTATGTAAATCTCTTAGTAGAGCTGAAGGTTTTTTTTACTCTAGGGAGCTGCACTCAGTGGCTTGCTCTCGGTATGACCCTGTTCTCCTCCCACCGTTCCCTTGGGTTTTATTAGCACCACATGAAACTCTCTGTGAGACCCTCGATCACACAGGTTTTGTTTGGAGATGGGTCAAAGATGGTGGTATTCAAAGCTCTCAGATCTTCATAACAAAATTCCATTACAAATGAATTGATGTTTGGGTCTAAAAAAGAACATAAGCTTGGATCCAATGTTAYAAAAATTCAAAGGTGTTCTCATAAGATTTTATTTCCAAAGTGACTGTTCAGCCTTGTGGTATTTTCACCACAAACTATATAAGGATTCTGCTGTCTTGGATTGCATCAGAAGAGTGCTCTACCAGTTGGGGGACTGTGCAGATAATTTCTGAGTCCGGAGGGTTACATTTTTCCCCTCTGCAGATTTCAGAGAGCTGCAAAAGGAGTATCAGGTTTCCAACTCCAGCTCCAGTCTAGTTCCAAATAGAGAAATCTGTCCTTAAAACTCTGTCCAGTAAAACTCCTAAACTTGAGCAGATATTTGATTTCATGCTGAAATTCTGTAAATCTTGTTTAGAATGGCAGTTGAAAAGAATAGTTTAGCAGCAATGGAAGTCTAGAAATTGCAACCTAAAGGTAGATACAGCGCAATGTTAGCTGTGCTTTTTCTAATGCCTTCAAGTCAAGACAGCTAAGTAGGAGCAACCAAGAAGACCAGGAGAAAATTGTTTCCACCCTAATTCTGGACTTGCCTGGAGACCTCTTCAGTCCCTACCTCAAACTACCACAGCTCCAGGGTTTTCCTATTTAATTTCTACAGTTCCTATAGACTGCAAGCCAGATGAGACAGAGCACAGAGAGGCTATAGTTCAAACTCTTTGGATACTGAATATTCAGGCACTCCTAACATCCTTCATTGCCTAGATGGAGGCTTGCAACACAACACCATTTGCCAAGCTCACATTACCCAGAGAATGCCCATGTGTCAGGGAAATTCCCAGCTGGTAGGTGGGATGGGCTACTTTCCATAGGAGCAGCACAGGGAAATGGGAACAAAGACTTGGATAGGAGCCAGGGCTCACACACATGACAAAAAAAGTTCTCCAGATATTTGGGTGGGCATGGGCATCTTAACTTGGAAAAAAATAAAATAAAAMAAAACCTCCTTATTATATCCCATTCCTATCATCATAAATGTAAAAAATCTCAGCTTTAACACCAGACATCCACTCAGAAACCATTACCTTATATTTGTTAGTCGTGTTATCATAACATTTTGCATCATTCTCTAGCAGTTACAATGTTCTTTTCACCGTGCTCTCTAGGTACCATCCACTGAATATACTCTAAGGTTTAGTMTCTCCCCACCACATCACTAATTTTTGCCAAGTACTTTGAGATCATCTGATGAAAGACTCTACAGAGCCACAATCTATTATTTCTTAGTCAGAAAAACACATTCGCTAACAGGAAGAACAAAAGAATGAGCTATGGGCCCCCAATAAGCATTCAACACAAGTTAATTTGCTCAGCAGCTGTATTTTGCTGAGACAGATTGCATATTTTCATTGTTAAAACAAAAAYGTCCACTGGGCTTGTATCCTTCATGCTTTACATTGCTGCCTGTTACATTCCGAGTCTAGTCCAGTGAGCAAATTCAATTCCTTTAATAAATAAGAGATCCACTTGAATAATTTTGCCTTTGTCCAGGCAAAATTAATGAAGCCAGAAGACATACAAGGCTGCATAATCTTCTCCCTCATGGAAAAAAATAGTGGAAATCTGGCAACTAGCAAGGCAGGCTGTATGTGTGAATCATGGCTGCCTGCCGACACTCCTGATTCAGAGCAAGGCAATAAGAACAATAATCCTGCGCCACACCAACTAACCTTCAAGCTTAGTCACAGTTTCACACAGCTAATGAGCAGAGGGAGCAATGAATCTTCGGTTTATGGTGCTCTGTTCCAATAGATTTAGCCTGAAGACAACAGCAGCATTTCTTTGCATCACTACAGACTTT
>NW_020448307.1:8542850-8600166 GCF_003343035.1 Apteryx rowi | reverse complement strand
TTTTTTTTTTTTTTTTTTGGTCCTTTTCTATGTTGGTGAGGTTTTTAAAATCATTACTGAATTTTTTAAAACCTGGTGGGTAAATTCCTACCATCAGCTGCTACAGTAAAAATCTGGAGTAACACTTAGGAATCTGCCAGATTTTGCTCCTCGTTGTTTTTCTCTTCTCCCTGTCTCTCCCGCATCAGGCTGTTTACACAGAATTATCAGTGCTGCCTTGCGATACTCTAACTATGTGAGAGAAGATGCTTTGGCTCCAAACTCCTGTTTTCATGCATACTTCTGTAAATCACCCTGAAGTGCCTCCTGTTTTATTTTTAGCCTAAAGGTGAATCATTCAGGAAAATCTGATAAATGCTATTTAACCACAGTTAAAGGATCAAAACCTGAACAACTCCTAGTTAACTTTTAAGAAGATTTACAAATGGTTTATTTGAGGTCACATGATTAAAGTGAGTGCACATTTATTTTAACCATCCCAGAGTGACTCTGGATTTAGAACTCATGGAGAACTAGGCCTGTGGACATATCCAGTGTTACTGTATAGAGGTATAATTGAGTCAGAATTGGGAGGAAAATGTCACAAACAGCACTGCACTTTTGGGGAAATTGCAGAGGAAAAATGTGCTCCATTAACATTACCTCAAATGAAAGCAGTTGCTTCCTTCGGAAAGCAATTATGCTTGTTTTGAGGACAGAAGCAGTGAGATGACAACAGTAACATCCAGAACACCTGAAGYACAATTTCAGCCTCGAGCCCAAATGTGCCTCTTATGTAGATGAATTTGGATTTGCACCTACCTGCTCCAGGTGAACTCCACAGCTCACGTGGGAGGAGGAGRACGGCTCGACCATGGGCTAGGCTTTGGTGCAGGCCCGGCAGCAGGGTGGATAGGGAGGCAGAAAACCTTCACCCAGTATCTCAATCTGTCTACACCAACATCAGGCRGAGAAATCAGCCAGGCTATTCTCTAGAAATATCTGACATGTGCTGTGAGGTTGAGGGGATATAGGATGCTGAGGTATAGATATGCACTCTGCAGGCGTGCTGTGCACCTCCRCCAGGGTGCTGTGCTCCAGGTTGTTCCAACCCTTCCTCCAAGAGGCAGTGCAGATAAAGCCACAGACCCCATTTTTGTGAAATAATCAAAAAAAAATGGAATATAAGAGAGTCCTGTGCTATTGACACCCAGCCACTGCAGAAGAAAGCTGTTCAAAGGGTGCTCTGCACACTAGATGTGACCCGTGAGACAATTCTGTCCAGCCTCCACCCACATATAACATTTATACGCCCCCAGACTAAACTCCTTTTTATAATCCTGCCACAAGCTGTCAAGCAGGGCAGCCCTAGTCTAGATTTTGCTGCTGTTGTAGAAAGGGAAGAGCACATTTCATTTTATTAAAATATTAGAACAAGCCTGTCGTATCATAAAAAATTTAAAAATAGTGCAGAGTGCTACCTTATGTAAAACACTGCCCTTAGCTGCCTTCTATTCATGGCATCACATCCCAAAATATACTGTAATCCCAGAACAAGCCATGGACCAATAAAGGGATCTGATTGCTGACATTTTAGACACACAAACGCATGCCTTCCCCTCCAAGTCTGTACACAAGAACTAAAGAAAATGACCATTTTCTGTGCAATTAAGCAGTGCACCCAGCCAGCCACAACAATCTTTCATTCCATTCAATTCTCACTAACAAGCTTAATTTAATTAACTGTTTTTTTCAAAGATGCCCAAGGGAATTATGTGCCCTTCAAAAATCAGTGGGACTCAGCTTCGCACTTGCCATCTGTGCTTTTGAATAGCCTCTTCAAAACATCAGTGCGAGAAGGAGTGGGACCTGCAAATACCTGGGGTGCGTAAGTGACTTCTCATGGCATCACTGGCACCTTGCACCAACTTCAGTGCTGCCATATTAGAAGAAGGAGCTCTGCCACACTGCCAGATGTGTGGGTTGGTGTTCTCAAAGACTTTGGTTTGACTTGGTCCCTAGCGATGATGGTCCCCTTTGAGGTCCCCCAGGGTCAGCATGGAACGAATGGCCACTCCCTGCCAATAACCTTTCATGCTGATTCAACAGCAGACACAATAGTATATCTGTCTTCAGCCTTAGTTTTCCACCCCTTCTCCAGTGGCATATATCTACAATTCTTGTTGGCAGTGGAGGAAAAACTCTGGGTCTGTCCACATGACATGGTTGCCACACAAACCTTCAGAGCTGAAGACTCAAATATAAGCTTCTTTCAAAATATATTGCTTAYTTAGTCTTGAATCCAGAAACAAGTCAAACTGCACTCACGACCAATCTGAAACCAGTAGAGGGTTATTGCAGGCAGGATGAGGTCTGACTTGCTATGCAGCAGCTCTGCAGAAAAGGACCTGGAGTCCTGCTGGATATCAAGTTAAACATGAATCAACAGTGTGCCCTTGCAGCAATGAAGATTAACCATATACGGGGCTGTATTAGCAAAAGCATAGCCAGCCAGCTTCAAAAAAAGTGATTATTCCCCTCTCCTCAGTACTTGTGAGGCTGCGTCTGGAGTACTGGGTCCAGTTTGGGGCTCCCTAAGATAACAGAAATATTGGCACACAGTAGAGAGTGCAACAGAAGGACATTAAGACATTAGGGGGCATGAAGACATGGTGTACAGGCCTGGGCTGAGGGGACTGAGCTTGTTTAACCTTCAAAAGTGAAGGCTAGGGCGGTATTTAATTGTAGTGTTCCACAACCTAAAGGGAGATAACAGAAAAGACAGAGACAGACTCTTCTCAGAGATGCACAGCAAAAAGATAACAGGCAACAGCCGTAAGCTGTAGTAAGGAAAATTCAGACTGGATATAGGGAAAAAAAATCATGAGAGAGTTTAAACACTGCTCAGAGAGTCTGTTCAATCTCCAACCTTGCAGATATTCAACACTTGACTGGGAAAGGCCCTGAGTAACATGATCTAACTTTGAAGCTGACCCTGCTTTGAAGAGGAGGTTGGACTAGATGACCTCCAGAAGTCCCTTCCAACCTAAATTATTCTATGATTTTCTGGAAAAAGTACAGATGCAGAAGCTATCTTGAAAGCACTTCTCACAAAAATTCAGCTAAAAATGAGGAAGCTCTTATGAGACTAGCCATTCCGATATGGTATCTGCTGTCCATAGCTGAATTCTCAGGAGAACTGCTTGTGGGACTGTACTGTTGCAAAACATGAGGCTGAGCCCTCGTTCATCACTGAATACCGAAACCTATTGCCCGGACTGATCCAACTCAATCCAAACAGTGCTCCCTCAGCTCTTCTCTAATGACAATAGATTTTTTTTAAGAGTTCAGTCTACAGAGCTATATCACAACAGTGGTTCTTCCCCCTGTCAAATTCACTTTTGAAAGCCATAAAAAAGGGAGTGGAAAGATTATGAAGGGATATCTCTGCACAAAAGCGAGACCAAAGTAAATCTGTTTCTATAGTGGGGCTGGAGGGTCGTGAGGGGAGACTACGCTGTTAGGGATAGAGTAAAAAGAGATTCCAATTCTTTGGAAAGAGCAATAAGTTACCTGGAAGAACCAGCTCTCTTTTTGACCACCTCAAGCTCAGGAGCTGCACTGGCCGCCCACTCTCACCTGCTTCCTCAGGAGCTCTGCTGCATGGCTGGCAAACACAGCACTGGGTTTTTTTGTCCAGGATCATTTTATCGCGGGCATACAGGGTGCCCAAGGCTTCCTCGCCGCACAGAGAGCCATACGTCCCACGCAGTGGGACGGCCTCGGCCGGCTCCACGCGGCACGGCGTGCGGCCACACCGTGCTCGCCATATGGCAGGAATGGCTTCACCTGCATTCACGCCCTCCGCAGTAAATACTTTCTGCCTTAACGTGAATTCGCTGCTCCAAAAATAACTGTAATTATCTAAGAAGCAGAGGAGCCTACTTACAAGATTTAAAGGGAAAGAGAGAAGCAAAAAACGTGCAATGCCTAGGCCTCAAAGTACAAAACTGTATTGAAAAAGGGCAGCTCCCTGTTTTGTGAGAGGCTTCACTTATTTGGCAGCGGACATTTACTTCTTTGCTTGTACTTTGCTTATGCTAACCAACAGAAATTGCTCAAGTCAGATGGCAGTAAAATATTACGTGAAAACCAATTACTCCTCATGAGCAAACTATCTGAAGCGGGGGGCTCTGGCAACAGATCTGTGAAAGTTTGTAAGTCATGGCTGAACCTGAAAAACAAACCAAAAAAAGGGCGTACAAAGGCTTAGGTACGCACACAAAAGAGTACCAGAAAATAATAATTTAAAATAATAAACTTGTTACAATAGCGGTAATGATTGCTGTCTATCCAAGCCCTGAATAATTCAAAAGGTTCCTGTTTCACTTAGTATCTCGTGGTATTTTCAGACCTGCCAGAATTTTCTGCTGGTAAATAATGCATCTGTGGTATTTAAACACACAGGATCTGCAGTTAATACCCAAGACTTAACAGTGCTGCTTTTGAAAYAGGGGAAATAAGTCTGAGGAAGGTAAATGCCTGTTGAACTGTCTAGGCTGTCTGTCTTTTCCGTTTTCACCTTCAGCAGGATGCTGAAACTGCCAGCCTCTCTCGTAGTTTCCATTTTGACACTCCTAACAAGGATCTAATGTAGCTGGTTAATTCAGTGTTAATCTACAAAATAATTTGCAATAGGAGTCCAGAAAGGGGAGGAAAAAAATAAGAAAAACAGAAGAGGATTGATTTGCAGCATTTTGAGCTTTCATTTCTGCACTTTGGTTTCTCCGCGGCGATCTCCCACTGCTGGCACAAATACCCTGGAACAAGCCTCGCACTTTGGGCAGCAGATTGATTCCCCGGGAGCAGCAGCTCRCGTTGAAAGGAGAGCAGCTCCATCGTGTCGGCTGGTGCTGCAGCCCCGCATCCGGCAGCGACGTCGCGGCACCTGCCGCCCCTCCAGCGACAACCCCTTCGCCCCTCCGTTCTCAACCCATTCGCCTCCTGCTGCAGGAGGGTGATTTCAGAGACACAGGGAAGAGATCCGAAATGAATATAACCTCCATAGCACAGCTTTGCATTCAACGCTTGTGGGCCTCGGTCTGCTTTTTGTTGGTGAGCGATGAAGACCAGCAGTAAAGGAAAGGCTAAAAGGCTAAACAGGAAAAATGGTGTTTAAAAAGGCGATAATAACCACAGTTGCTTTGAGACATTAAATAATGATGACATGKAAGATGTAAGACCAACAAGTAGTTATAAAGATAATACACATCACATAGAGAAAGGAGGCAAGCTGAAGGCCTTCTTTTATATACTGAATTTTCTTGGTTTAGAGAAAATATCTCCCAGATYCAGACTGCCAATGGGTCCAGCTCCTGCTTTACCTAAACCTCTACCCAAAGCAAGATGAATTAAAATACCAGTGCAACTCCAGGAGTGACTTGGAGAACCCTCTCCAAACGTCCTCCTCCTCCTCTTTTATTGACCATTCCTGTTCCACTCCCTGAACACTGCTAAACTTACAACTACCGAAGGAGGAAGACAAGCTGTTCCTCAAGTTAATACGTCAATTTTAGGACTTTTCATCTAGTCAGAGTGGAGATTCAGCTACCTCCCTGGAGATGAAACCAAAGAATCGAGAAAGGAAGCAAGAGCCCAGCCCAAGAGAATCTACAGAGACCTGGGAAATGTATTAAAGACAAAGAGAGCCCTAATTTAATTTTTTTATGTCATATCTGAACTTTTCTTGAATCCAGACTCTATTTTATGTGAATTTTCTTCTGATAATATCTGAACTTTCTGCTGGCTGCCTGTATTCATCGCAGGGAGAGTGCACGGTATTCACAGTCTTTGCACCTTGCAAACGCAAACAGCAGTACCCTACACTTTGGCCCACGCAGCTCAGGAGCAGGGACACAACGCTCATGCTCCAGAGATAAATCAACCAGATTTAAGGATCAGGCTGAGCTCTTCTCAAGGGGGGAAGGATTCCCTTCAGCCCCCCGAGGTCTGCTGAACCAAACCCCGCAGCACTGGTGCTGGCCGCTGGCCGAAACAGGCGGCTGCACAAAGCGGCCCAGCTCCTCGGAGGACTCGCTGCAGCTCGGCTCCATCCTCCAGATGCTACATTTGCTAACTAACCCTCAGCAGTATCAGGTGCTCATCCTCTTATTACTGGTCCCCAGGGAGACTAGCATCTCTGATTTCAGGGCACTTTGTCCAAACTTTTATAGCCTTGGACATTTAAAATATTTTGTTTATCTTGCTGCTGCGGTTACTTTGTTCCTAAACTGTTTTTCTTATTAAATTACAGAGGTTCAGAGCTGGAATAAACCTTCCTTTCCAAATGTAGCTGCTAGCGATTGGCTGGCTGCAGGGGAGAGAGCAAGGGCGAGGGGGAGGGAAAGCAGAGGAGAATTACAAGGTTTCAGATTCCTGTAAACAGAGAAACATTTTTCCAGTCATCAGTCTGAGTCCAGTGGAAATAGGGCTTCAGTTTCCTCTAGTTAACACCGGGGATCCGGTGGCAATGCTGTTGACATGCCCCTCTTCTCTAGCAGTTGCTGGATGCTGTTTTGTCTGCAGCTGATCAGAAACCTTGTGTGCTGGCAGTCATCGCTGCAGTTTCCTTCTCCTTTATTTTCCAAGCGTGCCCTACTTCCAGCCCGGAGCAGGTGCCTGCACGCCGGGGAGGGCCCCGCCAGCCTGCCTGCTTCCCTCAAATCCTGGCTCTGAACTCCACCGTGCGTTGGAGCAGCTCGCAAGTGGATCTGGGATCACAGCTGAACTCGCTTAAATGGCAACATAAACTTCCCCCTATCCTTCCCTTTTTGCTCCTGCRTGTTCCCAGCAACTCTTCATTCCCCCCACCGGGCTACAGCTATTGCTTCTTGACTTTATATTGGATGGGGTCTAGTGCAGGGAGTCTTCATGTTCTGTATTTATACAGCACCTAGCACGCACGTGGTCTCAATCCACGAATGGTCTGTTTGGTAACCACCGCAGGACAAACACGTGGCAAGTTGTAGCTGGACCACCATCACCAAAGACTTGCGCACCTCTTTAAATCAGTTAATGTCAATATTTTTTCAGGGTGGTCATGCAAACACTGATCATTTCAGAAGAACATCCTCTGACTTGCCAGTGGCGATATCTTCAGTGGTTTCCCACTAAGCACTAAACCAACTCAGTTCAGTTTTGCCGGTGAAAGACAACAGTCTGTGTGCAGGCATGTGTTTTCTAAATATATTATTAAACACTTCACTAGGAGAAGCTGAGTATAAAAGAACGCTAAAAAATGACTAATAGAGCAAAAAAACACAACGTGTAGACATTTGCTTGAACATGTACAGTAATAATATTACTTTATATCTTTTGCATATTGCTAATACTGATTTTACAACCTGTACATGTACCATTCATAAATACTGAACACACATAAAAGGGCAAAGAATTATAGTACTTCATTTGCTGACGGTGCCAGCTGACACATTTCACGGGAGGGAATCTTGTGGTTAAAGCTCCTGTCTGGGCACCAGGGGAGGTTGGGTTTATGCTGGGCTCTGCTGGAGACTTCCCGTGTCACCTTGGTGAAATCACTTCACTCGGTCACCTCAGCCGTGAAGCTGGCGATTAGGCGGTTCAGTTCAGACTGGTTAGTGACCCCGCAGCCATCAAAGAACTGGTGCTATGGAAGTGATCTTGTATCTGTGCATGCATATATATGTATTTAGGTGCAATGCCAAAGTGCTTGCTAGAAGGGGATGGTTAGCTCCTCACCATTCAAGTCACTTATTAGGAACTTTTGTTTGTTTAGGTTGTTTTGCACAATATGTGATAAGATTTCCTCGCTGTCACTGTGGTGAAAGAATCCTAGTTGCACTTAGGGCAAACAACAGTCTCTCTGAAAGTATTCACGATGCACCTGTCAAAGATTACAATTAACTCATGACTGCTTGATGGCTTACGCTAAATGAGCCTGGCTCCAGTCCAGTTTCCATTGGACAAGTGTCTACATCTCGAGAACACCACGACATTTGGCATTTATTGTCGTCTTGGCTGGCGCTCCTACCAAAGGCCACGTATGGAATGTGTCAGCAGAGCAGACTCGCTTTTCAGCCCTGAATCTGGGTGGAGGTAGGCCGCTATAGAGGAGTCTTTTATTGTTATTAGCACACAACATCCCTCTCGGAAGCAAACGGATGGCTTTACGTTTTGTAGCTGTTCATACAGCACCTCTCAGCAATGCAAAATTCTCTCCATGCTCCATCTGACGATTCCCGCATCAGACTCCTCCTAATACAAGGTGTTTGTTCACAAAGACCAAACTATAAGCTCCCCCGAAACGCTTAGATTAGCATGATATGATTCAGTAATTTCCTTTGTTGCAATCTCTCTCACCCTGTCAGCACRTTCGCTCGATATTGTTTTAAGCCTAGACCTTGTGCTAGGTTACTGCCTCTCTCCCCCACTCCACACCGAGCTGAACACAAAAAGTCAGACAGCAACATTCCTGTGACAAGAAGCGTTATGTTCCCTGCGCGCTCCTGATAGCCATGGCAACRTTGGTTTCAAATAGCTGGCCGGCTGGAACGCTCTCGCTTGCCGCGGTGCTCGGCGCGCGGCCGCGCGGGTGGGCTCCCGGGGCGCCTGCGGCGATGCCGGCGCCCGCCAGCGCCTCCCGCCGCCCCGCCGCCCCTGCGCCGGCAGACGCAGCCTGCGCTTCTAACAACTTCACCTTCGTTTGTGCAACGAAGGTTAAAGGCCGCGTTGCCAAAGTCACATTTGTTCCTTGTCCGGGGTCAGCTCGTTTTGTTGATACAATGGTTAAGCAATGAGGAGATTAACTGTTTGCTCTGTCCCAAGGAGATGATCTCATCTGCGATAGATTTTGCTTTTGTTCCACGGAGGGAGCGCGACGTACTTCCAGCAGGGAGCTGCGATGCTGAATGTGCAGCCGAGATAGGCAGTACAAAGCGGCCCCGACAGTTCAAACAGAGCTGCGAATACGCAGGGTTTCAGGCAGGGGACTGTATGCTTTGGCCGTGTGCCAGGAGCAGAGGGGGGGAGAGCGAGAGCAAGAGCAAAAGCAAGAGGGGATGTGTGCGCATATGTTTGCGGAGTCACCGGGGAGGAGGAATCGGCAGGGTAAAATACACCTCTTCAAGAAGGACGGAGATGAGACAAGGAAAAGTAAATGTCTGCAAAGGAACTCCGCTGAAGTTGCCTTTCCAGCGATTCCTCCCCGGGGAAAAAAAGAGGCGACAGGTTGTTAGCAGAGCTGTCCTGTTATCTCGAGGAGCGAGGCCCCTGGAAACCGCCAGCTGCATTGCTGCCGATGGCAGCGGATGGCAGCCATTTCGGCTGGACGGAGATACTGCAAAGTCACTGCTACCGCTTCTTCATCCCGGGCTGCAGGAGGAAGAAACGAGGGTGAAGGCCTGGCTCACTGGGCGGTCAAAGGACATATAGACCATTGAATGTCAGCAGGGCCGGATTTGCACCCCAGACCCTTTCTTTCATGTAAGGTTACAAATTCATTGCCCCGTAAAAAGCATGCAGGTATCCTACACCAACCAGCTTGCATCTCAAGGCCCCCCTCACTCCACTGGTCCTCACCAGACACTGAGGATTCACCGGAGCAGCAGGACATGCTAGTAGCATTGCTTCATTTCTAGAGATAAGTCCTCACTGAGTGGATCACAGCTAGTTCATATCCACTTACTCCTGCTACAGTCAAACCTTGGAGACCTCCACACACTTCTCCTTGCCCACGTGATGGCCTGCACTTCTCTCTGCAGTCCCTGAACGAAGGAGGCACAGGTTTTCTCTCTGTGGCCTCAATCTGTGGCTCAGAACTGGGGAAATCCATTCTGATCTGATGTTCTTACAGGTTTGGGAGACCAATCTTGGTTCCTACTCCTTTTGAAAAGCAGTGGCTGTGTGACCAAAAAACCCTGCTGCAATTAACCCTCACCTGGTGGCCAACACCACAGCACAGAGCGGTGGCATGCCGGCGCCGGGTGGTTTCCCGTTCTCCGTAACAGCACGGACTTGCTAAGCGATGCTTCGCACACCGGTTCACCAGGTGCGCTGCCTGGAGAAGACTGCGCTCTCCAGCACCCACAAACTACAGCCGGGCTCGCTCGCCCGACCGAAACTTGCCTCCTACACCCCAGATTCCTGAATTCCAAGACTTCTACAGGAATGCGTCAGCTCCCAACCAGTGGGAGTGAAATGCCAAGTTTTTAACAGATTGGAGTTTATTTTTAAGCAATGTCAAAATAAATCAAAACAAAACAACCCCGCTGCCCTCCCCCCCAACACACACCATGCAGAGGAATAAAATCAACACGTGGAAACAACAAGCACAGCAAAACAGCGGGACCTCGAYGCTGAACACCGTCAGGCTCCCCAGGTGCAATCCCAGCCCGGCCCAGCGACTTATTTGTGAAATTCCTGGAGGAGGAGTGCGGAGGAGACGGCCACGGGAAGGTCTCCCGGCTGCCGGGGAGGTGAAGTGCCTGCGTTAGGATCTCGGTAAACAGGAAAACAGGAGATGTGGGAAACACATTCCTCCCCTGGGCAAGCAGGAAAGGCACGAGCCAGAGCCGGGCTCGTTCCCAGAGACCGGGGTTCCCAGCTCCCCTCCCGCGCCGGCCCGTGCCCCACCACGGCTTGGGGCTCCCCCTCCACCCCGTGTGCCCAGCAGCACCTGCCACCGGCACGGGGAGCGCCGGCAGGCGCCAAGCCCTCCCGGATCGTGGGGATTTGGGAGTCTCTTGAGGTCTCTCGCCCTGTCGCCTGCCTCGAGGTACCAGCCTCGCTGAGCACCTAATGGGCGACTGCTCTAGCTGGGTTGGCAGATGTCCGATCTCGGCTCCCCCCGCCAGCACAGCGAGGCCGGGTACGTGCCGGGAGGACTACCAAGGCACTGGTGGGCCTCATACCAACCACATCCTTCTCATCCCGCTCAGAGCACCCTCCCTCGCCCCGCGGAGCGGAGAGACCCGGCGCTGCTGGCACCGGGCGAGGAAGAGGCCGGGGCGGGTTGCCCAGCCCGCGGGCAGCGCAGCGTGCCGGAGCCCGCCGAGAGCGGGGCCGCGGCAGGAAGGAGTCGCTAAGATGCGATCCGATCCCGGCGTTGCCCTGGCGGGACGCGCTCTGCCGACGCACAATGGGGCCCATTCTCCGCGGTGGCGGCTGATCCTGCCGCCCGGCCGATCCCTGCCCCTCTCGAGACAGAAGCCCTCAGTTACAAGCAGTCAAGGGAGCGCTGTAAATCTCATCAAGGCCACATCAAGGCCTGCCGAAGACCCCCCGCACCTCCTTCCTCCAGCACAAGCTAAAACGAGTTTCGCTGGGGCTCTCCGCAGCCTTGGTTTTGCTGTATTGCAGAAGAGCAGAGTCAGTCTTCAGCCAGAATCAGGTGAGGCTCAAAACTGGCGCTGGGGAGTGGAGAATCAATGGCTCTTTTATACCAGCTGATACTGGAGATTTTCCTGCTGACCAGATACAGCGGCGAGTGTTGCAAGGCAGGATGCTAGAGAGTTACCACGGCATGCAAGGGCCCCAGCCTTCGAGTCCTAGAGGCAGAAAGATGCCTGCAGAGCCCTGCTAGGACACAAGCTCTTACAGGCTTCTGTGCGATACCTGGCTCAAGCCAGACTTACTTTTCTACTCAGTTCTGTAAGCACCATACTCACTCATTAGTTTTAAAAATTGGATGATATATACTTGACCAAATTCTGCCCTAACTGAGGATTTTTGCTAATACCGTCTAGTTTCTAGTACCTTCATTATGCTTCCAGTCCAGCCTGCATCATGATAACCCAACTGTATTTTAAAGTAGCATTTTCAAGCTTCTTATACAATAAAATATAAAACTCAGTTACTGTGACTCCAAAACATTATTCCCTGTCTTTCCCTTTAAACAGCAATCCATGCACACATGGATGTCAGAGAGGCAGAAGTGTTATTAAATACCCAGTCCATTCCTTTACATTTTCTCTTCTTGGGTTGCCCATTTTCCATAGGAAATTTAAGATATATAGAACTGGAAGACCAGTCACAAATGGTGCTGTTGAAGAGGGCAAGAGTTGTCCACAAATTCTGTGGCACTCATCCAGATGATGAGGATTTTCTTTGAAGAACCCAGATATTTGCCAAGATGAACTCTGTCTGTATAAACCTGCTACAGTTAGTGCTTACAGTGATAACACAGAAGTGAGATGTGCTGGACACCGGGGAGGAGCGCATGACGAAGATGCCCCTTCGCACAACCAGCGCACTGTAACGAGGGCCTTTCCTGCAGCTCTTATTTGAGCTCTTTGCTGGGGACAGTGAGGAGCAGCTAAGCGACATCCACACCAAGCCCAAAGGCAAACACCTCCAGTGGGAAAGGAGAAATAAATTTGTTTGGAAGTGCCAGGTTGGAGGGTGCAGGCTGTACCGGACCTGACTTCCCCCTCAATCTCCCTTCCATGGAAAAGCCCTCAGCAAGACCTCACGCCACACACGCTCGGCTATGCTCGGACACGGCACACATGACCACTGGGAGGTTTTCAGGCCCAGTTCCTATCCTAGCTCAGCTGTGCATTCACTGCGTGACTTTTGACTGTCTCAGCCCTCATGTAAACAGACAGCATTTACCCTGCTTTAGTTGTTCCCCTCAGTCACTCAGGGTCTGCAGCGTCCATGGCTAGCGGCGGGCTTTATTTGCGTCTGAAAGACACAGGAACGTTTCTATGGGCCTGCGGATACCTGGAACAGCAAAATCAGCAGCGCAGACAGGACATGAATAACCTCCTCATTAAGCTCCTGCCTTGTGCTACTGAGGCACATAAAAAGCCACCAACGTCACATCCCAGCCGTGTACAAAGCTGTCTCCATGCTACATAAATCATGCATAGCCGCATCATCTGTTATAGATGCACAAAGCTGTAATCACTAATTATGCCGAGGAGTATACCATTACCTACGGGATATGGCTTGTAGAGACTGCAGTTTAGCAACATACACATATGGCATGTGTTTCTAGATTTGAATATTACAGCTCTGATTTTTGTCTCCTATAGTATGTGGCAGTTTATACAACTGGAAGAGGGTGCTGGGATTTTCCATTAAATTAACACCAAGGACTTCTGCTTTATTACTCTAGAAAGGAACCAAAGCAACAAATGGGACCGATGCAAGACCCCAGATGAGTAAGTCCCAGATGTCTTATTACACACATGCTTCTCATAACCTATTTCCAACTTGGAAAGCAATTTATGCAGCTAAAATTATACCATATCTGCTGATGCTGGGTGACTTCTACTACCCAGACACAGAGTTGCTGTGAAAAGACTGGAACTTGCATTATGATGGACTCCTAAGGCATTTTTAAATGAAGTACAAATGGAGGTCAATGTAAGTGTACAGTATAGAACCGGCATGTGGTCTCCTGTGAAGAAGCACAAATGCCAAATGATGGGTGTACTAGCAGTACTAGCAGTGTAACTAGTTGTAGCTGGGGTCCAGTTTGAAACATATAAACCTATTTAAAAACTGCAGTAAGGGGTAGTGAGGTTCACTGTGGGCTTTGTTCTCCCACATATACACCTGGAGGTATACACATACACCATCTTTAAATGTCATGGAAAAAAGAATCTCAGGTTGAACAGCTTTCCCTTGTAGCAGAATTTGCTTTAATGCTTGTCCCTGGCATCTTGCACTCTCTGCTAACACTAGTTTCTAGGCCATGGGCTTGTGCTATACTCCCAAACTTCATAAATATGCTAGGAGTCCTCTCTCTTGGACTTGCATTCACCTGGAAGGTTCGTTACAAAGGCAAGGCAAGTGATTTACCAAAGATATTACCTTTAGACTCAAACCCAAAGGCTCCAAACAGTCAGAAAAGAGAAAGAAGTTATGCCCATACAAATAACTCTATCTGCTGTCAGATTCCCCAAAGTGCCTTACCACATCTCATGTCTAGCATGCTTAAAGTCTGAGTCCCAGCCCGTGGGGAATAGTGGACCAGCACTTGTGATCAGTCCTGGCACTTCACAGCACACCACGTGGCTGTAAGAGGTAGCCAAGACCCAAGTCCAGGCTGGAACATCTCCTAATCATTCCCTGTTCACATGAAAGTCAGTCCCAGAAGTTACACTGATATACACAAGCCATTTAATCATCAGCTACCTCCCACCTAACCTTATAAATGACCCAGACTCGCTCTTTGACTTTCAGAGCTCTGCTGATCCTCTTCAGATTGCCTAGTTCTGGCTTTACAGCTACTCACACTCATTTTCTCCTCATCCACCTATTCAAAGCACGACCTAAGAAAGCAAAGGTTGCCCTCTTCCAAAACTACAGGCAGAGCTATGCATCTCTGATGCTCATTTGCTGCTCCATGTTCATTCTCATTACACTGGCATATAAATCATCTCTGGAGAGTTACTAGGGAAATCAGGTGCTTGCTGTCCTCAGACATTTCCCGGAGTGCCCAGTAAAGGGATAGCCTGACTCTGATACCAATATATTGCCTGTGAACTGAGAACAACACAGAAAATGAGTCTAACACATATAACCAGGAACAGAGTGGCTGAATGCATTTTATATGGATGTAGCTGAAAACTCTTCAGAACTAATGGCTTAAAATGGCTTGGGAAGCTGAGAGAGTACAATAGATGTGACTTTTTTCTTCCTCCTCTGTGGAGACGGCATTGATTGACTGGGCTTGGAGCTAGTACAAAGCTGGAGCTGGCACAGAAAATTGCCTGTAGTGCAGATAGCCTGAACACCCAATGATCTCTGTGGTATATATGCAATTCTAGCACTTTTAAAAATAGAAAGCAAGCTTGAGAGCTGTGTGGTATAACCAGTGACCCCTCAAAAATATGGCCCACATTTTCCATGGCTCATATGTGCTCTGAGACTGAACTCTCAAAGGTACAACTGAAAAYGGCCAGGGCCAAAGTAAGGGAGTTTAATCACCCTTGTGCTGTCTACAAAGAGCTTCTTAAGGGCCTGGGAAGTTGACTGGGCTTTGAGATGTGCAAGCACACTGCAGTTCCCTGAGGGTTAGATATGTTCAACTGAGCACAAGAAAGAGGGCTGAGATAAGCCCAAAGGTGTGATCCCCGCTCCATGCCACGTGGCTGCTCGCTCTGCTTTCTTCAGACCGTTCAGGGCAATCTCCTACCTCTGCTGTCTGGTACGCAAGACGGAGACACTGGTAACACTTCACAGAAGTTCAAGAGACTAACGCAACGCTTGTGCAGGCCCTGAAAGTGTGGCACAAATCCTGCCAAACACCCTGCCAAACATCCTTCAAATTCTGCCCTACCATCTTGTGCATATTTTACATGCTGACATCTCATGAGCATGACCAAACATGAAGCAAAATTTAAGGGAAGAAGGGTGGGGGGGGGTTTCCACCCACTCCCCAAATTTTAAACAAAAGAAAGAAAGAAACAGCTATTCCAGGAGATAAATGGACAAAGCAGCGCCTTCCTCACACCAGACCCTGCTCCCCGGGCAGGTCCACGCAACCATGTGTGCACACAAGCCTTGCCTGACTCAYGCGAACTGACCAGAAGCCCTAATTATAAATACCCGGCGCTCAGCCTGTCCTTTGCACAGAGCGCGTTTGCTGCAACGCCGGCTGCGCAGCGCTCCCGCTCGTGCCATAACACACCCTCCAGCGGCTCGAGGCCGGAGTGCAGCAGTTGCGCGAGCTGATTTATTAGCCTCACCCTGCAGTTCCCCTCCGAGGTTGGGGGCGGCGGGACAGACTCATTTGATGACCTGCCTTCAGGGCTGAGCAAATGAGATTCATTAGGATATGCAAAAAGCCGAGAGCAACCCTATCTTTGTGTCTGAGCATCTGAGCTCTGCTGATCTGATAAGAGCGCATTGCTCTAACATGTCTGCAGAGGAAGATCTAAAGCTTTCTTCTTCCCAAGCATTCCCAGATAGTCATTGCAACTAGAAGACAAATAGGTCGGAATAAATAACAGCCCCCTCATTCCCCCAGCACATGAGTCTGGATGGCTTAAGTCAAGTGTTAATAAGAAACAAAGCTGCTGTAACAAAATGTCCTGATGCACTGCAAGGAATATGTAGCGTAATAGCATCTTTCATAAAAACCTTTCACTAAAAGCTTGTCATTACCCAGACAGAAGAGACATCATTTGCATAGAGAAGCAGAGGAAAAGCAGCTTGAATGAGGTGATCCAAAAGGGGAGTCATCGAGTCACTGAATTGTTGCATAAAATAATACAGAAGTATGTTTTGCTTAAGTTCAGCATTTTTGTAGCAACACAATGAGCAAAGTAAAAATACTATACCTAGACGGAGTGATCGATCAGATTGGACATAAGCCAACCTGCACTCTCTGATGGTCCTAGAATATGGCCCTGCAGTGCAACTGGGTGATGGAGAAAGGAAATCCATATTAGAGTGTACGTGGATTATGAGCTCCTTGTGCTAGGCCATGTGATTTTTAAATGGGAATGCTGGGCTCACCCCCATGGAAATGGGGATGCAAGGGCTGGGGGAAGAGAGGCACTGGAGCAGGCAGCAGGCAATCCCCCAGCAGCGGCTTACCCTAACTCCACCGAGAACAGAGGCGCTAAAACACCGATTATGGCTCCTTGGCTTTTCCGACAAGACATTTGGCCCATTTGAATCCCATGCTGGAGGGATTCAAAACAAACCACAAGCCAGCACCGATCACACGGCACAAAAAGCAGCGTGCTCTCTTAAACCAGGACAGGGGAGGGTGGCGGGGAGAGAACGGGAGCTGGAAAATCTAAATTTAGCAGTCACCACTTAGGCTGTTCACTTCGGGCGCTGTTYCCCAGCCCAGCCAATGGAGCAGGCTCCCTTTCTCATTTGTTTCTACCTCGTGAAGGATTTTCAGTAGCAACCATCACCATGGTATCACAGTGCCGCTTCTGTTCAGCTATTTTGCCAGTCCCTGTGGGTTTACTGAAACACTCATGACATTTTAGGTGCGCTGAAGGGGCAGGTGGGTGGGAGGGATGCTTCTTAAAGCACTAGCTACTGGAATCAGGAGAGGGCAAATGTATTGCCACCTTGTTTTTAAAAATACATGTATGGCCCTCCTTGCTGCAGAGCGAAGCTTGGAAGCTCAGAAACCTGTCGGGCGTCCCGGTTTGAGCAGAGAGGAGGAGGTTCTCGCACTGTTTTCCTGACTTTTAGGGGGAAAGGAGATGGGCTGAGTCATAGCATTTGAGCGCTTGGAATAGGTAGCAGTGAGATGGTTTTGCTTCCTGCTTCTGGCTGTCACAACGTCTGGGTTGCAAAGAGCAAGCAGGAATATTTTAAATGCAATTTTCTTTTYGATTTTTCAGCCACCTCAGTTGTGTAAGGGCCATAAAGGCCCGAACCTCCCTGGCCTATTCCACTCTTTGCGTCTCTCCTGCTGCCCTGCACCCTGTGATGACGACGGGTGACGCGTTTCCCCAGAGCACCAAACCCTCRCAAGAATCGTCTGTCATAAGGCCCGTCTGACAAAACCGTGTCAGCGCTTTGGGGACTTTTGCTCTATTTTTAATCGAGTCTATCTTTCCCCGGCATTTCCCCCCGCTAGCTCCTACATCCCTGCTATTACAACGCACATCCRCGGTGAAACGGTGCTTGTGCCTGCGCCGGGATGCAGAAAAGCCTGTTTCCCCGGAGCCGCGAGGATGGCTCTGTAAAAGGTGGCACATCTGGCATCACGGCTGCYGCCACCAGAGCTCCCTTCTCCCTCTGCTCCTCCCATGCGGTCAGCATTCGCAGTTCAGTCCCTTCTTATCGCGGCCTTGCAGTATCACATCTCGGCTCGGTATTTAGTCTTCCCGAGGCTCGAAAGGGCAGCTTCTCCTTGAGTTTATCAGCCCAAGTGGGGGACACGGCTCGCAGGAGGGCCAGCAAGCTTCTGTGAGATGGCTTCTATGTCTCGATTAAGTCAGTGCGCCTATTTAATTAAAGAGCTGATACAAAAGGCTCTCCTTAGATAAAATCTGGGGGAGGAAACAGGCCACCGGACTCGCCGGGGAAGGGGGATGGATCGGCTAAGCAAAGGGGGCCCGAGGAGCGCGCAGGGCGCGGGAGCGCGGGGCTGCTCAACAGAAGGGAAGGCAGCCGTGGTGCCAGCAGAGGCCCGGGAGCAGAGAACCGTGGAGCACAAAATTAACACACTGGCTCATCAGGAAATGGTAATGTGGGCAAGACGGAGAATCGCTTCATATGGGCAAACAATCTGTGCAGAATGGATAAGCGTGATCAAAACCTGGTGCAAATCTGGGCGTATTTCTCTGAAATCTGACCTCTGCCCTCAGTTTGAGGTTCAGGGCAGAAAATGCAAAGCCCTGAGTAAGGTGTTAAAGCTTTCTGCCAAAAGAAACAACAAAACATTCTGCTGAAATGAAACAAAATGAAGGCATCAAAGAGAGGATTTCTAAAAACAGCTAATCGACTGCCACACGGATCTCTGACCCAGGAGGGGAGTCTTGCAACTTAGAATAAACAGTTTTAGTTCAGACCTCCGAGTCGACATGCAGTCAGGGAGCTGAACGGGCACAGAAGCGCCCACGTTCCCCACTGTTTTTTTTTTTGGGGGGGGGGGGGTGGTCATTAAATGCCCCAGCAGCACTTTTCAAAGCAGGAACGCTTGGGTGATTGGACTCTGCCAAACCCTCACTTTGCTTTTCTCCCCTGCTTCGTCTGATTTGATCCAACTGTTCCTTCGTCTGGAAAAAGCTGAACTATCTCCTTCAGCCATGCCACAGTCCCAAGGACTGAAGTGCCTTAGCAGAGGGAGTCTAGGCTGGGTAACAGGGACACTGCAGCTACAGGACGGCAAGGCCCTGGCTCAAGCAGCAGATCCTGCCCATGGGCAAGGCCAATGTCTTCACCATATTGCAGGGATGAAGGCTACACCTGCCTTTTTTTAATGAAATGACAACCATCAAGGTTAAATATTTTCCTAAAAATGCTGGAAAATTCCTCATTTTCATGAGCTATATATCCACCCCAAAATATTAAATGCTTTAAAAGCAAAGAATTCAGTGTTTAAAGAAACATAGGCTTACTACAACAACTTATTTCGCTTTAGAACAGTTCTCCTAAAACCAAACGTAATCTGCTAATGAACTAATTTCCACTGCAAATGCTGGCTCCGCTTTCATCTGCCACCCTCTCCAGAAATTCAACCAAGCATTTGATCTSCTCGACCTCTCTTTCCTCCTCTGTCACTCCCCACTGCTCTGGCACGTTCCCCCTAACAGAGAGCCAGGGCCCGCTTCCTTGAGACACAGCCTTGGACCTTCATGTCACACGTGGCCAGCACTAAGCAGGGGCCACGTCCCACTTTGCGATGATGCTCTTGCTTCCTTCTGGAGGACCCTAGCACCGCTGGTCCCATCTGCCCCCAGTGACCGGCCGTGGGAACCTCGGACCCGCGGAGCGGGAGGGAAGGARGCCTTGAAAATTGTCAGCAACGGGATGTAACTGGGATTGAGGGGAGCATTGCTTCACTCTAAATCAGTCTTGCTTCCAAATCCAGTCACCTAGTGCACTGCAGGCAGCAGAAGAGAAAGCTCGCGGTTGTAGATTAAAACAGTTGTGAACAAGAATAATCTGCACCAACAGATCTACCTTTTTCAAGGTTCTTGGCCGTCACAACTTGTGCTTGGCCCTGCCAGGGCCTCCTAGAAACATGTCCAAGGGCTTCAGGCATGAATTCGCTAGGCTCGGCCCCAGCAAGGCTCCTCCGTCCTGAATTCAGTCCCTGGAATCAACACAGTACACTGCTGATTTACAAAACATTTAACGGTACAAAAGGGCTAGAGCATATTACAGAGGTGTTATGGCAGTGAGGGAAGCCAGCTCCACCTATTGCATAACCAGATCCTGAATCTAGTACCTTTGCATTTATATTCCCACGTGGGAGGAGCGGGCGGTCCAACATAACTGGTGTCTTACAGTCAGAGAAACTCTAAGGTCAACATCTCAGATGAGCAACTGCTTTATATCCTGCTAGAAGACTGCCAGGCTAGGGCCACAGGCAKGGTAACATGTGCAGCACTTTTCAGGAAGAAGGCCAGAATAACATGAAAAAGTAAGTGAAAGGACTGGGGGTCAGGGAATAAGAGACAAGCTCATAGAAACCAAGGAAGAAACCTGAGGCATGGCAGTATGTAAGTGCACTTGTTCAAGAAGACCTAAAAAAAGTCATATGAAGAGAAAGAGAAAACTGTTTCTGAAAGGATTCTTTGAAACGGTATTAATGGCAGTGAAATGGTAAATGGCAAGCTACAGACTGGATACCGTTAAAAGGACGGAGTTCAGCTGGAGGATACATCTGCAGATCTACCACAACACTGCTTTCCAAGTCAAGGCGTACACAAACCACTACAAGGAGAGGCTGAATTGATACGTTACAAATGCAAAAGTAACCCTAAAAATATTAAGTGCACATCACTCCTTACACAGTACTTGGGTTGCTAAACAAATGCTTCCTTTTAATCTAGGGAGAGTTCAGAATTACACAGATGGTTAAAACATATCTATAGTAGTGGCAGTAATTTAGAAACCTCTCTGGGGGAAAACAAGGTTTTAGCCTTTTTTTTTTTAATGGCAGTGAGCTGGATTTTAAGGTGGAGTAAGTTTATTTCTGTCGTGGCTGCCACAGAGAAAACTCCATCACCCACAGATAATGCCAGATGGTGAGCCGTGCCCAAATCCATCAAGCAGAGGCTTAAAGAAGAGGTTCAAAATATAACTGGGGCTGGTTCCTTGGGAAACACAAAATGACTGACTTAAGTGGAAGCTATTGCTCAAGGGACAGCCAATGGAAACAAAAACAGAGTAGGCTGGATATAATCATTGCAGCACAAATCCATGGGCTGCTGCTGCGCTCCGGATAGCTCCGCAAATGGCAGACTGACCTCTGCGGCAAGGCGGCAGCGTGGGGACTCGGGGTCCTCYGAGCTCCAGCTCAGCAAGGCTCCTGGTGCTGTGGTCCCAAACATGGAGCAGAGGCATGTAGGAAACTCTGAACTGAATTTCATAACATTTTAGAATAAATCTAAAGCCCAGACTGATAGAAGAAAGTTAAATGGCTTTTGGTAATGGGAGAGCTCTATGCCAAAGACTAGTAAATAGGGTATCCAGCTCAGAGGGAGATGTTTTGGCAGCAGTTTCTGGGCAATCACTGTGGTCGCATGGAAGGACAGTACTCAGGGATAAGAATTCAATGATGCTCTTTGCCTATGGGACAAAGGATGACATATAGTTATGAAACTAGATGCATCCAGTGGCGTGGCTGATTTAGGGGTGGTTTGATTGAAAACTCTGTTAGCTTACTGATATATCATTAAGGTAGATGAATGGTTACATGGCTCAACAGAGCTGATAATCCTCTGACTGCAGGGCAGTTGCAGAGGGCATAAAATTTTCTGGAGATGGTAAGGGGGAGTCTCGATACACCATATGGTCTCTCCTGGCCCCTGCGCTGTTCGGAGGCTTGTGTTCTCATGTGACACRCCATTAACGAGTCACATGCAGCAGAAAGCAATTTTATGGCCAGATCCTGCTCTTAGAAGCTATGATGACTAAACTAGCTAATCAAATCAGCATAAATTTGCAAACACCRTTTTAGCAGCTGTGACCGTAAATATCAGCAGCAGAATGTGAATAATCCTGAGCACGAGATGACTTGAGTAATGGGTTCCCAATGGGCGGTGGAGCCATCAGTCCGCTGCCTGGCAACTCAGGGAAGGGGGCGACGGGGGGAGGTTTGATTATGATGAGCCGAAACAGCAGATGCAGTTATCACGACAAAGCAGCGAGAGCACACGTACCAGAAAAACCACACRCGCGCATTTATTGAGACAAATAATTGCGGTGGATGCCCTATTCTCTCCCCGTCGCCTCCCAAGTATCGGCACATGTGCGTGTTCCACATGGAGGGACGTTAGGGGTGTTTTAGCATTCCCAAAGTGACTCATTTGGCATTTTCCAGGGACCTGCAGCAGACTCCCCACACGCACATACCATTTTGTCAACAAGCCATAAAAATAATCAGCCGAGGTGAAATTCACTAAGAACACAGACACCAGGGCTAAATTTGTTTTTAATTTGTGCCAGCTTTTGCTAATGAGAGCCAGGGTGCAGGGCTCCCAGCACTAACAAAGGGGGGAAGAAAAAAGCTGCCAAAATTAACAGTACAAGGCAGTCTTAACCTCCCCTCTGGTGAGGACTGGTCATGCACGTGGTCCCAGAGCAGATGGAGGAGACTGGAGTGGGCATGGCCAGAGCGGAAGGACTATCCCATGAACTGCTCTGGCAGGAGCCCCAGGGGAGAAGGAGGCTGGAAACATAGCCAGCTTCTCCCCTAGCAAAGCTCTTTAGTGAGGGAAGCAGCTTTTGCAGCTCAGGAAAATGAATATACCTCCCCGCACCTGCCAGCGGGAATCTGGCTCAGCCATATATGTTTGCAGAAAACACGGGGAAAAGACCAACCATGATGTCTCAGTACTGAAGCCTTTTGTTAGGCTGTTAAAAATGTTTGGCTATTAGGGAATAAATCCAAGTCTGATGATGATATCCACCACACTTTGAGGCAGGATCCTTTAAGGAGAGGCTAMAGGACAGGAGAAATGTTGCCTTGCATCTTGTGTTGCATTGCACTGCTTGAAGTTAACCTGTTTCCTGGAGTTGTCAAAATCTAGCACAGAAAAGGCCCAAGAGTGGGTATATTTACATGGCAATCATTACGTGAGGATATGCATCTTTACTAGTTTTAGTCTAGCAAAGTTGTGGAGCTGCAGTAGTAGAGAAGCCAACACGAACTAGGAATGAGAGCATTTCCCAGCTTGCAAGGAGCTGCCAGCCCAACCTGAGGTTCACCTCACCMCAGCCACATTACTCAGAGTACCAAGTAAGTAGAAACCCCAGGCTGCTAGCTTAAAGCTTACATACACACAAACCCATGGTCACTGCAAATTCTTAGTTTGCTTGAGAAGCTGCTGCCTCCTTAGCTATAGCGATTATTGGTATATTCGCTCTCAAGCATTTCCAGAACACCTAGCTGTGCCCAGGACCTACAGCCAACCTTTCTGAGCTCACAAATAGGGAGACTTGAGCACACAGGTCTCCCTATGCAACTGGCTGTCCTGATGGACCACACAAGTGACCATGGTGGGTTCAGTGCTTAGAAAATGGAGATGGAAGCTGAAAGCAAATGAAATGCCTTTCTCTGGCCAAGAAACAAAAGGATGGTGACAGACTATCTTGATAGATCAAAGAAAGCCTCTGCTACAACCTGCCATCTCCACAGAAAGGTTGTGCTGGGTCTCATTCCTCAGATCATGGCAGTCTCACGTTATGCTAGGAGGGCTCATCCAAACACCAGCATCATTATTCTATTTTACAGATAGAGATTAGGAGCACTGTGAGGTTTAAAAGATGTGCTTAACCACACACAATCTGTTAACAAGCCAGACAAATTGCCAGGTCTCCTGAATAATGCAAGGTGTGCAGTTGAGAGCAATATTGCCATCTCCATGGGAGCACAGGCTCTCCCCATCAGGGATGGTGACATCTCTGAGGCGGGAGAAGGGAAGTGTGCACTGCATTGCTTGTGCAGTACCAGTGTGTGTCTGCCCAGAGAACTGCATGTCCCACACAGRAGCCTTCTGCCAGTACTCTGTGCATGGGAGGATGTCTCTGTAAACATGTGGAAACACCCATAAGAAGAACAGGAAAATATCAGAAGTCAATGCACTGGATCCAGCTGCCTCCAATACTAGCTCTTAAGGTGTGTCTCTTGGCAGCTTTCCCTGGAGAAGATCTGTGGTTTGCATTTGGGTAAGGGTTTTTTTTCCACTTATGTAGTATTGTAAATAGCCTCCTTTCTCCTAAAGGGGAGTTTCTTTCAGAGTYGCTTATCCACTGAAGCTACCTCAGCTGTTAGCTACCTGCTGACCTGAAACACTCTTACAAGACTGCTACATGCTGCTGATATCAGAGGTGAAAGGGAAGACTGAGGGGAAAGAGCTGCATCTCTTGCTGCACAAGAGAACCGGTGAAAGTCAGAGCTTGGGAAGGCCTGGGCTTGAGCTGCAAAATCTGTATCGGTATTTCTCCAGAGCATAGAGATCATCTGAAACATAGGGGTGAGTTCAACACATTTCACTCAGATGAATCTAGCCTGAAAATATACACCGAGATCTTGATCCAAAAAAGCATACACGTCTTGAGCCAGACTCTATCGCTAGCAACCCGTTTCTCYTTAAGTAACACACCCCAGCTGGAATTCTGGTTCCTAAAGCCAGGATGGAGAATTACTGGCAGAACCAACACAAACTCTGGCATACAGTTTAAAACCCTTTTTTCAAGGTTCAGAAAATTCCAGCTCACTCCCTTCAGCATGTTTCACTGCAGCATCAGCCTCCGCTCGCCTGCATTGTGACTGCAGCCAGGACCAGGAAGTGCCAGCTACTACAAAAGATTGTTCTTGTGCTATTTCTGGTTTGATCTGAAACAAAAAGTACTGGAAATCTTGGAAGAACATCTGTCCTCATGGAGCATCCAACCCAAGGCTCCCAGAGACACAAGATCTGGGTAGTTCAGTGAAGAAGCAAGGAAACATCCCAATTTGTAGATGCAGAACTCTTGGCAGGGTTTGCCACTCTTTGATCCATGCACAGCCACCCTGTCCTCTGTGACCCTCTGCACACAACAAGATCATTTCATGGGGTTTCAGGGGCAGTATAAGAGCTGTCATTCCCACATACAGTTTTTCCTA
Organism: Apteryx rowi; assembly: GCF_003343035.1. Classification (NCBI taxonomy): domain Eukaryota; kingdom Metazoa; phylum Chordata; class Aves; order Apterygiformes; family Apterygidae; genus Apteryx; species Apteryx rowi. The sequence goes on along the minus strand of NW_020448307.1, from coordinate 8,575,379 downwards.
AATGACATAAAGATGAAGGAAGTGTTCCCTCATACTGAGAATACTTAAGCCAATTTTAACCGATTAATGTATTTATTTGGGGAGAACAAATATGGTTCTTCTTATTTATTTCTGGTACAAGAGCACATCCAGACCATCTTCCACCCTAACAGTTGTGCAAGCCAACCACAGGGCCCATGTGACAGGCTCATACGCAGACCCCAGCCAGCAGGCCCATGAGATAAAAAACATTTCTTTGGCTGTCAGTGCCTTCAGGCAGGGCATGACTTGCAGCAAGCCCACCCGCAACAAGCAGCAAGTCTGCGAGGAAAATCCCTGCCATCGTGCCATGTGATACTTRTCCCTTCCGGGAGATTTGGAAAGCAGCCCCCTTGGACCTGTTCCTGGACCCACGGCAGGAAGGCTGGGCTCCTTTCCGCCCGGACATCACCTGCCCTAGACAATTCCCCTTGGAGTTCTCCTCTGCCCTAAGCCTGATGTCTGTTCAAATGGTGTGTGGGGACAAGACATCCTGGATGGACTATATGGGGTCCATGTACCGTCACACTGCTGCAGAGACATAGAGTATAAGATAGTAATTTGTGGTACAGCCTAACAGCTTAAATAGAGATGACAAACAAAGCAAGAGAAAATCTATTGTTATTTCTGCTATGGAGAGGAAGCACTGAAGAATGCAGACAGTATCTAGATTGGAATTACAGTATTTGCTACACTGTTAACGCCTACAAGGCCAGCAACAGAGCTGGTCCCACCGAGTCAGGTTGGAGATGAGCAGAGTAAGCCTGGGTCTATCTACACCTGCCTGTGGAGATATCCCTTGGGGGCACTGAAGAGCAGTCTACAACCCAATATTCAAAGATAAACCCAAATTAGGTGACTGGTTACCTTAAAATGCTATAAGCGTAAGCGTTCACAGTTTAGGAAGCGGCTACAGGGGCCTCCTTGCAGCAGGGCTGGGAATATCAAGAAGGCAGGCAGGGCGCAGAGCTGAAGGCGGGAACATCTTCAGCGAGGCCACGCTAGGATCTGGGAAAGTGGTTTGTGGGTCAGAACCGCTTGCTTTGCACATCGAGCCTCCCGTGAGGCCTCCGGGTGGGGCCCCGCTGCAGCTGCTGGAGAAGGGTGGCTTCCTCTGCTCCCTGCCCGTGGCCATTACCGGAGAGTGAGTAATGAGGGGGATTAATTCTAGATAAATCCCATTCCCAGAGAAGAGGATGTGAAGTGTTCTTGTAATGTACCAATTAGAGAGAGGTATGTGCAACAAAGTTATCTGTTTCACACATGGTATTTTTTTCCCAACAGCAGGAAAAAGGACTTTCCTTTGCCCACTAAATCATCAGGGCTTCTTGAATGGCTGTTTCAAGCACAGCTTTATTATTCCCTACATAAACTTCTAGGGCACTTTTATTTTCTCGTAAGAGATGACAAGAGTTTGAAGTTCTATGCACTGTTTTTGTCACCAACCCTGAATTTGTTTCATTTTTTCCTGATAGGGGAACCAGTGACATTTCAAAGCAGTACATTTGCCGTTTGTTCGCTCAGAAGAAATTAAGGTCCTGTCTCTGTACTATCCCTTAGAAAACCTTTCCCAAGCTTGTGACATTAAAAAAAAAAAATCAGCTTTCACAGCAGCACAAAGACACAGCTCACTTCACAGCAAGGCCAGGCAAACTCAAACCTACCATTAACTAGCAGAGGCTAGAATCAGAGATCCCATCTCTGATTATATCCATTCCTCAGAAGTTTTGTCCAAGTTAGAACTACTGGATCGAGTCCATTATATTCTCACACACACCAACAAACCAAACAGGCTCCCTAGTGTGACATCTTTAACACACATGCACAGGGGTTTGACATTACAWATGTTTAAGTTAATCCTCACATACCTGGATATCTTCCCATAGGAGGTATAACTGCACAAGTGCATGCACTGGGGTCAATTATAATAATCTTACACAGTTATAATAATCTTAGCACAAGCAGGGAGATACTAACATTACCTGATCTACCTCTCTGCCCATGCTAGACACTGCCGAGGCTTCACGCAGCCCGTGCTCGTGTCCAGCAGGCGCTGGGGTTCACCTTGGAGGTCTCCCAGCCCAATGGGTCTCACTGATGGAAGCGTGACCTCCCCACCAGCACCGCTGCTGCTGCGGCGGCACAAGCCCCCGTGAAGCGCTCAAATATGCCAGTTATGCTTCATCCAGGAGTAAAACCAGGCTCAAGCATGAGCACGTCTCCACCCAAAGCAAAGCCACACGCTGCTCGGCTCGGGAATTGGAAGTATGCAGCCAGAGGCTTGCTCCAGTTATTGTTTTGGGTTTGGGCTGCAGCGTGCAGGGAGGGGAGGAACAAAAACCAGCGCAGAAACAGTGCGGGAAAGCAGCAGAAAGCCAGGCACGGGCGCAGCAGCCAAGGCCCGGCGCAAGGCCCAGGTTTGGGGGCGCAAAGAGAGCTGCTGGGGATCCCACCATGGCTATTTCCACTTGCTGCCGCTCCTTCCCGCCTGCCTATCCCACCTGCGCCCACACAGCAGTTTGTGGGGCCAAGCCCTGAACCAGGTTAAAGAATCATTTTGACTTTAACGCTCTTTTTTATAACCAGGCTTTTGCTAAGGCGATCAGGGAACGGGCCCCTACATCACGCAGCGCCTCACCAAACCGCACCGTTTTGGCTCGGAGGGAGTGCGTCCCAGCAAGAGCATCAGGAATGAGCAGGGGTAGTTAAACCCACGACTGGCACCAAACCGTTCTTAAGATGAAACCACAGCCTGAGATAAAGCCTAGGAAGAGATGACTTTCGAGTTGCACGCTCACTATAATAGGCTTGGTGCTGTGAGCAAAGAAACCATCTCTTTCGTCTGAAGCCTCCCATGTCCTGGTTTACTACTTACACGTACCAGCGTGGGTCTGCCAGCTCGACCAATTTGGGCAACTCAGTAGCCTTCTGTTATCAGCAGCGCTCAGGGCCTATCACTTCGGTAGGTGCGATCTGCCAGCCACCGAACATGTGCAGAACAACCCTGTGTCACATCACCAGCACGGGTGGCGTCAGTTTGATTTGCACAGACACCAATCCATTTTGCATGTTCACCAGACAACAGACCAGACGTGGCAATGTCTAAACAGGGAGCGTATCAAAAAGACAAAACTCCAGTAGAATTTTTCCTTTCCAGAAAGATGCAACCAAGAAGACCCCAAATTTTCAGCTTGCCATTTCAATTTAAAAGATGCAGCCTGAAGCATGTTGTGTGCTCTATGAGATACGTTACGATTTTTCCTTTCCTTCTAGCCCAGATTAGACTGAACGTTTTTCAGCCCAATGTACAGAAACTTGCCACCACCCTGATTGCTTCCCAGGCCAGCCGGGAACCCCAGAGCTATGGAGCAATCAGTGTGAATGATCCTTTCAGATCCTTTATAATTAAGAGCCTTTGTGCAAATTGTGCCTAGAGTCTGAGGTGAGGGACTGTACTATTACTGGCCTGCTTTCCTTTCCAACATTGCCGCTGAGCCCTCAGCAAAGAGAGCAATACCTCGCTGGGCAGAAAGTTAGCTCACCAGGCTCCTCATCCCAGCTGCCGGCTTCTTCTGTGCAGACGGTAGAGACTCGGGGTGCGGTGGTTTTGTAATTAAGCTGATTTTAGTCCAAACTGCCAAGAAAAGGGGCATTTTCACTTTCTCCCCACTCCTGCCCCTACCTTCCTCCTTCTGTTGGCATGAGCATCAGCCAAGTCAGGGAACCGATCCAGCTGGAAACTGTTTGTCTTTTCCCTTTCTGTGGGGTTACTTTTCAGAGGGATCAGATTCCTAATCTGGCAGATCACTCGAGAGCTGATATTGGCACGAGGGAGAGCACGTGACCCAGTAGCAAGGACTTAGATCAGCTTAAACCAAGCATAAAGCTACAGCCTCAGAGAACACCCACCACCCACCCTGTAACCATCCATGCACAGACCCTCTAGCTGCAGAAAGAAAGAGGCTTTTTCCACAGTACTGCTCTGTTCCCGCAGCGGAGCAGGCACGTTTTGRGAGGGTTAGCTATTGCCGTGAAACATCACCCCCTTTCTCTACCTGCTCCGCTYGGCCGCTTCCCTTGCCACCGCTCTGCTGCCCCTGCTCAGTTCTGGGGCTCTCACTGCAGCCCTCCTCTCCGGTCAGGATATCCTTCTCTAAACAGCACCCTGTTACCTATCCAGGCACTTTCTGTCCTCATGGACACCCACGTATTTACCAGCAGCCACCGACACGTGTAAGATGTGCATGCATGTGCCATGGGATAGATGCACACAAGCACAGAGCCAGGATTTCACTGAAACATTCTGGCTCCCCCAGGCTAACGAAACAGGGGCTATATTGTTCCGAACCATTACTACTAAGCACACAGTGTTTCTATGGCTACACCTACTCCGGCTTTCTCGCTCATGCATTCAGCAACACGCTCTCTTTGTCTTGGTCTGTCTGTCTGTCTCTCTCCCTCGCACGTACACACGCACGAACTAGACATCCATTCTTCCCCCACTCAGCCACCCTCTCTCCACTCCAAATAACACCTCTGCTCTTCCTCCCACACACAGCCTAAAAATTCAGAGCGGATGTTCCTGGAGACCCATCGCAAGAGGGGGCAAAGACTTCGACCGGAATCGATTTCAAATGTCAGTAATCCCCTCAGCCGGTCTATTGAGCCTCCAACCCTATTTATAGGAACCTGGTGGAGTTTACTGGGGATCTTTACGGTTATTTATGGTGGCATGAGACCAAAGCAGCAGGCAAAGAGCAGGCAGACCCCTTCCTGCCCCCGAGCCCCTTGCAAGAGGCTGGAGAGCTGCCTCGCTGTCTGCGTTGCGTCTCACGGCGCTCTAACAAGAAACCTCCGGCGCAGGGGGTCACCAGGACCTTGGCCCCAAGGTGACTTGTTTACCAGTGCGAAATGGAGAGATCAGCCAGCTATTGGGGAAATGCTAACGGCTGGGAGCAGCTCATGTCAAGCTGAATAAATCCCTTGCTCTCCATCCTGCAACACGAGGACACACGAATGACTAAGCAAACCTGATAACAATTCAACAGGCAAATGCCAGCTCGCTTTGATTAAACATTACTTCTGGAGCTGTTTCAGGGTGGCTGAAGACACATCAGCTTCTCTCTCGCACCCCCGTCCTCTCTCTCAGTCCAGCAGCCCAGCCAGGGGAGAGAAACATTCATTTCACAACAGCTATAACCGATTTTTTTCCAAAGCGAGTGGAATGCCTGCAACGTCTGAACTAGAGTCTAGATTTATGTGAGCACAGCTGGGGAAAAAAAGGCAAAATAGCCCCTCTCTATTTTAAGAACCCAGCTCCGCTGTCACTTCTCCCTCGCTACCTCACAGTTATCCCTTGGCATAGTAATAACACAGTCCAGTTTTGAGATATAGATGGAACTGAGCCATGTAATTACCGCATTTCCACGTATATTCTTCTGCATTTGCAGTGCTGAAGTCACACTCCCCTAGTGCAGGGGTAGGCCAAACAGTTCAATTTAGGAACGTGGCTAAAACGTCAGCTAGTCTTTTATACAGGGCAGGGCTAACCCGTGATTTAACTCTGCCCGAATCTGTGCTGTAGGTTGGCCCTCTGAAAATAATAACCACTGGTTTTATTTTTGCAGGGACCATTTAAGTGAGYGGCTCTTCCTGATTTGAACCTTCTACGCTGCCAACCCCCAAATCAGTTTTGAAAGATGAAAGGAATAGCCTCAAACACACACATATGCTTATGCCCTTGCCTTCAGTCAGTTGTGAAATAAGCTGCTCAGCGCTGCATCCGTAATGGGGACTGCAGTGCAGACGGCAGCAGCGTAGTCACAACCCGTACTGTGTCTCCACCAATAGAGGTGGATAGTGCAAGCAGAGCAGTTCAAAGAGGCATCACACTCTAGCTGATAGCTAGGAGGGAAGGAGAGGCCTGTACTCCTAAAATATCTTCACCTCTCTCTTTCTATCTGTGTAGAGGTAGCAGCTCTCTGGGGTGACAATTACATGGAACAACGTCCTGAAGATCCTGAGTGAAATACTGTCCGCACGGAGGTCAGTGGGAATAAGGATCTCACCCTGTGGTTGCTTTTAGGTTGCGTTTCAGTGATGATCATTGCTTTACAGCCGAGAGAACGCAGAGAGAAAAGAAGGCAAGAATTTCCTACGCCTCCACCCCACCAGTCTGTTGATAAGTAAAATCCAAAAGCAGGCCCTTGCAAATGCCCACTGCCACCACCTTTCCCAGGGGCCTCATTGCTGCCATTGACCACAGTCTGGAACGGTGAGTGAGATATTATTCCTCTAATTCCATGGTCAAGAAAGCCCCTTGGCTGCTTTGCTTTTCCCTGGGCAGGTTGAGGGGGCGTCAGCAGGACCCTCTGTGCCGAGGATGCACGTGTGGAAACACTCTGCCCTTGTACACGCACAGYCCAGCTCCACAGGAGCAGGGTGACGCTGTGCTGCCTGGGCTGTTGTGCAATGAGGCTATTTCTTTAGGTGTAGTAGTTGGCAGCTGCTGTGTCCCACAGGCAGGTGCRTCAGAGCAGACATCCACACCGAGTATGCACAAAGGTTTTGTAGGGACAACGAATGCRCGTGTTTGTGTTTCAGTATAAGTCCGTATGCGAACATGCACAGCGAGTAACTACAAGGCAGGACAGTCCCGCTCGCCCCTAGCCTGCAAACTGGAGTTCTCAGCTGATCTTTGCAGCTCTCATTTGATAGCACAAAGCCACTTGGCCAAATCACCAGGCCGGCCCTTATGGTTTTGTTGTTTCCAATATTCTTTGAGAGTTTCCTCTGATGCCTGATTTGCTTTATTAGAGAAACCTACTCACAGGGATTCGTGTGCCTGCTCAGCTTGATTTGTGAACTCCAACAGGAGGGGCAGCCAGTAAAATTAATGAGGTTCTGGGCAAATGATTGCACATGCAGACCCACAGACATAAAGCATTAACTGACTGTCTAATTAACAAAGGCCACGTGCCCGATTAAGCATGCAAACGCTGCTGCTTACACACGTACACTGACACACATTAATGCCTCGGTGAGGATACATTTGCCAGTGTCGTTTCAGAACCACGATGAAGCACGCAACCCGCTTCCATAAACAATTTTCAGTACGCAGAGAATATACCCATGCGATAATCTGCAGCCCGTTTCTGTAATGAGCAAGAATTCTTTGTGGAAAGCAGGATAGCAATTTGCCAGGCTCTTGCAGGCACTGCTTTAAAACCACCTTCCGGAAGGGTGCAAGTGAAGGACGAAGAGGCCTTGAAATTAAAGTTTTAACTCAGTTTCAGTTGTCTGGTCACTGCAAGTGAAGTGCCGCTTTCGCGTTACCATGTTGGTGTACGAGGTGATAAGAGGTCGGGGCATATGGTCCTATTCCTACCTCTGCTCTTATCATGTAACTCTCACCCTCTGGGTCACCGTCTCCTTCCTAGTTGGAGGATGCTGCCTGCTGATTAAAGTCTTTTTTTTTTTTTATTCATGGCCATAAAATTTGAGAAAGAAAAAGCCTAAAACATCCGAGAAACAAGAGCTGGAAAAGGCAATGCCTCTCTCTGAGGCGGTGGTTACAGTACTGGATACCTGTTCTATATCAGCTCAATTAACTCAATTGACTGTGCTGCCAGTTCACGTAATTTTGGGACACAGATGTGCACACACAGCTGGGGGGGGTGCAGAAAGGCAAAATCCTGGAAAGCTACTCGCAGTCCCCGGGTGTCAGAGAAGAGGTCTGCAGCACCGGCTGTGAACCTGTGCTCCCATCGTGCAGACAGGTCCCTGTCCGAAGGAACTGGCAGGCAACCTGGAACAGATACGCCTAAGGATGCTATAAAGATCGGGAAGGATAAAAGGGCTACGAGGGGTCCTGATCTGCATGAAACAGCGCGGCCATTTGGACTTCTCATCTCTGAGCCCTGAATGGCCAAATCCTGCCCTCTGCTACCYTCTGTGCCCCTCTGCTATCGGCAGTGGGAGCTGCACAAAAGACACCTGAGTCTTCCCTTTGACTTTGCTTGTGCCTGGTGGATTCACTGAACTGAAGCTCCGGGTTCCCCTCAAGCCCTTGGCTCAGCCCAGCTCCCCCCCAAATGCTCAGAAACGCTTTCTCCAGGCAGCCAGGGAGGCCAAGGGGGTTGCTAGAAGGGCCAGCGACATCTGCGGTGTGCTTCTCTCCTGCTGGATGGGCTCCAAAGACATCTCAGGTGCTGGCGAGACTGTCCAGAACATCCATTTAGAGCYTGCAGTTTCCCTTCCTTCCTGCATTATTTACCATACAATACAGGGTTGCTTAAAGGAGTGTCGCAAGCTATTTTCCGAATCCTCCTTTCCTCTCAGTGCTGCTTTATGTAATAATCTCTCAGAAATCTATTTTGGGAGTGGCGTTTTGCAGCAGAGGGTTGTTTTGCTTGTTTGTTTTCTCCAACTCTTCTGTCACGGGCATAGAAAGTTGGTTTGTTAATGTAAAGCTGCTGCCGAGGACGGGGTTACAGATACGGTCTCCTAACAGTCGCTCCTTGCTTGACTGCCCTCTCCGGAGCAGGGACGYGGAGGCTCATCACGACAAGCGCGAGGCTGCGCCCGTTAATTTGTTACCGCAGAGCCGCTGCTGATTATCAGAGCTGCAGGCACTGGTTTGTTGTCAAAGAGGTGCTTGGGGCTGGTGGGTCATATTGATTTCTTAAGGCAAGGTCCCTGAAAACGGTTTGGATCCCTGAATTGTTCTTACGCTATGCAGAGCGTCTGGGCAGTCTGACTATTAAAGGAAAAAAAAGGCATGGGCTTTGTAAGCAGCTGTGTTAGAGAATGGAAAGAAAAATAAAAATAAAACATGGGGTATAGTTGAGCTGGCCAAATTTGAAAATGCTCTTTTCAGAAACACCCAGAAATCCTGAGCCTTTATACCTTAGACTTTATGCTGGACATGAAGAAACATTTTGCACTGGAGAGACTACCCTTAATTTGCTACCCCAACTCAAAGTTTCTCAACCACCCGGCGTTCMCGTGAGCTTATTATTTCAAACTCAGCTACCCTGCACTTACCCCGAGAGCATCTGACTGGGAGATGATTGCACTGCCATACCACATGTTCAAAGCCAGAGTGCTTGCTGGCTTCAGCAGTTTTTGGCAAAGTTCAGTGGAGTTCTCAGCTTTGGAACTTAATTGCCTGACTGCAGTAGTGACTCCAGTCTCCAAAGGCCAAAAGGAGAAAAAGAAAGGAGGGAGGTGGGAGGACAGCTGAGGATAGCACAWTTCAGACGTGGGATACAATTATTTCTTTTTTGGAGGCCTATTTCTGGACACTGCTGGAGAACTGGACAGTTAAAACAAGAAAACAAACATAAAATGAAAGATCACATTAGAAAGCATACACACCCAGACACCATGGCAGGCAAGAGCTGGGGGACCTGTGTAATCAGAGCTATAATGATTCCATAATTTCACATCCAAACATAATTAGTTGAGGTACGTTCTTTGACAGCTAGAGATTTGCAAAATTAGGGTCAAGCAGGTTCATTTTTTTAATTGCTCTCATTTCCCCCTCTGTGTTGTTTCTTGTCGCTTTATAGCCTTCTCCCTGGGCCAAATTCATCCCTGGGGTAAACCCCTCTGAAAAAAAATTCATGAATTTGATCCTTCTGTACCTTGGAAGCATGAAAACATGGCAGCAAATAGCTTTCTGCCTGCATGATTGGCCTGTCACATGTATCTGCACATCTGAAGGACTGTGTGTTCAGCTTGCCAGCCGTGCAAACCCAATTCCCTGAAAAATCAAACTGCAGGCTGTTCTCTGCTTCATACATTATTGCTGTCAACGGCAGCGATAGCAGATAGCAGGAAACCAGCCTGCCTAATTCCAGAGAGATTAGTGTCCACAGTTTCAGGTGGCAGCAGAATGTGCAACAGGTGATTTAATATGCAGCTAGATTTCATTAACTAGTTTGATTCCGCATAACTGAGCCAGGATGGAAAAGCCCTCCATGTTCAGAGATTCAGTAAAACAGTCACTGGAAGTCAAAGATGGTGTTTCATCGGTTTAGGCACATCTGAGTTATCTGTACATTTGCTCACACGTACTTACTTGATTTTCCTCACTTGTCTGAAACAGAATTGTATCATCCACAGTCTATCAATAGACTAAAAGTTCCTATGATCGTCCAAAACGCGCATCGCTCGCACTTATTCTATCCCCAGGAAGCAGATAACAGCAACTCCATTAACTCCACACAGACAAGATCTGTACAAAAGGCTCCCCAGTCACAAACTACAGCCCAAGTTAGGGCCGATACAGCTAAATTAACTAGCCAGGAGTGTATTTTCAGCTTTTTCATGCAAACAGCTGAGAAGAACAAAGCTGACAGCCCCACCACAGCACAAATTAAAAAGGCTGAAGATGCGTCTGGCTACACGCTGCAGAGCTGGCACTGTGTGCATACGCCTCCCTGTGCACTCCGCATTACAAATGCRACAACTGGAAGCTAATGGAGGCATAAACTATGTGTGCACACACACATACAGGTATGGATTTTCTGTGCCCTTCAGCACAACACAAGCCCCTGCATTAACTTAATAACTGAGACCTAGGCAGAAGGGTCAAGTGATAGCAACTTCACATAAACATACCCACCCACTGCAAACATTTCCAAGGATATCGCTTGGATGTATTTTATAGGTTTGGGGAGTTTTTTGGTTTAGGAAAAATAAAAGAGAGGAGCTCTGAATTTTTCTGGTAGATGTTCTCTGTCTTTTTTTGTACTCTAAATTCTTTTAATGATTGATCCGAATATCTGAGCCCATAGGAAGCCTTGGGTAGTTTGCGATGAAGTGCGTATGAGTCACACGATGTATGATGGGGCAGTAGAGATTGGATTTGTGCAACATACAGTGCTTTGGTATAAATTAATATTTACAAAATCTATAAATATGCTATATTTATACTTATATTGGATCTTTTGTCCTCCAAAATATGAGAGTCCTTCACAACACATGAGAAATACAGCTACTTTTAGAGGAGAGGATACAGCAACCTACACAAAACGGCAAACTGAAATTCTTGACAAGGTCACCAGGACATAAGTCTTTTACTCTTCAAAAAAAATTAAGAATCTGTAGTGTCAACAGCTTTGTTCAGAAAACACTCCTTATTCAAAGAACAGCCACATGAAAGGAGGTGCAGTGGCAATGAACCTACATAAATTTCAACTGTACTGTTAGGTGTCTTGATTCTGAAGCTCACCCAYAAAACCAAAAAATATGTTGGCGTCATGTAAAAGATTTGTCTAAGGAGAACTGAGAAAAAGGCATTCAATATCCAGGCCCAGTGCCTAGTTTTGAAGTGAGTACATACAGCCTGCTCCTTCTGCAGCCCGTGACCTTTCAGTATCCCCTGGGAATGCCAAGTATCATATGTCTCCAGGTCCCCGTGGTGGCAAAGCCAGCAGCTACTCCTYGAGACCTTTCCCCTGTGCCCCAGAGCTCCCCAGTCATCCCACACATGCAAGCACAAAAAGAGCCAGAGCGGTTGTGTTGGGTTTATACCCTGCCATCGCCAAGGGAGCACTTCTTCAAGCTGTTGCTTTAGTCAGACTAACAGCAAACCCTGCACTGGTTCATGTGAAGAAGACCTTCTTCAAGCCATAAAGACTAAAGAGCCYCCAAATGTTGTTGCATTTAATGAAAGCTTAAATTCAGCAAAAAAASGATGGTACAGCCACCTTCATCCAGGATCATTCCACCCTGCACTGCATCCCACACCCACTTTATATGCGTAAGGGCATCAAGTACAGCTTTTGAGGACTGATACAGAAGGTAATGACGTGGACTTGAATCAGGATCAAAGTATGGATGTTTCCTCAATCCAAGCCACCAGGAGTGACTTTTAGATGCTGAGTCCCATCTTCCACCCCAGGAACCTATAGCYGGCATTGCCAGGCCTTTCTGTACGCTGGCTTGGGAGTTCACTGTGTTCCCTTACCTCCTAATGAAAGCGAGGARCCATCCACTGACATCCCATTTTAGAGGACAACAAGATAAACTCCATTAAAATGGAATCTAGRATGCCAGGGGACAAGCTGAAAAGACATTATATAGTCTGGCAGCAAAGGAAACAGAGTTCCAAAAAAATAAATCACGTTAAAGCATATGCAGCCACGGCTAGGACACCTGAAGTTTGCACATATGGTTGCTCCACTGGGACAGGCCTGTCTGCTGCGGGCGTGCAAATCAAAGCGTTTGCATCTCATTACGGAGGCTGGGAGACATCAGTCAGGGCTGGGATGAGTGGCTGAGATTCCCACAGCGCTGTACTGGGGTGACAGTTTGGCAGCATCAGCAGTCGGATTGGCCTTTATCCTTCACAGATGTCACTGTGCTAAGGACGAGGAGGTGTTTATTTTACGGGATGATGCTGTCTTGGCCTATGGCACACAGCCAAAGATCCCAAGGTCAGCTCTCCGTATATTGTGGGGTTTCTTTGGAATTCCTCCTGAGCAGCTATGGCATTTTTGGTTGCAGCTATGGTAGGAGGGAAGGTGGGGAGCATCCCTGCAAGAGGGTAATTCTCCCACTCAGCAAGGCCCAGGGGCCACACGGCCCGAGTGRGCTACACTGGAGCTGCTCAGAGCATCTGTGCCCAGATGGCTGCTGTGGATCAGACACTTTAGATGCAATAAAGGAGAAAATGTCACATTAATATTCTCACTTCTCCTCCTCTTCCCATAACACCATTCATCTCCACTGATCCCACTTTGGGCGCAACATGATAGGGGTGCGTGTGCAAAGCTCCRCCTGGGGAAACCTTGGAAAAGAGTATTTTAATCCACTAAAGAGATTTTTCTCTCCACGCATGTTTTAAAGTTCTAACAATGTTTCCTTAATAAGGGCCAAATCTTGTCTCATTTGTACCTGTGTCAATCTGGAATAACTGCACTGAATTCAAGTTGCTAACAGCATTATAGAATAACTGTCAACTAACTGTTTGAAAACTTTTAAAGTATTCAGAATTAACAGCACTTAAGATTTACAGTGGTGCAAACAAAATCAGAATCTGGCTCCATTTCATTACACAGAAAACAGATGAGGATTGAAAGGGGCTTCGCACAGCTCTGCCTTTGCGGAGAAGCTCCGACTGGGAGGTTTCCTATTTATAGCTTTGGGGGAAAAGGCTACTGCTCCAAGCAATGGCTTTCCACTTGTATTGCACTTCTGGACACACAGCCCACAGAATCCCGTCCTCCCCAAGTAACACACGTGTAACTCCTGAATGCTGCATTACAAAGGTTACTGTTTGCACATTTTAAACGCTGCATTAAGCAGTGTTCCCCAGTGGGTGTTACTGCCCRTTCTGCACTAACCCTTGATAAAATCACCTCCTTGTCCTATGCCTCCTCTCAGACTCTACCAGTTTCTGTCCCGGTCTATGATGATAAGATCTACTGAACACCAAAATACCCAGAAATGCTGACCTCGAAAGACATGCTGAGTTCATTGGATTTTCACAATGGGACATATTAATACTGCAGAGAGTACTAAAGCAAACAGCACCTTGTTACTCTGGAGAGACAGGCATTAGTGAAAAACACTTTAAAATGCAAATTGGCTTTATAATACGATGTACCTTTGAACTGGAATGGCCTCACCTTCAAATGCTCCCCCCCACACCCAAACGTAAATAGGGATTGATAGTCCTACGCACCAAGATAGATTGAACACTTTATTTTTAATCACCCCTTACAACCACGCTATCCCAAAAGCTTTGCAAGACAAAGCAACCAACGGAGCAAAGTGAGAGAAAACAGTGATGCAGAGCCACAACACAAGGAAAAGATTTGTGCTTCAAATCTGAAGYGCCCGTAGGAAAGAGTGAACTCAAGAGGCAGAGGCAAGGTAGAAAGGGAAAGCTTTAAGCACTGAAGCTTGAAAAGAGCTGGAGAAGCGACGCGGTGGAGAGAAACAGGAAGGGAACGTTTTGCAAAATGGATTAAGCTGTAGGAGCCGAACGCATTCGAGGCAAAGGCTTGGGGCAAAGGGAGGGCACTCAAGGACACTGCAGCAGAGCTCGCAGGCGCTCGAAGTCTGCGCTGAACTTTCTGTTCCCGGCTGCCTGTTTTGGAGCGCGTGCTGGGGGATGCCTCCTCTTGGGAGCTCGCCTGCTGGAACGGGGTTATGAAGTCGCAGCTCTGCAGTGCTTATGTTGCAGCGTGACGGCGGCGCATAGGCATGTCGTGACGCAGCGTCTTTATACGGCGCTGAAAAGTCACGCTGGGGTAAAGGGACGGGATTCACAGGCTTCACAACCCCAGGGACCCTTCATATCCCGCAAAGGTAGCAATTTAGCATGTGCGAAATCCAGCTGTTTCCTTCTGCAGAGGACCGGAGCAGTTTGCTCGGTTCTACTCCATGTGTTGCTCAATTCAGCCCCGCTCCCCTGAGCTGGGATTTGAATCCGCTCTGCACACAGTAAATAGCCAAAAAAGAAGGCTCTCATGCTTTGCCCAAATCTGTTCAGGGAGCCCAGGGGCCCTTACAAAAGTTAGTAAATATTAGCAAACTGTCTTGCAAGACGGCACGTGCATTCACTGTGTCGGAGCTAGAAAGTTTCTTCTTCTGCAGCGCACRAGACAAGGGGCTGTTTGGCAAGCGGATCCCGGGATGCGGCAGGGGACCCCGGGAGCGAGCTGGGGCTGGAGCCCTCCGAGCGCCGGGTGTGCTCAGAGCCTCCCCGCGTCGCTGTGGCGCAGGATGCTCGACACCCAGCATCCGCACCACCCGGCATGCCCGAGGCAGCCGGTCAGCGCCGCGCGCCGTGCCGAGGTGCGGACGCAGCACCAGCCGCRGGGGACGGCGAGCCGGGAGGACCACGCTCGGTGCAGGAACGCGGACAGGTCCCACCTCTGCGGCGTGTGAACGTGCTGCTTTCGTACGGAGCGGGAGCTCAGCACGGGAGTACGCGTGCCTCTGTCTGGGTATCCAACCTATAAATACAGCCTGTATTTTCGTTCCTGGGAAGGGCTGGAGTAGGGTGGAGCGAGGCTGGAGGAAAGTGGAGGTGCAGCAGGCGCCTGGTGGAAGCAGAATATGCCTGTGCATATGCCCTGTGGTCCTACAGACCTACTTGAGCCATTAAATCAGCCTTAAAAATTTTAAGGGACAGCCTTAAAAATTTGCCCTGGAGGCCTGTAAGACCCAGCCGTTCCTGAATAATAGACCTGCAAGCAGTTTGCCTCCCATCAATGCCAGCAAGGAGGCCCCAAACCCAGTTAATCGGATTTGGTAGCATTTTAACAGAGGTAGCCCCTAACACAAAGCACGGGGCAGGGGCGTCCAGCCCCACATGCGTTTGGTGCCTTGGCCACAGCRGTGTAGGACAAGCTCCTGTTTTGCAACCTCAGCGCACCCCTCGGAGGCCTCTGCCTCCCACCTGGTGCCCCCAAATGCCGCGTGAATTCGGGAGGGAGGTGCGCCAGGCAAAATCCCGTCTCAGCACTTCTTTGCAACCCTGTGGCTGTGTGCAAGGGGCCAGTCCTCCACGCTGGAGCTTCTTGCTGGGGCACACACTGTTTTCATTTTCCGGGAAGGAGGTAAATGCTAACTAACAGCTTATTTCTTGGGAAAGGGCAAGGGGCACTTCTTCGTTCAGCCAGCTGTGATCTGAGCTCACGAGGACGGAAAAGCAGAGGCCGAAACTTCTGTCCTTTTCACCACCTTATTAGAGACAAACTGGCATTAACCTCACCCACGTGTTGGACGGGCACAGATCAGGTCACAGAAAGCACGAGGGCTGTTTGCACCATAAATGTCAGCGTGTCCGAGACCCTCAGTCCCACAGGATGCACCGACGGCTGCGTCTCCCCCCAGATACAACTGCAGATCCTACAGGCAGGACTCTGCCTCTTCCCCCCGCGCGCAGCGTGCCATCCATCATCAAACCCTGCTCCCTGACCTAGCCAAACTGATTTCACTGGAATGATAAATCTAAAAGGCAGCTGAGAAAGTTTTGGCCTTAGTAGAAGAGTTTGAGAGAGAGCCACGCTCAGACAAACATCTGCACTGAGTCCTAGCTAGAACATCTCATGGGCACGCTCCYGGTAATTATTATATAAGAAATAGTTTAATATGAGATTAAGTTCCTGCATTTTTTTATACTGCGCAGACAAATAAAGTGCAAGGCAAGGCAAGGCAACAGAGGAGCCTTACAACTGTCTCGCGTCCACACACACGACTGCTGCTGCTCAGCTCCTAAATAGCATAACACAAACCTGAAATCTGTATTCCCTGTATGCTCAATTCTTCCACCAACTTCTCTACGCAAGGAGTGCAGGATTGGACACCACCACGCAGAGGGACAAGTCAGTATTCCTCCCAGAGCTATCTGCTTATTAGGAACCCCTTGAAAGGCTCAAACTGAAATCTTTTTCTATAATGAAGCAGATAATGTTGCTTATGAAAGCTAAACTGCACAAGCTGCTTTGTTTTTGTAGGGTTGCTAGGGAGCACTGGTTACTATTATTGATTTTTTAAAGGCCCCTGAACTGCTTATCAAAACAAGTTAATCCATGAGCACCAGAAGTAATGAAGCCTGCTTTCCTACAGCTTTGTGTCCTTTGTCCCTAAACTCTTTCCCCGGCGCAATGCCCCCTCTGCTCCCAAAGGCCGGGATCTCCCTCCTGCGTTTTCTGTCTGCTTGGCAGAGCAAGAGGCAGCAGAAGCTATAGCTGGGTCACAGCTATAAACTTGTTTATTTATTGGCTGGCTGGGAGCTGCAAACAGTGGCTGATTGCTAAATTCTGCCTATTTTGCTCTCACTGGGGGACTAATTTTGGACTCTCTCTTCTATCCAGTCATCAGTTTTCATAAAATTTGTAGGAACTTCATTCTCTTTGTGATTTGATGAGTCTAGCTGAAATTTGGCCAAAAGGTTTTTCTGAGGGGAAAAGGGAGCAGTAGATAGGCAGGCAGGCAGGCAGCACTATCTGGAAATAAGGCTAAAAGCGCATATAATAAGGAACTACCTGGATTTTGCAACCAGATACACAGGAAAAAAAAATCTCATTAAGTCCCAGATACTCAGTACCAGCTTTGTAGCTGTATCTGATAATGATTCGTCTGACACAGACTGTTTAATGAACACACCTAGGACCTGGCAACTGTGTGACTGTCAGAACACTGATGTGATGAATATTCACATCAGGATGTTGCAATTTAAATGACACAGATACCATTAAAATGCCAGGGTCCAGAGTGCAAAAGCAAACAGAAAAGCCCCGAGAAATCCAAGCCCTGAAGCCGGCCACTTGTTAATGACAGCTTTGCACCTCTTCTACAAGGCAGGAGAGTTAGTAGCCTTTCCTTTCTCAAGTTTTCGTTTTAAATGGACATTTGGGGGAAAATTTCCCACGGTTGCTAACAGACGTTCAGCTGCACTGGCACTAGCAACACGGGGGAGCGTAGGCGTGAAGCACCTGTGAACGCATTGCAAGTGTGTGTGAGCACGCACTCGCACGTCAGTGCTAACAAGTATTATTCAGCTTAAGATGGAGTATGCCTGTGCACAGACACTCAGAGGCACAGGCCACAGGGCCAGCGTGCCGGATCTACTCATCTAGTCACCTTCRCTCGAGAGCACGTGGTTAAACGTGGAAACGGGCACGCTCACGGGAAAGCAGGCCCATGCAAACGCACACCTCCGCGAGCGCGAGTCCAGAGCACCTAAGAAATTGTCAAGGGTGGCGATGACAATGGCAAAGTGGCCAGGTGCTGGGYTGTGCAAATACCTTCCTCCAAAACCTGGAGACTTCCTTCTCGWTGCCTTCCTGCTCTGACCCGATTCCAGGATGAACAGCCTCCGCGGAGGAGGAATTTGGTGATGGGGAAGAAGGCTACGAGGACTACGCAACAGTCATGAAACAAGGAGGATGAGCTAGGACCAGGAAGTGCCCTGGCCTGCAGAGCATGGCTGTGCATCGCCCAGGCTCATCCAGGGCTGAGGTAAACAAGGACAAAGCAGCAGCTATTAGACCAATACTTCAAAGATGCCTTCAAACTTTGTTTATCTTCAGCCACTAGAAGAATTTAGTCTCGTGAGAACAACTCGCTCCTCAGAGTCCCATCGCATCCAACAGAGATATTTATATTGAAAAAGGCCTTCTATTGACTCTTTTCTCTCAAATAATTGATAAGCTCTTACCGCCTCCCCACTTTGATGGGACTCAGCCCCGGTTGCGCCCAAGGTCTGGGCTAGTTCCAGCCGATCTCACTATCTAAAGCACCAGAAACAGGTGGTGTTTACAGGATTTGCAAGAAGAAACTAGATTTCTGTGCAAAGAATACAAGTCCGAAGGCCACACTGGGAAGCATAATTTATCCAAAACAAACACTACTCAGGCRTATTTGTTTATGTATCCCTTTGCTGTCTTATTTCTGCCCTCTTCTTTTTCCTTCTTCTTTCCCATTCTTTCTCTCTTACCTCATGTCTTCTCCTCTCAAGGAGAAGTCCAGCATCCATCAAAGTCAGGACGGAAACGTCCACAGACTTCAGTGGTCTTTGAAACCCTCTGACCTCCCTCCCCCCAGGCTGGGGACACAAATCGTCTCTGTTAGTTTCAGTGTGTCCAAGTATGGGGAGATCATTAAACCAGTGAACTAAATGAAAGGCCCGAGAGAGATTATCTGGGCCCCTCTCCCTGACCCAGTTGTTTTTCCCCAGGGCCAAAGAGCTGAAGGCCATGCTGTGCCATGATGGATTCAGGAAGCTTTCAGGAGACCACAGAAGAGACAGCCTTGAAGGCTGAGCTTGCTCTTTTCAATCCACTTGATGGAGCGGATGGACTATTCTGACTGTAATTTCTGTTCTAATGTCAACTTTAAAAAAAAAGAAAGGACAGTTTTAGGCACTCATGTCAGTGTCACTTGAAATCCTGAGCTTCATCATGACACCTCCAGTCCTTCGTTGCACTATCTGGAAAACCCCCTTTCCAGCCCAGTCCAACCCAGCCTAAAGAGAAGATCCAGAAGCTTTGTCACTTTACCAGCTCTAGCTAATTTCTACAAACACCTGGAATGTGCAGTTCAGCTTCAACATCTGTTTTGTATGCACATTCCTTCTCTGCCTTATTTTCTTTTATTCCCTTTTGCTTTTTGTTTAACAAGAATCTGGCCTAGCTGGCTGAGGCCAAAACTTTTGTCATACTGTGGTGAGTAAGTGATGAGAAGGACAACTGGAAGAAATATTCAGTAGTTCAGTGCTGGTACGAATTTGTCAGGTTTCAGAAAAAATGAGCAGTGTCCCTGCTTCTAAAGCAATGAGGGTATGAGAACTGCTTTTTATCCTTGTTATTCTTCCCTGACCATTTTTATTTCTGTCTTGTTTTCTCTCAAGAAAACAGATGTGAATTTGAAAGCAACAACAACAGCTCCAGCCCATTTTTTACAACTTTTTTCTCCTCCACTCATAATAAGAATTAAAATCTCCTGTAAATCAGCAAACAGTCAAATGAGGAGGATTATTTTGCTGTTAAAGTTGTGGAATTCATAAGAAGAAAGGCAACAAGGAACAATTCAGAAATTAAATCCTGATACAGGAATACTGTCCATTTGCAAAACTGTAACGGCAGGTTCTCTTTTTTCCTGTATCTTTACTGAAAGGCTGGAAAGATTTTTAACGATGCTGTCACATTAGTGCTTTTAGATATGGAGAGACTGCTCTAGGGTGCACTGCAGACAGCCCGTCCCCAAGCATGCAGTGGAGGGACCTGGCTGGAGCATGGTGCAGCTCTCTCTAGCTGGAGCACCCGGATTTCTTTCCTGTTCCCAAGGAGAGRGACAGTGTGCACAGAGATTTCACCCTGGCATGGATTCAGGACACAGCCAGGTTATGCACCCAGACCCCAAACTGTCCCTGGGCCCCACAGTTCAGGCTGTGGCCTCTCTGGCTCACTTATCCCACCAGAATTAACTTCAAAGGCTCTGCTGTTCCCCTCGGCATCCCTCTCCATTCCTCAGGGAGAGCAAAGGCTATATTCCCCCAAACCATGCAGATCTTGGGCAATTTGCACATTTGAGGATAGGATCGGTTACCAGAGACCTTGAGGTATTCCTGTTGAGCTACCACACCTCCATGAGATCACCTTCCTCCCCGGTTGCCAACATACGGGCCTCAGCACCCCTTGCGAGGAAGCTCCTGGTGGCCGAGTTTGCCTAGCTGCTCCCCCAGCTGCCCTCGACGGTGCGTAAAGACTCGCTGGAGCAGGCTCCGCGCAGCCAACGCACACCACTGTCCTTCCTCCCCAAGCACGACTAAGATCTGAACGTGAACTCGAAGCCGGCTCCGCTCTGCAGCTGCTGCTGGGATTCGCCCGTCCTTCGAGTCAGCTCCGCTCAGCTCAGGATGAGGCTCTGGGCTGAGCACTGTGGGAAGCCGCAGTGGCACAAAATGGACCACAAGGTTGTTGGACTTGTTTTTCTCCKCCTTACATTAACTAATTAGCTTTCTTCCTCATTGAAGTCCCTTCAAGCATATCAATTACCCAGCTCTGATGGCAGAGATGGTACGAGAGCCCCGAGTGCAGTCAGAGGAGTTGGAGTTCAGCGCAGCAGACCAGCCAGGTGGAGGATTGGGTTACCCGCGTGTCAGCGCGAGGACATTACGCTCCCGACCTCCCCTGAGCAGCAAGGCTGAACGGTGGTTAGGAGAGGGCAGAGGAAATGCCAGGAAAACAGCACAAGAAGCATCTTCCTGGGAGCTGCAAGGGGAAACCAGTGTTGTGGCAAAAGACACGAGAAATGTTTAAGCGTCAGTCTGAAATTAGGACAGCCTAAAACTTGGCCTCTCTCTTCTGTTTATGTCTAACAGGAGCAGCCTTGCAAATCTCATATTTCTGTCTTGGTTAAAACAGTACTGTGGGACTGCTTTCCTCTAGGAAAATGGAGGGAATGAYGAAGGCAAAGGAACTCACCTTTGCAGGGCCTCCCGCTTTCGGGAGCTGAGCTGTGCTCGTGGCCCAGCAACCCCCCCCCAGCAAACACGCTGAGCCCAGCAGCTCAACAACAGCTCGTTCCCACAGGTGAATTTTGGGTCAGCCCCAGTTTTTCCAAGCCAGTTTGCCCATCATTTGTTATAGTAATTTCATATTTGTGAATCGCCGCTATTGCCTCCATTAGCTGGGTTCTTTGCGTTGTCTCGTACCTGCGCTGTACATTCCCCATCTGCCACAGACTATTACAGCTGCACTTACCTCAAATGCAAATGATTTCTTGAGCACTAACAAAAAAGGTAACAGCACTGACATTGTATCTGTTAATCTTAAACCACTATATCCAGTTGGTTACATGGATGAAGATGCATTGCTCAGTGCCRCTGAATACTTAAAAGCACTGAGACAATAAGAATGCATTAAACTTTTATCTCCAGTGCTACAGCTACAATAAGCAATCAAAGAAATTGCCACTCTCCCAGGGCTCTGGATTGCCTAAAGGAAACTAACTTTTGTCTGTGTGTGTGTATGAAGAAGGATGGATAAAAGGATCTCARATACCAGCTGCAGTGTGTTTGGCTACTTTGCGTTAGTTAAATGATGAATGCTGAGCATTGCACAAAGCTCAGAAGAAGACAATTTTATGCAGTCATGTATAGGGARGAAAAAATAAGATATTTTTCACTCCAAGGATTTCATGATCAAGCTCCCCTTTTTTTTCTTTTTAACATTGCACATGTAAAATTTACAGGAGACAATTACCAACCCGATATTCCTTTCAGAGCCATGTAGTGAAAAAAACCTTCACGTAAGTCTTTCCTTCCCTTGACATAAYTTTTGGGCACCTGTATCTCACTACATGATAGGGGTAACTCACCTTTCCACAAGTAGTAACAATAGCAGAACAATCGAATCAYGATACAGTTTCTAAAACTACACCAAACTAATTGAAATTAAATTGCATGTTCCTTTTCAATCTATTCTCTGGCCATTTGACAATGTAGAAATTTCATTTCTCATGAAATATCCACAAAGTGGCCATTTTTCTCATGAAATATGCATGAATTATAAAATTCCTTATGCTCTTGAGAAAATAAATTGCTTTCATCTGAGAAAAATGCTGTTTTATAATGTCAGAACACTTACTTTCTCTTTTTTGACCAGAATCAGGGTGGCTTATGAAAAGCAGGTGCTTGACATGTTCCAGCCTTTTAATGGGAAAGAAAATACTGTTTAAACAACAAMAAAAAAGGATGAGAGATAATTCCAAAACAAGCCTTTGCTTTTCAAAATGTTGCCTTGGTGACTTTTTTTTCCCACATTCCCACAATAGRCAAAATTCTGTGGTAAGAAATCATAGTATTTAAATAACTTTCTGTTTTCCATCTGCTGTCTCTGGGATTCACATTTCTGTGCGCATATTTTCTTTGTACAACAGATAAAACTGTGCGAGTATCAATAAGCTATTTGCTACAAGGACTGTAGCACCATTTCCTCAATTTGATTAATATAGCTCTAGGAAAAAATAATCCCCATTGCTCTCTGTGCACAATTGTCTCACTTRCAATAGCATTTTCCATCAAAGAATCTGAAAGCGCTGCACCAAGAACTAACGTTACCTCTGCTTCACAGTGTATTAAAAATAATATTTTTTAAAAGTCCTCTGATGTGGAATAACTTTTATTTTTTTTAATATCCACCATGAAACATTTTTGTTTCAGTCTTTAAAAGCGTGAAACCATGGCAGGTTGCAAGCCTCAAATGGAACATGGGGGCTTTGGGCACTTTGCAGAGTCCCTCTTTTGCAAGTTGCCGAAAGCCCCGCGATGGGTAAATACAGGAGTACGGACGGCCCCTGGACGCCCATATCAGGGCATAACTGATTGTGTCAGATCATGGCCATGACCATGCTCTCTAGACACAATGTTCAGGGCATCGTAATCCACAAGCCTTTGTGTCAGGCGGAGTTGTTTGCACAAGGAACGAGTGTTTGGGCAGCCTGAAGCTCCACGGAGCAGCCTGCTTTGAGCTTTGAGCTTTAAGCATTTCTAACTCTGCTGGTATCTCCCTCAGTTCAGGATATCCACAGCAACTTGGGCTGTTGCACACACCTTTTCTTTGCAYTCTTTCATTGTTTTCCAGCACCAGGAGGATACCAAACTAATGTCCTCTCACCCCATCCCCAAAATATCAAGGGGATATTTTAAAATCAGAGGCAGAAAAACACTTCCCTTTGCAATAAAACAGCCGCGTGAAAAGGGAGCACCTCTCCTTCTCATAATGGGAAGGGATGGGGAGAATGGGACACGCAAGCCTAAAACGAAAGCCTCGGGATGGAGATTGCATGAGGAAATGTGGTTTTGTTCCTTGAGAATAAGCAGCATCTTCCTGAGACCCATCGTTTTGATTCACTGTTTCATGTGTAAATAATTTACTAGGCTAAAAGGTCACGAGCTGCAGGTCCTTGGAGAAGGGAGGAATCCTGCAAGCTGTAAATAAGGGGCAAGTAACTTATGTGGAGCACAAGAYGGGTTATGAAGCTATGCACAGACATACACACGCATATATCCACAAAGAACCAGGCTAAAGCCGAGCTCCAGAACGAGCACATGGAAGCAGAAATGCCCTCCACTGCATGTTTGCTCCCCCTTGAACTTGACTTGAGAGCAGGAAGTACAGCGAATATGATCTTTGGGGATGGAAATTACACTTTTAAATTAGATCCATGATGCCCAGATGTACTGCTGATGGATGCATGAAACAGAGGGGCAAAAGAAATTAATTTTCAACCTACTCGTTTTCATCTTTTCATTCTCTAATGTCAGGGTAATTGCTCCTCTACTCCTGGATGTGACAGAGTCTAGTCTTTCCCTCTCTCCAGAAGGTAAGCGAACAGCTGTTTTCCTTTCTGACACCAGTGTATTTCCAATCAGCTGTCAGACAGCATTAAGTCCCTAAATGCTTACAGCAGTGTCACACTTTCCCCCCTCTCAGTCACTCTAAATATGGGGTTTCATTCCCCCGTTTGAGGTAGGATGAGGCAGAGGAGAAGAAAAGGGTCAAATCACTTCCTATTACAAACCACAGAGAGTTCCAGGGAAGAAATTCTGGAAAGGAGATGCAGAAAAAACAAGTAATGGACCACTGACTAACACAGTGCCTTATCCTGACACAGATATTAAAATGGAAAGATCAGAAATAAGCAGCGGCTGATCCTGTGCACATCACTCCTCGTAGCGGTTTTTACRGCAGTACTGCCCTCAGTAGTAAAACCTGCAGTATGGGAAGTGAGGTTCTTCTAAGGCTCAGGCGAGAGCATAGGCTCTGGGAAAGGTAAATATTGCACTTTGAGAAACATGAATTTCTGGCAGCTTGCGCAGATAGTCTAGGTTTCTCACTTTTAGTTCTGCCTCTGCCACTGCATTCCACAAGCAATTCATTTTACCTTCAAAAAGCCTTTATTTCGCTGCATGCAGGGAGAGTTATTGAATTCATCAGCTTAATTRGTAAATTTTTTATAAACATTTATAAAGCATGTGAAATCCTCAAATGAAAGACAGTCCAAAGTATTATATTATACAGACATGCTACAAGGTTTCATTTGCCAATCTAGTATGGAAAACTATCCCCTTTTGCATATATGGCAATAATATTTATATTATTTTCCCTACATGCTTTCAGTCTTTCATAATAATGGAAACAATGATATAAGAATGAACCACAGTGACATTTCTGTTTGAAGACACAGCATGCGTGTCCTCTAAAAAATTCTGCAGCAGSTCTGCTTTACAAATATACTTTCGCTGAGTACTTAAAGATACAGTACTTAGAACTCAAGGTTGCTTCAGTTATGAGATATAATCCACCAAAAAGATACAGGACAAAAACACCGTTCTAGAAATGTGCTTGTTATATACAAATTCTGTCTACCTAAGTCTATACAATGCCTGTTACTATAACATTCATTCTTGAAAGGTGCATTATGCATACGCACATGCACCTAATATATTTACATATAAAGTAAACTAATGTATAAATTGCAATATAATATATAGTATCAGCAACATTTAAACTGCCATAGGACCCAATCTTGCAAGCAATAGATATAAATTAAACCTCAAGAGTAAATCTGTTGTAATACTTGGAATCATTACCCTTAGTAAAGTTATACGTTTGCTTAGGCCAGAGCCACATTTGCAGGATTGGGGCCTTAGTTTGAGTCRAGGCCAATTCAGAAAGTGTGCCATACACAGAGCATATGTTCCACGGATAACATGTCGCCCAACATGAATGGCAAATGTGCAGGGAATATACATTTTCTTCCTGGGCTTTGGATCTTTTGAAAGGCTGGCAGGCTGAGTACATGTTGTACATTCTTCAGGAGAGAATTATGGGCTGGGTGAACATTCCTTCGACTTCTCAACTCTTTCAATAATTTGCCACCTGTGTAGCCAAGCTGTTCGTTCTGTAAATCTACAGGATCTAAAAGCTCCGGCACTTCCTCTGGCTGCCAAAGAAAGCTCACTGCAGCACTGACCCCAATCCATCCAAACACRCAGCGCATACTGCATTAACTAGTTCAAGGTTTGATGCAAAGATTAAACAGCACGCTTGCCAAACGGACCACCTGACGCACTCATGCTTGCTCTGCTTCACAGACTTCTGCGCTGCTCTGTAGTTACTACCAAGGTGCAGAGGACTAGGGCCATATTCCTGAACACAGCTCCATCCTACCATGGGAAAGGAGCAGAATATGAGCTTCTGCAAAATGATACTACCCTACAAAAGTAGGCAAACTTGACCCAAAGCCAGCGGGTGTTGCTTGTATTCTTCTTAACGGAGAAGAAAGGAGCAAATCTGGTCTCATTGACACAGCTGCCAGATCACCTTGGTTTATAGTCAGCTTGCACTAAATTGTACTTTTGAGTTCTTACGCACAGACGTATCAGGGCAATATCTAGGTTGCAAACACACCAGGGGAAATGCTCACCTGCTAATAACAGCAAACCAGATTTGGGTCTGTACCGTTGGAGGTCCCAGCTCAGGGAGAAAGGGAGGCAGCTTCTACAGCTCCTAGACAGGAGCAGCTGGTTTTTTGCATGGCACAAGCTAAGGCTGTCTTAACATCAACTCCAGCTTCAGCAGCATTTTACAGGGATACAGACTTGCTGGAGCAGAAGTGTGCCCCATTCGTGGTCCCCTCCAGCTGCTGCGACCCCATTCCAACCCAGAAAACCTTTCCTACGGAGGGAATTGAAAAAGGTGGTGATGTGGTCTAGAACTGATGTCACTTTTCATAGCAAAAAATACACAATGCCTGTTTTGAGCCACTAGGCTGAGGCAACAAAATTTGACGTGCAACTTCAGAAGGGCCCTGAAACGTTTTCCCTTCATTTTTTGATAGCATGGAAAGATTCCTATGGTACTTTTCCTATACGAATATTAGTTAGGCAATCGTTAAAATTCATCTTAACCTTTTTTATTTATAAATTGGTTGGCTTTACAGAGGGAAAATCCTATTCAGAGAAGGGAATGCCAGCATACCTACTAAGCTTTTCCTAATCTCCTTTTGGGGCTGATCATGACTTTCTTTTGCATTACCCTCTTTCCTTATCTCAGGAGATCTGTCTCTATTGCTCTACCCCAAATCCTTCCTTAGCACTGAGCTCTGCAGAACTGGAAGTGAGGGATATCTTGAAGCACTGAAAGTTCATGTCTGCATTCATTTGCTTTAAATTTAGATGGACATAGTAGCATCTGAGCCTTTATGCTTATTGCCTTTATCTGCAATTTCAGAACTGTCCCAAGCAATCTCTGCTCCCAGCCATTACTCCCAAA
This sequence comes from Apteryx rowi, assembly GCF_003343035.1. Lineage (NCBI taxonomy): Eukaryota > Metazoa > Chordata > Aves > Apterygiformes > Apterygidae > Apteryx > Apteryx rowi. The sequence continues at coordinate 8,548,551 of NW_020448307.1, read as the reverse complement.
TTACTGACACAGCTTGTAATTTACTATTACAGTTCTGACATCTGATTTTCCCCAAACATATTGAGCTCCTTCTCCTCTTCCCAAACCCAAAACACACAGGAAATGGAAAATAACAGTCCATGTTCAAAGCTTTGTGGCCCAGTCTATCAAGAAAATCAGCACTGTTGCTACAATTAGAATTTTTAAACTGAAATTGCCAGAGTTCGAGCATTTTCTTACTAGCAATCTGAATGTGCTTGTGTGTGTGTGTGTGCGCGCGCGTGCGAGGGAGTGGGAGTGTGTGTCCATCTCCTCTGCCATGGTCTCCATTGTAATTCAGTCTGCATTTCAGTAAATACAATGCCTGGCTAAAGCCACCTATTCCAGATTTCTCTGTCTAATCATTGGCAAGGGCAAAGCTGTTAGAAACTAGACTCAATAACTGGCTTTTTAATTTTGTGGCCAGAGGTTGTCAGGACAGGGAAGAGGAAACTGCCAACTATTTCTCCTCCATACAATCTGTGTCTTTTAACACTGATATAGGAGCTGGGGGTGGAAAACCTAAAGAGAAGAAAATGAACCTTCTCTTCCTCCCAGCCATAGTGATTGCCCCCACCCCAAATCCTCATGATCAGAGCCTTGTATTTCAAATCATTCTGTAAGAAAAGGCTGAACACATCATCCAAGGAAGAAATCTTGTCAAATGTGCAAAAGCCAATAGTACATCTGGGATCAAAGTAACGAAAGTGTAACCCAAAATATCAGTGAGATGAAAAGCAACTTCTCCCCCAGAGACGCTCCCGGAGATGACTCTCTCCTCCAACACTCATAACAGATGGGGGAGTCAGGTCTGTACTGAATGAAAACTGCAGTGATGACTTTTAATCCCACTGTCTAGAACTTGCTGAGTAAATGAATATCAGCAATGAAGCAGCACTAATTTGGGCTCTTTGCCCATAACTTCCCCCCAGAGAAAAGGGACATTTCACCTTCCTTACTGAAGTATAGGCTTCTTTAATCAGTGCCAGCTTGGCTTTTGGCCTAGGGGACAGAGGGGGCAACAATTTGCTTCCTTAGCAATCCTGGGGGAGAGGGAAGGGGTTTGTGAGGAATGCAGGATCACCAAGTCCTTCTGTTCCGGGGGGGAACACAGGGAGGGGGTGATTTGTGTCCTAGCTTGGGACACAGTAAGCACAGATCCGTGTCTGAGAGAGGTACGAGACATACAGGGCTGTGGCAAGGTCAGTTTTACTATTCATTCTCACCAGCTGCTGTTTATATAATCGGATATAGGACAAGGTGCTACATAAAAGGAAGATGCCTATATTATATATCCCTGTCTCTGCCTAATCATTGCAGGACGCAAGCCTGCAACCTCTTGCATAAATATGTAACTCCATCACTGGTGTTCAGCAAAAGCTGCGGTGAAGTTTCCTTCTTTTAGTTCTGAACAGTCAGTTTAAGCCCCGGCACTGAATAAGACAGGATTCTCCTCTGAGAGCTGGGACAGTAGCTAGAAGATTTCCACTTGTGTAGCTCAGGCACAACGTGGGTTTGTGATATACTCTGCCCCACCGGCTAGTTCTGCCTTTACAGCAGCAGACCTTACCCTGAGCACTGGATGACGATACCAGGTCTGCTACCAGGCTCTCCGTCGTTCAAAGCATAAGGTGACATAGAAAGCTGGCTTCCATAGCTCAGGAAGGGAACGGACTCGCATCCTCTGCCGATCAGTGAGACAATAAAACGGAATACAGGGTGCACCCCTCGAAGGTAACTGCATTCCTACAGACTTAATGAAAATAAGTGTCTGGGTGGAAAGAGACCCAAATGAGTGCCATCACTGAGGAAAATGCGTGTAGGTCTCCACCACTATATATTCTTCCTGGTAACCATAGACTGCCAGTCATGCAGTAGCTTATACCACGTCTTGCAAGACACAAGGACTGTACGGGAACTGCAGTGACGATTTTTAGGGGCAGAAAGGACTCAAGTACTTATTAAACCAGACTTCATTCATACCATTTTTATGCAACAGCTTGCTTTTGTTTTCTAATTGCAATGTCCATGAACTCTTTGTAGGCAGCTGTAGCAGAGGGTAACTTTTTCTCTGTGATATCCTAATTTCCGTGAAAAAAGAGATGCTAGTTAGCAGCTGTTGTGATAGCAGAGAGGCAAGAAGGGAAAACAGGAGGCTGAAAGAGCAGGAAACCTGAAAGAAGGAGTGACAGCAAACTGACAGAAAAAGGACTGAACTCTGGCTCTGATCTTCTGTAACACAAAGTAGGACTCTGGAAGGGTGGTCCTTTATAAATTCAAACTATGATTAAGCATCCTAATCTCTCCTGGTCACCCAGACAAACAGGTTTCAGGAGGACTGTAAGACAGGGAATAGTGGTGAAGTTGTTTCTGCTTAAGAAACAGACTAAAAAACAGTGGTTTGATTGCTGTTTTGATCCAAAAACATTTCTAAACAAAACTTCTTCTATTTATTTCTCCTAAGATAAACTTTCTTCCTCAGGTTTACAAGTTTGTGTACCCCCCGCACCCTAACCATTAAACATATCATGAGAATTGGGTCTTCAGAAGCAGCAGAAATAGATAAGATTTCTCCCTTCCTGAGTTTCCTACTGACCAGAATCGTGAAAACTGCCTAAAGCAGTTTCGGGCATGGATATATGAAGGAGAGAGTTCACAGATCTCACAAATTTTGTATCAGAGATCTTATGCAAGGAGAGGTCCAGAATTCTCCTCACTGGGGCCTAGATTGTTTTATCTAACTCACCCCAGTTTAATACGCTTGCCTACATGCTATGATGATGGGCAAAAATACCCAGACAGATTAGACCGAGTACTGTCTTTTTCTCGTGCTTCAGTTACAGATCTCAAAACCCTTTACCAACACTGCTTGACCTACRTCTCACAGCCAGCCACCCTGTAAAAAGAACCCATGAATCCTTGTTTGCCCTGCTGACTACCAAGTTACTCCTTTCCCCACGTCCTGAAACACCAGCTACGTGTCCTTTTGTGCCATGCCAAGACATGAATCACTTCATCCACCTACAAATAAAGGAAGAGGCATAACACAGTGATTGCGATAGGTGCTTCACTAATAACGCACCATCAGCACTGCTCTCCCATCTCAGCACCGTCAACAAGGCAGTTCTGCACAAGCTGTCATGGCTGGGGAAGGTGGCAGCATTTAACACAAGCAAGAAGGTGCTCTTGGGGCTGCAGCTGGAAGACATCCTGGGTACAGGAGTTCTGCACTAAGGCCTTACCTCTCCAGCATCATAGATGCGTCCAGTCTCTTTGAGGCATTTGTTAATTGGGAGGAATTTTCATTTGTGGCAGCCCCAAGTAAATCCTGGACTGGATTCTCCTGAATGCAACATACTGTTGTCGAGAGCACAAAAGAGAGACTGTTATTGCCTCTCAGGTTGCTTTCGGGTGCTCACTCCCAGCCCCTCTGCCCTTCCAAGGACAGAAGAAAATTCATGCAAAAATAATCGCCTTCTCCTTAGCTCCCCTTCGGATACTGAGGCTGCCTAAGTGATCGCATTTTATGCGGACAGGGAGACATCCCTCTGGCTTCTGGTGCTTGTTCCCTAATGACGCTAATCGATTAATAACGTCTCTGCCTCCCAGTGTGACAGGAGAGGACAGGACGTGCTGCTCTCGCTGCCAGCTCATCTCAGGGAAAATTGCTGCTGTCAGTGGCGCTGCCAGCTCGGCCCCAGCGCACACCCTCGGGGTGCCCTCTGCTGGGACAATCGCTGTTATCCCTGTCTGCCGTTATCCGGTGCATCACTCTCCACCCCAAACAGGGGAAAATTGCACGGTGTTCTGTCCTCAGCCCCTGCAGCCAACAACCTGGTTGAATCCCTATCAGATCCCCCCCTTAGGTGGCTGGTCCACAGGAAGAGTCAGGGCCATATACTCTAAAAAATACCAAACAAGGAGGTAAAGACTCGTATAAAATTTTTGTCTCAAAAGAGAATTTTTTATAGAGCTGGTTAAAGAAGTCTCCCGAGTGTCATACGCTGCCTAGCGCCTCTGAGACCTCCCTTAGCCTCCTTGCCTGCACGGGGCTAAATAAGAGAAATGCAGGGGCCTGTTCCTGCTGCTGTGTGTAGTACGCTGGTAGAAGGCTTGAATGAACAGCACGTAACCCGTTCCCGTGGATCTCACTGGGGCAGGGTACTATGGCAATTAGATTAACACAGGCCTATAAAAAGGGACCCCTTCACAAGAAAGAACAGTATCCACAGTAGCACAAGGCCAGCAAATTCTCAGTCTCCATGATTCTTGTGTTAAGCTGGTCACAAGCGACCAGGAGAAATGACCGCTAGCAGCTGTCGGGAAGGAATGCAATTCCATGGATACTTCTGAATGCCTAGATGACTTATGGGGGTTTTATACCCAACTTTGAAATAGCCAGCACTGGCTAGTGACAGAGACAAGGCATCAGGCCAGAGGGACAGCTTTTCTGCTCCAGCAGGACAGCACCCATACATTTCTGCAGAACACTACGGTTCCACAAGATGCTTCTGTCAGGGCAAAGCTTGGGGTCTGTAAACGCTCCCATTTTTTTTCCTCTTTTCTCCTCATAGCTGCCAGATGGAAAGGACAGCTTGTACTGCTTCTCAGAGCTGCTGAATTTTAATCAGGTGAAGAAAGACAATGCATTGTATGCAAAACGCTGACACACCTATGCCATGCACCTTTGTGGAGGACTGGATTATTACATTCATGCATACCTTGTCCTCCTGCAGTCGAGATGGGAATAATCCACTGTGTCATATTCTTCCTTATAGTTCCTACATTCCTACAACATAACTAGGAAAGAAATAAAACTAATACATGGAACTTGTACCCTGTGCTTTGTCATAGCTTCCAGGCATAATCAGAATAATAAACGACACCAAGAGTCTAAGTGCCTGCAACAGAGAAGGCACCTTTAACACCAGTCCCCTTTTCCAGTCACTCAGCAGGGACCAGCATCTGGGTAGACCTTTGACACTAACCTTCCTTTTGCTAGGTGGAATAATGAATCAAATTCAGGTCCTGGTGGAAATCCAGGATGATCCCATGCAAATCGATTTTTTTCTATATTTGCTTCTCAAACACTTGAATGCCCAGGACAGCAGCGCCCCAGGCAGGCCCTGCTGCTGCTGCCCTGGCAGAGGCCGGCTGCAGCCTCCTCCAGCAGCCAGCACATCCACGACAGCCCACATGGGCTGGGGGGCCTGCACCCACCCACATGCTTTTCTGCACCCACCGCCAAGCGCACGTTGGCCCCAAGGCTTTCGGTTGAGAGCAGGCTAGCAGAGTGGCAAAACGCTCGGAGCTCGGTGCGGGTGACACTTTGGGAGTGGCTTTGGCTAAATTCACAGCCAGTGGGAACAGGGCAGTTTCGGCACAGCGGGGACCGAAATCAGCTGCCAAACGCAGCTGTGCTCTGGAGTCACCCCCATCCCTAACACTGGTTTCTTGCCACGGCTACAGCAATGTGACAGCAATGCCCGGCAGCGCGACACCGGCCACAGAAGCGCCACTTTCCCCCAGGGAGGCCCAAGTCGGCGGGCGGCTCCTGCAGCAAACCGGGGACCCTCAGCCTGAAACGCAGCAGCCTGCGGGCAGAGGCCTGGCAAGCCCCCGGGAGCTCCGGAGCTCTGCAGCGCCCTGTGACCAAACTGCCCGGCTCACAACGGCAACCGGC
>NW_020448307.1:8423840-8542385 GCF_003343035.1 Apteryx rowi | reverse complement strand
GGCCCGGCGCCGCCGACCCGGCCTCGCTGCCGCCCGGGGACGCGCAGCTCATCGCCATCATCGTGGAGCAGCTCAAGAGCCGCGGCCTGTTCGACGGCTTCCGCCGCGACTGCCTGGCCGACGTGGACACCAAGGTAGCGCCGCGGGGGCCGGCAGCGGGAGCGGGAGCGGGGGGGCCTCGGTTCCCGGCGCCGCCCCCAGCCCCGGGCAGGCCCAGCGGCACCGCGCGCCGCAGCTGCAGTGTCTGCCCGTCCGCGCCGCCACGGGCACCTGTCCGACAAGGGGGTCTTCTGGCTCGCCATATACAGGGACATCTCACAGCGGAGGCAGAGGCACAGAGCAGGCCTGGGCTTTCCTTTTCTGATCCCAGCCGTGTTAGAAGAGGTTCTCCTGTAAGAACACCAGCTGCCTCTCCTGCTACTTTCAAAGAAAATTCCTGCAATTTCCAAAACAAGCATTTATCCGTTCCTTTTTGAGTCCTTTCCTTCTGGAGATGCTCCCAGACTATGGACAGAACCAGATTTTTTCATCGGTCGCAACACGAGCTCTTAAACATCCATTGCTAACCTTGAAGTTGGCGTGTTCACAGTTGCCCTGTCAAAATTCAACTTTGGTTTTACTTCCTGAGACTTCTCCTGAGCTTTCAAGCAGTCCTGCTCTTCAGGAACCTGCAATCATCCCAGGCCCCCTTGGCAGACCTAGCAAAGCCATTACTGAAGCTATCGGGTCATCTGCACAAACAGAGCAGCCATAGGTCAGAACAATTTTGTCAGGATAGATCTACCTAGCACTTGATCTTGCTGCCCAGGACAGACCACCGCACCTTTCTCATCAGCACTTTCAATTATCATCTCATATATGTATCAAATTGCAAAATCCAAATGTTGCCACTCCCTTGTCCTTCCTGGTGCAATACCAGGAGCTGGATGGGCCTACATATAAAAGGTATAAATCAGCATACATTAATATGTCATCAGTATAAATCAGTAATACCGATTTGTTAATTCCAACTAACAGGAATTGAACAAGATTTCCACTAGCAAACCCCCCAAATTCTTAACCTCTATGTTAGTGTCACAGAAGCAAATAATGAATTTCTTTCTTAGTGCCACTGTTAGACAGTTTCCTAGGACTTATGTGGTAGAGGGGTTTCCAGACAACAAGAACTCTGCTTAAACAACTCCTGTCTGCCCAAACAGTTTGCATTTCACTAAGTGATACTACGAGCAGACAGCAGCATTAAAACAAATCTATCCAGCTATTTCAGTTATTATAATAGTACAGTCTCAAACTGTTCTGTGCAATTACCAGTTGTGTTCTTGGGCAAAACAAGCCTACCTTTGTTCTGAAAGCACAGGGATGGGGAGTATAGACAACAGAACAGTAGCACAGATCACAAAAGAGGTACTATGAAGGATTCTGGCAGGGGATTGTTTTGAAATTTTAGCTAACTGGATTTTTTTTTTTTTTTAAGCCAGCCTATCAAAATTTGAGGCAGAAAGTGGACAACTTTGTATCTACCCATCTGGACAAACAAGAATGGAATCCAACAATGAACAAAAACCAGTTACGAAATGGGCTAAGACAAAGTGTGATTCAGTAAGTAAGCAACGTTCTGTAAACTGAGAGTGATGCTATTTGACAAATAATATATATATCACCTAGGCAGATAAGAATTTGCATAGTTGAATTTCTCACAACACTTTTTACTGTGCTCTCTTGAAGTTCATTACAACAGCAGATGCAGTCTTAACCCTCACTTAAAATGCTTATATTACTGTTTTACCTGAAACTTGTAGTTTTCATGAGTTGGGTAGCATGGTGCTCATATGCACTATCCAGTCAAGTTATTGCCACAAATAGCCAACGCTGCCTGCTAGCAAAACTGTACCTGATGTGTTCAGCTGAATAGCCTTGGTCTTTATTTTCAGAAAAAAAGAGCTTATCTCACTTAAAGAAAAATCCCTGAAGATTCCAAAACTTGCTTAAGGAGACCTCCATCCACTAGCAGGCAGCAATCAGACTGGACTAGCCTGGTCTCAGGGAGCAGGGGATAGCTTTTGTACAGCTGTTTAAGATACTACACTTCCAGCATGACTGGAAAGCCAGCTTGAACTGTGCTGTGCCAGCAAGAACTAAAGGTCACAGGTAAAAACAGAGTAAAGCTGGGGGAGAGGGGCAGTAGGGAACTCGATAATGGCATTTATGCTCATAAGGAAAGTTATTAGAGTGTCTTGCACACAGGATGAAAATGTATTTCAGAGCACTCAATAGAAACTGTAAATTATTAGCATGTAGCATTAGTTCCAGGGTTTAATTTGTAATCTGAGAAGGAGTTGTCTGCTGGAAGTACAGAATTTCCTGTCTTGTCTTGAAGTCCTTGAAATGTCTTTGTCACTTAATGCTTCCTCTTTCACTTCATGTTACTCTACAACTAGAATGAAACAGCAACTGAAAAATTTTGTATCAGGGAGCCTGTAATTAAACAAACAAAGTGCTCACTTCATGTAGGCTGTTAGCATAAGGAATAGTCACACAGTATTGGGGAGTTTGAAGAGTCCATCTCGCTGTGGTAGCTGAAGGACTGAGCAATGAAGTGCGTCGAGATGTGTACGTGGATAACTGGCCTTCGCTGGATGTGCATATACATGTGCTTTTACTTGAGTGGACGTGGTGTGGAATGACCATGCACACAGTCGCTCACCAACATTCATGGCCTTGTTAGTCTTGTGGCTACTTTTCCAAATGCTAGGCAATGTCTCCATTTCCTGTCCCCTGCTCTCTTGCAGACATGACTTAAGCCTGCTAGACTGCCTGTGCCCCATAATCCAGGAGTCTGACGCAGCCCCTGAAGCAATAAGTCACTTCAATTACTAGTGCTCAGTTCCAGAAACTTTGCTGTGTGCTACATGTGCTTGTTTTCTTAATTAATACCCATGTGTCTAGACTAGCAGTTATAAGGCATGAGTGACAGTAATGTTATTGGGGGGAAGGCCTTTTCTCCCTTGAGTCAGCCCAGAAAAAGACTCTGTTCTCACCTGCCCTCCTGCTCAGAATAGTTTGTTTCCCTTGTTTGTGCTCAAGCGTGTTTGCTTTCATGCTGACCTCATTTCCGCAGGAGCCCTATTAAAGTGGCTCTTGTCCAACGTGTCATTTAAGTACCTGGGAGACCAGATGTCAGTTGTTAATTCTGTAGGGAGAACTGAAAGGGAGTGGGGGGAATAGGTGATTGAAACAACTCCCTGTTAAGGATCTACTGAGTGGACTGCAGTTTTCACCATGTTAATGCTAATTGCAGTTGACAGGAGGGCTCTGGAGAATTCCTGGAGGAGATTGGGGAGAAGTTGTTCGGAGGAGCTGAATGACTCCTTTGTCTTTGTCTAAGGTCAGGAATGCTGGAAGCTGGAGTGGACAGAATTATTTCTCAGGTGGTGGATCCAAAACTAAACCACATCTTCAGGCCCCAGATAGAGAAGGCGATTCATGAGTTTTTGGCTGCACAAAAGAAGGAGGAAAGTGTGCCAGCTCCTCCACCAGAGCCTGAGAATAAGGATCCTCCTGCTCCATCCCAGGATGCGTCCTAAAGGTCTTGTATCTATGCACTTACTACTTACAGTTTTCATGTACCTCATCTCTGTAGTTTCTATAATGTAAGATGGAAAAGGCATTGTATTCCTCCTGGCTTGACAGGGAGGACACTTTGATCATCAGCATGCTGTCAGTGTCAGAAGTCATCTGAGCTGCTTCCACTTAAGTGTCTGCTAAAAATATATTGGGATTGAAGACATGGGTATGATGTAAAACAGCTATCAAGGAACACTGTGGACTCTGCCAGTGCTGGTTTTGGATCAGGTCAAAAGGCCTTTTATTCCTGTAAAAGCAGGTTCCAGCAGTGATCAACATGGAATTGGCTGGGTAGCTTTCAGAACAATATCAAATGGATTAAAAATAAATATATATCCTGTACTGAAATACAGCTGAAAGTGGAGTGGTGAAAAGTTATCATGCCTTAGCATTGAAAGTTAGTTATCTCTTCCTTAGAACATGAACTGGAGTGTTGAATTGTTAGTGACTAAAATATTCACTGCTCAGCTAATGTCCCTGGGAGTGAATAACTGTTTCACTGCAAATTGACTGGTTTAAATAGAACAACCTATATCTTTCCAGCTGAAAGGACTGAGGGTGCCTTTGTTGGAAACAAGTTCATTCTGGCTTTTGTGATTAAAATAACTCAAGGGGCCTCATGGGGCTGTAATGGCTACTGTGTCTTAATACAAATGACTATGTACCCCATCTCTGCTAAGGCCCTGTATATTAATGTTGATTTGACTATTGAGGCATGTGTGTGCATTATTAAAGAACCAGTGTCTTGATAGGAAAATTTAAATCTGCCACTTTCCTGGTGAATTTTAAACTATAGTGCATGAAGAGAAGTTAATTGTGAATTGTTTTCTCTACTAGTGCTTTCTGAAAGCAAAAATTTTCTCACAGTCTACAGCTGATTATTAAGGAGGCAGTAAGTAACTGACTGTAGCTGTTCTTATGCTTGGAATGATACAGCAATTAGCATGATTTTTAACTTAACAATAGAAGTTAAAGAGCCTGTAGTGTCATCCTGAGTAATGTAGTCCTTAATGCTTTGCTACACCTTTGCATTTGTCTGGTTTAAATAGTTTAAAGTCCATTAGTAACTTGCAGCTAAGTGCAGCTGTTAGTTAATATATTCTAATATATTCTCTATTCAGATGCATTTACTCTTGAAGATACCATCCTATAAACTCTCTTTTCTCTTGCAGTGAGTTCCTGATCCTAAGCAGCTGCAGTTGCAAAATAGACGCCCTGTTAGATTGGCAATGGATTATTTATTCCATTTGGTACAGGACTGCTGTCTGCCAAAGATGATTAACTTTGTCAGACCGACAGGAAAGCATCAGTGAAATTCATATGCACCCGGAGTCCTGCACATGGAGGGACAGCCTAAACGTGAAGATATCTTTGCTATTTTTAACAAAGTGCAGCATATATTCTTAATCATGCCTTCAGGCAAGGGGATGGGAAGAAAAAGGGAATCATCATGTTTGGAGGGAGTAGGGAAGTGGTTTGAGATGATACTGGACTTGGGAGCAGGAAGAGAAGTAGGAAGTTTGGCAGGGAGGGGTAGTCTCTTGGAGACTATGCAAGAGTCATGAGACTTACTTTGATATAGGCCAGATGGGAGGAAGCATCATATGCCTCTGCTGCATAATGCAGCATTGAGTATTTGGTGCCAAGTTAGATGCAACTCATTGCACTGCCTGCTGTAGAAATACATTTCTTGCTTAAAACTGGAAAGAACACTTCAGGGTCAATTAACCAGATAACTATTTCTGTTGCATTGCAGGAAAATGTTTACAGTTAGCTATGACTATAGCTGATTTAATTTGTATTTCCCAGGTGACTCTGGGAAGCAAAGGGCACCAGAGTAGGTGATCAGTTTCAAACTTCTCTCTTTCAACTTGAAAGACTACTTTCCCATGAAATTTCTCAGGTGCCTCCTAGTGGAAACTGCCCTATGCTTTCAGCTTGAATGCATGCAGTGTCCTCTGGATGACCATCAAGTAGAGAATGTGATCAAGTATTCTGCCAGCAAATGTCCAGACCTTTTGCAATAAAAAGACTTCAAAAAGTATCTCTGACTCCCAGCTTTTTCAGAATTCTTTTCTTTAAAAAAAAAAAAAAAAAAAAATAAATTAAAAAAAAGACAACAAAGCAAAGACAGACAACAAGAACACAAAAAAAAAAAAAAAAAAAAAAAAAAGCTTTTTAAAAAAACTCAGAGTCCCAATTCCTGGAACCCTGATTAAACTCTGTGAGATCACAATTCCTAGATTAATCCAGCTCTGACAACACAGGGTTTTTTAGCAGAAGGTTGTTAAATAAGATGGATATCACCAGTTCTCTCCAAGAACTGAACTGACCTTACATCACATCATTTGTGTCTTACCCAGTATAAATCCTGAGTGCAAGTTCAGTCTGATGCTCTTGATAGTGAAGGCATGTTCAGCCTTGTAAAAACAATGCACTTTTGGCTAGAGGCTAAAGCTATTCTATTTTTTCCTTTCCTGACCACAGCCTTTTAAGAAGCTAATAACTGCATGTCATTGAATAACACTTCAGCATTGTTTGAATCCTTGCTATTAATGGGCTACGTATCTCAACTACAGCCTTATCCATAGAACTTGTATGTGGACAGAGACAAGTCCAGCTAGACTCTATTGCCTTTCCAAAACAGGTAGTTTGTAGGGAATACTGTGATTTAACCTTGTACCTATATGCTAAGTTACTTTGCTTAGTACCTCTTCTATGCAGAAGCGGAGATGACAGAACATCTGAAATGTGGTGCTGTAAGCCCTTGAGAAGAGACCTCTGAACTTCACCACTGCAGTAGGTTTTCAGTCTGTTCAGTGCTGTATAGTCTTGCTGATACATGATTCTTCCATCAGTATTCTCATCCCTTTTAAGTGTTCCTCTGTAATCCTGCTCAGAATGGTAACTTAAATATCTATACCTTTTAGTGATAGCTGGATTGGCCACAACCTTCCCAAAATTTTTGAAAAATCTGCATTTCATGATTTTGTGGCTTGACTCTCAACTGTTTGTATAAAATCTATGTTCCTGCTACAAAACAGGACAAGGAGTATGTGAGGAAAGGGCTCTCTTCTGCATGTTGATTTGGTGGTTAGAGACTGCTCTCCAAATCAATAGTAGGTATTTTCCCTTAAGGTCTTAAGGGCAACTCTTGGCAGGAAAAGATTTCATCTTTTCACCTCCTGGTAGGGTGTCTTGACCACTTTTTGAAACTGAGCCATTTATGCAGGAGAAAAAAAAAAGTTAAAGAGGCTAGAAAGAGAGCAAGTGGAAAGGAGCCTAGCTCTGCCTAGACAAAGTCTGGATTACAGTAGTAGTAGTTAGGGAATAAGGACCACAGTTCAGTCTTAAAGTAGACCTGGAATTGTTGCCATGAGGAGGGAAGCTGAACCTATGTTTCCTACTTCTGGACAAGTGCTTTAGCTGCTGTATGAAGCAGATTCTTTCAGCCCCTATTTTTGAAAGGTTCTTCACTGTTCACCCCTCCAGTGGGGTGCTGTGTTAAATTCGGAACACTAACCCTGTTCCCACTGCACTGTATATGTAGGGCTACATCTTTAGTTGCTCTAGGCCTATGCACGGTGCATGACTGCAAGTATGGGAACTTTCAGATCGGAACTGAGATACCTAATGAGATTAGGCAGCTGCTCCACTTTTTGGATCATAGTGTTAAACTTTAGGGCTCTAAAATCCTTTTTTGGATCAAATCCTTGGAATTAACAAACCTTGGAAACATGCCTTACCTCTGAGGGGACACTGAGAAAAAACACCAGGCTCTCATCATAAGGGAGTGGTAGGTAGTGTCCTTTGATATAAACATTAGACCTTGGCAACTGCTGGAGGCATGATTCCAGTCTTAATAGCTCCAAGATATTATGTTCTGGCATGATGATTTCTATAATAACTTTTGGATACAAAACAGTACCTACAGTAAGAGTGAAATTGTTCCCTTTTTAGTATGATGCCAGACTAAAATTAACATATTAGCCAGTTTACATCACTGTGCTGAATATGTTAAATACAGTCAAAACTGTGCAATAATGCTCACTTTGCTTCCCCCTACACACATGCACCTCACAGTCAACAGTAGAGATGATATTGCTAGCGGTCCCTGGCCTGCCAGGTCCAATTTGACCATTGCATTGTCTGACTTTTACCAGATACACTGCTAAATTTGCTCAAGGAGCAAGCAGAAACGGCAAAAGAGTGTGGCTAGCTTGACAAGTCTAAGACACTTGAGTAATTCAAGAAGTAATTAGATGCCTTTGTGGAGCTGAACAGTACATTAGGAGGACGAGTCTCAGTGGATCAAACAGGCCTTTTCTTTCCCATAGTGCTTCTCAGATTCAAGTTGACTGTTCCTGTTTCCTGGACAGTCATTTAATATCTCAAATTTGCTTTCTCAGATGATTACATTAATACCTTTAATTGGTTTCAGGAAATTGCAGCATTTCTTCATCTGATACATTAATAATGTGAAGGAGCTTAAAAGATTTTCTCCCTTCTTGGCTTTCGCCTGTCCTGACCACATGTATTTGCTTCTGCTGAGTCACAAGAGACCAGCTGCAGGTTAAAGAAAATACGCAGGGCGTTTGAGTTGCATTCTTGGAAAACCAGCCTTGCCACTCAGTGGCTGCTCTGCCCTGTGGAAATACCAGACTCCAAAGCCTGTGAGAACCAGCCTGGCTCAGTTGGTAGGTACTAGATTGGGAACAAGGAGGTGCGAGATCTCTGTTGGGTCCTGCTAGCCAGTCATGGCTGTGGCAAGTTGTTTCACCTGTTTGCCTGCCTGCCTGTAAAGTGAGGATAACTATACCCTCCTACATGAGTCCAGGGGTGGGGAGGGACTCAGATGTCATACTTAAGGCCCAATATAATAAAAACACAGAATGAAAGGAACAGTGTGATAGAAGCCTGAGACAAAGAATTGAGAGGTGAACTGGAAAGTAAAGTAGATGTAGTCTCTCTTGCCTAATTCATAGTCCCACTAATTAAGCTAGATGAAAACTTCAGCTTGAACAGGCTTTTTAAGAATTCCTTCCCCATTTTCTGAAATGCTTTTGGTATTTCCCAATTCACTCATGCTGCCTTGGAAGCAAGCCAACATACATATGTATGTACATATACATACACACACCTGTATGTATAACATAATTGTTATGCCACATAATGAGAGGCAAAAAGAGAAATATCTTAGAAATCAGTATGAGTCAAGCTGCAAGATCTGAACTCCTCAGCACTCCTTAGCTTCTAAGCTTTTAAGCTACTTCAAACAAGGCCAAATGAAATTCAGATATGGGTCCTAATCTAAACGTGACAGTCAATGCCCTTTTCTAGCTGGAAGATTTCTATTCTGAAATTCAGTAATGCCTAGTGTACAAGGACATTCAGTTTAGAAGACAACTTACTTTCCTCCTGTGCCCCCAGTAAAGGGAAATTGTAGTTTCACATTCTTGAGAAAACTAGTTAAGAACCTGCAGCCCAAAAAAACCTGCAACATTAATTTACAACTGTTTCCAAATCTGCAAGTACCAGAAGCTGAATTATTTTTTCAAATCCATCCCATTCAAAGATTCCCTTCCTCCATGTCTCTTTTGGAAAACTTAAACAAGCTCTGAAGCTGGAGGTAGCCACATGAATCAAAGATGAAACTAAAATGAACATGAAGCTACTCTTGACTCTGCTCAAGATTTCTTTTTGAGACCTCGACTATATTCCTTCATAGCTTTGTGTCTTAATATGCCATCTATAAAATAAAGGAAACCCTAGTAATTCTCCCAAAAGTAATGGGATCCCTAATTCACTAGTACTTATGAGATCATCTTGGAGTACAGAAAAAGAAGTTGGTACAAGAATTTATACTACAGCCTTTTTTGTGTTTATTGGTATACATTCATTCAGTATATGTATATGTCAGTAAGCTGTGTTATACTACACAAATTTTAATGATTAGGCGTTATAGCTGAAATCCTATGGAATCTTCTTGAAATCCACATCCTGCAGGCCAGACTAGGGGTTTTAGTTATGCCATTCATTGTCAAAGTGTAACTACAGAATTAGAAGCAGACAGATTGAACAATGCAACCCAGTTACTCAACCCCTATAAAAGAAAAAAGATCCCAAACCTATCTAGAAGGATTGCATTACTGATTACATTACTGTCAGTCATCCCTGTACTATATCAATCGCAGCCAAGTGGCATATCAGGCAGTGCTATTGCTTGGCTATTAAAGGAATCGCCACATATCCCATATGTCTAAAATACAGTAAAGCAAAAAATTCCCTGATCTTAAGGGAGGGTAGGTTTATAACCTACATATCTGAGACCCAACATGACAATAAATGCCATTGTCCTTGGCTCTGGCTACCCCAAAATTCCACTGGACACGCACTGCTTAAAATGTTCACAGACATTGAACTCCGATGCTCCTTAATCAGCAAATACAAGTGTAAGTAAGTGGGTTTTTTGAGAGAACAAACTAAATTCTAGAGTTTTGCTAGTTGACATAAGGTGAGGTAAAAGACGGAAAAATACTTTAAATGCAATAACAACATAAAGAATAATCAGATCAGTTCATCCATTGCTGAACTGAGAAAAAGGAAAGGCTTTTGTAGGTCTCATGGGAGCTCTTATACTATGCAGATATCTCAGTTCAAGTGTTACTTGCAGCACTGCAGAACTTTTCTTACTTTCCCATCATCTATTTTCCCCTCTCCATATCAAAATCTGAACTGCAACCTTACAAAAGTTATGATTTTTCACTTTCATTTGAGAAAAACCTGACAGCAAAACTCAATTGCCTTTTTGCTGTTACTTCTGAGAAGTGTAGGTGCAATGTATGCCACAGAGCACACAAAGCAATCTATGCAGAATCACAATGATCTTTTTGACTGGAGTTGTGACACAGTAACTATACAACTGCAAGCCCTGCCATAGACTTGCTCTCATTGCAGCAATATAAAAAGGGTCAGTGGTAAAAGTGGCATTTGTTTTTTTAATGTAGGAAAAGAAGGAGGGAAGCAGTGTTAACCTATGTCACCTTTTCCATAGGACAACGGCTCAGGTTTTTAAGATAAAAGGCATACATAGAAGAAGATGATGGCATCAGATCACCCTAGACAACAGCAGTAAAGCCAGTAGGAGATATCAATAACTCTAGTGACAAAGTAGATCACTCGTCTCCCCATTAAGTCTTCAGCTGTTTTGCAGAGCAGATGAGCAAGGCACAGCACGGCCAAGCATACTGTTCTAGGTTGCTCTTAGCCTCCTCTGGGCCCACCGGCTAACCACTCTGTGCAGGAATGTAGTGGGAATGCTAAGCAATCCTGGAGGGAATCTTTTCAAAAGTAGTTATTGAATCAATTAATTTGACCCTGTGCATCTTCTCTCCTAAAAGAAAGGATGATTATAACCACAAACTTATTGTCATTTACAGGAATCTAGGAAAGGGATGTCTGAATCCCATCTGGTCATTTGCTGGCATTTAAGCAGTTGCCTTGAGGCAGCAGCAAGGAAAATGGTATCTCAATAAACATAGCAGAGTAGTTTCAAATGCCAGGAATGTGAGGCAGCTCACTGGTTCAAGGGAAGATATTCCTTGGGACATTCATCTTCCTTCACATAGCACAAAGCAGTTTGAAACATACCATAAACTTCACATTCATTAATTAACACTTCCTCTAATGAATTTGTGGCATAATCAAAGCCATCTTCACAATCAGGCTGATTTATCCCTAGAGCACAGGCAGTCTTTGCAGAACTTTCTTCTCCACCCCTCACAATCATCCTGCTCAGTCATAGTGCAAATATGCCTTTTTCACACCTAGGCCTCTCTACTGACAGCAGTGAACAGTACTGCAGCTAGTTAGGGTGGTAGTCAACATGAATCTATGTAGCTGATCTCAGGTTCTGCGTTTGAATAACTAAGAGTTTGAGAACTGATTTTAAATTATACTAATGCCAACCCCAGCACGTGGTCTCAGAGGAACTTCTTTCTATTTAACTTGAAACAAGTTACCAACAGACCAAGACAGTCACCACAACTGCTGAACACCTTAACAAGATCACACTTTCACCTGAGCCAGGAGCAATTGCAAAGTAGGCTTTTCAGGATCTGAAGCATCACTACAAAAGGCCAGGGCCTGCATAACATCAGTTAACACATATGAATAGACAAGCAGTAACTTCAGAAATCTTGATAACATGGCTGCTTGGGATTTCCAGTCCGTAACCTTCAGTTAAAGTAGGCTCATTTGGTTCAGGCTCACTACTACAGCAGCCCTTTGCATTAATTTAAATTAATTTAACCTAATCAGTTAAAGAGACATCTCACCATCAGTTAGTGAAGCTGCTAAGTAGGTGACAAAAAAAAAAAAAAAAAAAAAGTCTTCTACTGAACAAAGACCGAGTCCCAACCAATTCTCCATCCTCATCAGCTATTTTACTAGTATATAGTCTATGGGCAAGTCAGACACTGATTCAGTAGATTTCACCAAAAGAAGCAGAACCAAAATTGCCATTATATATTTAGCCTCTGTCTAAACCAGCCAGTATATTTCCAGGGACAGTTCTTTCATTTGTAACCACATCCCATTCAAGAGTTAGTACTGTGCCTTGGTCTGGAAAAGCTGAATCCCACCTAAGTCTTCAGATCTGTCTCTGAATAACTAATTACAGGCAGGTTTGTTAGACAGATCCCAGTAATCAAACACCTAAATCCAAACATATTTCACAAAGGGAGGACAAATGAGAAAGAGTAAGATGCTGCTTCTTTGGTTGCCTTCCTCATTGCAACCCAGGCCTTATTCATCTCTAATATACTCCCACATCATGGTGACATAGCTTGAAGTTTAAAACTTATTACAAAATTCACAACCAGACAAGCTTTGAATCTTGATACAAGATGACTGAGATGCCTGAAATCTCAGACTAGAGGCCAGTCAACAAAACCCCTGTCTGGGAAAGGGAAATAATCATGACTGTCTGGAGACAAGTCCAAAGCACAACTCTGAGTCCTTGGCACAAGAAGGATCAAACTTAAGGATCTCATCAGGGTAGTGGATCAGACTAGCCAGCACCCCAAATACTAAGCTAGCCATTGCCCAATTATGTTGAAACCACATTGGAATCAATATAGTTCTGGGATCTCAAACCCAAACCATTTCCAGCTCCACTTCCTCTTCTGTTTTTAGGACTAACAAACATGACTGCTTTTAATGAGACACAGCCAATATGCCTGGAAGAGAGATTTTTCAATGTATCATTCTGATTTCAGCCAGAAGAAGAGGGGTGGGTAGAGGTATAAATCACACTTGAAACACTTAATGGGACATTTTCCTCTCTTCTCACCATCTCAATTGAAAGAGCAAGAGCAGCACACACTCTCACAGTACTGTATGCCACCTGCTTCAAGCACGCTACTAAAACAGTGACTCTGAGTACCCTCAGAATTTTATAACAACACATTCCCTTTCAGCAAATGGGGTCCAGCTACAATCACAGCTCTGGACCCTGTTGTCAAGTATTTTGCCAGTCTCAGTCCCTGGAGACAAATTTCCCTGCAGTTCTTTCTCCCAAGAGGATGGCATAAGCTTGCCATATGCATTGCTTTCCTGCCATGTGTTTAGTTCCCATTTCATGCCCACAAAGAACTGGAGTAGTTAACCCTTTCACAGTATTTCCTACTTATATTTTATTGAAAAATACATTTTACAAGCTTCCCTAAAGACAGGTGAGCTTAGTTTGTTGTGGTCAGTCAGGGCCTCTCACATCCACAAACTCCAAACCTTCATGAATGTCAAGGACTCCTTGCTCCCTTTCCTGAAGCCTTTCCTCCTTCCCAAAAAAAGCTCATTGCAGTGCAGCCATTCTGAATCTGGCCATAAGAGGGAGATAAACTATTGCTTCATTTTTCAGTGTTGATGTTACCTTAGAAAAACCAAGCAAATACAGGATTCCAAAGTCTTTGCTGGCTCCTCAGTGAATCAGCTCAACGAGGTGTGGAAGAAGTTCTCACAAAGAGTTTCCATGAACTCTGACTATACTTGTCTAATGCCAATCACACAGCAAATACTTTAATTTCTCAAGAGGTTTAATAGTGGAAAACATATAAATTATGTTCATGGAGAGCTGGGGAAAGAAAGTGAACAGCCCAAGTGATCATGGACAAAAACACAGATTTAGGATGTGAAACTGTGCGTAAATTCTAAACTTCCCCAATCTGTAATTCACTAATCTGGTCTGGCACAAACACGGTGAGACTAAAATACTAGCGCTAACGCCTGGGGCCCCTGATGTTAGTGCCGTGAGATCGTATCAGAATCATTGCTTTAGTTCTTACATTTTTGTAATTCAAGTTCCTAGCCCACATCATTGCCAAGTCAGCCTCGAAAACATGACTGGGCAGTAACCAGCGCAGCAATAACTGCCCTAGTCTAGACACCGTCAGAAGCCACAGCGTGGAGAAACGCGCTACCTCAGCCGTCAGACTGGGAGCTGGCTCCACAGAAAATTCCCTCCAGCACTGGGACAAGCCTGAGGAAGGGCACCACAGCAAAACGCAACAAGTTCAACCCACCCGTCCAAGCTAGATGAGTGCGAGGACCTTGTGTTTAGCTGATTTCATCTTGCTGACTCTCGTACAAGGAAATTGGTGCCTTTTGCACTGATATCTTTATGACAGATAACTGTTTCCTGGAGGGAAAACCAAAAAAAATCCCCAGCCCAGCTCAGGTCCTGGTTCTACAGAGAATTCACGTAAGGACAGAAGTCTGCAGTTGGCAGAGCTGGGGCCTTTGGGAAGTCCAAGCAACTTCAGATAGTAAATACATCCATTTTGGAAGGGATTTGTGACAGAAATGTAAAACCATGACATCCATGAGTTTCATATTTCATTGCCACTCTGCAGAAGAGAGATAAAATAATCCTGCTTCACAGCATACTCATAAAATTTCAGATTTTCTACAAAGGGGTAGCAAAAAAAAAGTAACACCAGCTATAAAACCGCCCCCACAATGTTCCCTTGCGAGACACCACCACATTTAACTGCTCCCTCCCAAGTCTGCAGGTAACAACATTCACCTCCACTGGGTCATCCTGTTGCGACTCAGTCCTCCAAGGAAGTTATTTCCAACTTCTTCCATAAAAAACAGGAAAACAAGGATTGCTAGGCCAAGCCAACCAGACTCAAAGATCCTCCTCCCTTCTCGAACACTGACCCGAACGCCCTGCCTCCCGCTCACCAGCAGAGAGCCACGCTGCCAGCGCGACACCTTGCAGGCGAGCCCACGGAAAAGCCCAGCTGAGGCTCACCTTGCCTCCGGGAGGTGCCCCGGCCACCGGCCCCACGCGCGCTGTGCTTCCTGGCTCGCCGGGCCCCAGCTGAAGGGGGTCTCCAGCCGCGACTGACCTCACCTGCGCCCGGGCCCTGCCGTCCCCCCTCACRCCAACCGCCCCCCGCGGAGAGGCCCCGCCGCTTCGTCCGTAGAAAGCGGCCACCGGCTACCTCCAAGCCTGTCCGAACGCCCACTTCGCAGGCTGTTTTTCACGGGGAAGCCTGAATGCAGCCATACTGTGATGCCCCTTTCCCCAAACGGGGCGGACGAGCGGGATTTGGCAGCTGCTGACCTGCCAGCCCCGAGTCTGTCACCGCTCCCCAAAACATCCTCCCCCCTTCCCAGAGGGACGCCAGCCACGTGCCGGTGCGCGGCGGAGGGGGTCTGCCGACCAGCCCCAGCGGCTCTCCACGGGACAGGTCTTTGTCCCTCGGAGCAAGCCCAGCATCCCTCCTCTGGGTCATCGCTGTCCGGCGGAGTCAGGAGGGGGTTGCTGTGGCAACAGCACTCGTTATTTAACCGTTATTTAACCCATCGCGCCCCCCCCCCCCGCCACTGCCAACGTGCGCAAGCGAGGGTACAACTTTTATGAGGGTGGGTTTTTTTCATGCACTGGATTTATGGCAAGTCCCCGACTGTCTGTCCTTGACAGCTGGCTCACGAAACGGCTAGTTTGGAAAGCAGAGCCCCGAGGCAGAAAGTGATATTTCTTTTATGGCTCCTGTACCCAGAGATTGCCTTCAGCAAAGGGAAGGGAAAACAGGTGAAAAAGCGTTTTATAAAAACGACAACCCCAAGGCTTTTTTTCTCATAATTTAAGGCACGAGGGTTTGTTGTTTTTTTTTTTGCCATGCAATCACATTTTTGAAGACTAAAATCAAGCTTTATCACCCCAAAACACTACTAATTTGCCACTTGGCCCCCGCGGATGCTGTGGGGCCGCTGAGGCGGCTCTCACAGAGCGGCTGGCACCGACTGGCTCGTTGGCTGCGGGCTGAAACGTGGGTCCGTTGCTCCGGAGCGTGGCCCTCCTGGAGCTAGCGTGCATTTTGGTTGGAAAGTACAACATTTGGTGAGGAGACTCACTGACTCTCAAATCAAATCCACTCACAGATCAGCTATTTTGGGAAGCCAGTCTCCCATGTAGAAACTGGGAGAAAACAGAAGGCAAAGGCTTGGTGTGTAAACATCACCCTGCTCCCAGTCGGTTAAGCTGAGTTCTTACAGGTTTTGCATGGCCAAGAACAAAGATTTTCCCGTCAGGGTTTCATCGGGGGCACTGGTACTGACGGGCAGATCAGGGCAGTCCCACGTCCCTACCGAGGCCTCAGCATCCTGCAGAGCTGTCTGAAGTAAATTATAGTGAGAATTTATGTGTGAAAACAAAGCAAGTGCGTGAATGAAGTTCTGCCAAATATGGAAGAACCATCTTCAAACTGCGGTGTCCTCAGCCGCAAGGGCTATCAAAGCTGCGTCATGACAGAGAGCACATTGAAGCCTGTATGAGGTGCCAGAAAGCTCCTAAAAAGAGGCATTTCTCAGGAGGTTTCCTGGCCAATTCTGCAGACACAAGAAATTCAGGGGAGCATGCAGACATTTGGGTATGTTTTGAATTAAAAATTTGATCCCTCTTGCAGTTTGTCTATCATTAGCAAAAACCCATTTTAGAGAAGTGCTCACTATCCCAAAGCCAGGGAAGTCTTCCAAGCTCATAATAAAGAAACATGTCCCTGTAGGACTTCCTGAAGAAGACTACTCCAAGTCTAAGGACAAGTCTGAATTTTGTTTTGATTATCTGTCATCTCACTATTAGAAATATTCAAAAGATGATTAGCTGCCTTGAACTTGGTTTTTTTCAGAGCAGACAAAAACTTCCCAACCTGCCCTCTCAAGCTTAGCACCTTCCAGTAGGCCTTAGCGAAAAATCTCTCACAGCCAGAAGAACAGCTTTACTCTGGAGGGAGGCTTCAGGATTCAGAGGAGAACAGATCAGAAGATCGGTAGAAGTAAGGATGACAGAACCTGCCTTTCCCTTACAGCTTTGAATCTAGTTGTGATGAATAATTTGTATTTTTTGGATATGTAACATATATGTCATCCCTTGCCTCTGTGATAGCATTCTACTGGACTGCAAAGAGTGAAATCAAAGAGTTAATGAACTAATGAAGCTGGATGAAGCGATGGCAAAACTTAGATACTGGCCTAAAGGACACCAAGGCACTGGAAGTTATTGGAAGCTAATCAGTGGGGAATATTTGCAGCCAAACCAGCAGTTTAAGCTTTTGCAAGCATTAACCCAGGGCAGTTGCAATGTGAGATCCCATCCAAGAGAAATAAAGGCATGAAAATCATGTTCTTGGGGATTGGAAAAGGGTTCCAAAAGAAACAAGTCTACAAGATACTGGCTCATGATAGTAATTAGATCACTCCCACTGGAGAGCAGCTTAGTGATATATATAAAAGAATTGGTCAAAACTCCAACATTTTAATTAGAAATGACTGGAAAGCTTTTTACCAGTTTCAATGCAGGGAAGAAAGCCTGAATGAGCACAGACATCCCTAAACTGGGTCCTTCAGTAAGAAGTCTGAGGAATATTAGAAAGAGATTTAAAGGAGAACATTGAAATTGTCTGCGCTGCAGCAGTGACAAGCCTGCAGCCAGTCCTGGTCACACCAGCACCTTTTACCAGCACTTATCTCACTCTGCTAAATAACATATTACTACGGCTGTCACTTACCATATCATTCTCAAGATCTGAATATTCATACAAAAATAAGAGGCAATCCTAAATGGGAATAAAGTTTCAGAAGGCCTTAAAAGTTCTAGGAATTCTAAACATTTTATTAGGTGAAATAACAATTCTGCAGTAAAAATAGCTTTGGGTTTCACTGTTAAATCTTACTTTTCCACATTGCTTTGAGCTTTCAAGATGTTAAAGAGTTCAGCCTGCAATGTGCTTTGTGTCGTCAGACAGGGAATAAGTTTGTAAAGCATTATTTGCCACTTCTGCAGAATAGAGGAGTCCTTCCATCAGCCACGCCATCTCATTTCTAGCTGAGGATGGTATTAAGTGCAAAAGGAGAACAATATCTAAGTAAGGGGACTCTAAACAATCAGAAAGCAAATTATGACAGTTCAGTGCTTGGCAACACCTTCACCTTTCCCAGATGTCAGAGGATAGGCTATTTTTACTGAAAAAAATGATGGAAACTAGGGCTTATTTGGATATTTGCAGCAGAAAGCAATTTAAAGTGATCTGAGTTTTGAAAAGGAAAATTGGGTTTGGAGGTAACTGGGTGTGGGGGGATGTCTGTTTTTCTGGAATAGGGGGACAGGACACTTCACATCTTGGTGCAGGATCAGCCTCTTGACTGGAATTCCTGTCAGTCATTTGTAAATATATGTAATATTTACTTTTTTTCACTCCCTGGGCCTAAGCATTTAATAGGCTTTAATTTTAGACTTTGGCACTGGACAAGATGAAAGTGGCACAGGCTCACTTTCTCCTTTTGGACACATCAGCACTCACTTTTTTTTCAAGCTGTTTTTCTCTGCTCCAAGTGAATGATTCCTCAGTACAGACAGGAGCCCCAATCATTCCACAAACTACATTAATTCCTTGTTCTCCTTCCATCCCGGTGTAGCCCTAGTTTTGTCTGCCTCTCTGCCGCCACGGCCCTTTCATTTGCAGTCAGTAGTTATCATCGCTAACCTAAGTCTAGCTCAGGTTTATTCATCCATTGGCTCCATTATTCCTGCTTGGGCCCTGTGGATCAGCCATGGCTAAAACTTTTCTCTGAGCATCTGCTGAGTGCACCAAGTCTGTTAGTGCAGATGCACGTTAGCTCCATGTGGCAGAAGCACTTGATCCATTGTAATATTGAGTTTCATCACGCGGCTTTCAGCTATGTGACCCAGAATATTTGACCTGATGTCAGAAGGGGCCTAGGCCCACTGAGATATTTCCCCGAGACACTCTGCCCTCCTTCTACCAAAGGAATCTGATCCAGCAACAGGAAAGAGTGAGAATTTTCAGCTGTCCTCATCCCATGTGAAACGGTCAGGGAAGGACTTGCTCTGTGCTACATGTGCCCAATGTAAGGTGTCCCTTACCCATTTGCTTTCTTCTCTTTTCTTCTATAGGTACTAACTGTGGACTAATTTCTAATGGCTGGATGAGATTTTGTGATAAATTAATTTTTCTCACCTACACCAAGTATTTTTCCTTTTTCACAGTATCTTTTGCTTCTAACACCCCACATGTGCTCCAGGCTTGCAAGGTGCTAAGCAGCTGATAACCCTCCTTTCCACCAAAATCAAGGCTAGCCAAAGACATTCAGTATCTTGCAGAATCAAACTCTACATTTGTGGAGTTTACTTGATCCTTTGCTGCAATCCAGACACCTCTTGGAGCAGAGAATGGCAGACATTTAACAGAAATAAACCACAACACTTTAGGAGGGAGCATAAACAAAAGCTGCAGCAACATGGAATTACAAAAAAATGAGTAATATCCCAACACATGCAACATATGCTGTGGGATCTTCATTATTTTAACTCGTTGTCACCTCAGTTGTGCATCCCATAGGAAATGCAGGCTCTCCCACAGTAGACCATGTTAGCTCACAGGCATCACTAACTAGCTCAAAGGCTTATTAGCTTCAATAAACCAGTAACCTCTCATAAGCTACCTCAATCCTTCACCACTGTGAGAGCCACCACTCAGTTATACTGGTTCCTACAGCAGCAAGTTTTCCATGGGACACTCCTCTCGGCATCAGCTAGGCCTGTACCTGTCCTGTAAAGACCTAAGTGTGAAATAGAGAGATTATTCCTGGTATCAAAAATCACAGCAGTTAGGACTTGATTCCTCCACTCCCATATCTATCATTCTTCTGTTTTCTAACTCTACTGACTGCAAAATGCAAGGTCCAGGACTCAGCTGGCTCTAGGAGAGGCAACAAAACTGTTCAGTGCAAAAAAGCCTTTCAAGTTTATTTCCTTGCCATCTGCAAATTTCAAGGAGAGGGTTCTTTTTAGTGTCCAAAGGGGCTTGAAAATAAACAAAGGCATCAGGGTAG
Source organism: Apteryx rowi (assembly GCF_003343035.1). Taxonomy (NCBI): domain Eukaryota; kingdom Metazoa; phylum Chordata; class Aves; order Apterygiformes; family Apterygidae; genus Apteryx; species Apteryx rowi. The sequence continues at coordinate 8,522,342 of NW_020448307.1, read as the reverse complement.
AGAGTTGTTATTATTTAAACACTGGTGTACAAAAAAAGGACTAGTTTTAAACTTTAGTGACTAAGATGAGAAAAACTCTCTCAAAATTGCACGTGCAAAGACAGGCCTGGATTCTGCAAAGAGCCACTCTCAAATGGGCTTTTGCCCCTAAATGGTACACATTTCACAGATGTCTGGTCTACCTCTCCAGAGTCAACTGTGCAGGGACATGTCTTGGTCAAGGTGACTGGGACTATGCTGTAGATGTAGATGATCCAAAACATTCACTCACTGCTGACGGAATTGTAATTTTTTGGCCTTTGCAATAGTGCAGGTGAGAGTGTCAGCTAGTAATTGTTTGAACTGGCTCACATGTCCACACCGCACCTAGAAATCATACTTCATTAGGTTAGAAGTATACAAAAGAAAAGCACAGCCTCAGCACTGAGGATGGAGTCAGGATCTCCGCTGCTCTCATTCCAGCTCCAGCTGGGATTCCATGCTTGATTTTGGGTAATCTTTTTAACCCCTCTGCACCCATTCCCCTGATTTATAGAATGGGGAAGCAGCAACAACCTTCCCCCAAACCGGTTTTGTGAGAATTAAGATTTGAAGTATGTTCTGAACATTAAGAAATAGCCCCAACACACACCCAAAATCATCACAGTTGCTTTAAACTGAATGCAATAATGGAGATAAGTGCAACTGTAGAGTCATTTGGAAAGTCTAGACAATAAGCACATCAATCAAGGCTGCTTCCTAAGGCAGACATCTAAATAAATGCTAACGACGTGATTTATAAAACACCCCTGACCCATGGGGGCTGCAGTGCTAAAAAGTAATAGCAGCAGCTAGAACAGACTGTCCGTTAAAAAACAAAATAGAACATTGAAAAGACAAAAAAGAAAGCAACAGTTTGTGAATTTCAGAGCTCTGAGAAACATTGTACCTTTGAGCCAGGCTTTTGTTCAAATGAAGCTTTTTTCTTTCAGACCTCCCTTACTTTCACTGCCTGCTTTATCATTCATGCTTTTCACTTGTCACGTACCCAGATGCTACAAGAATGGGCAGACTATGGGCCTAACTGAAGTCTACTGACATCAAAAGACTCCCATTGACTTTAACGGACACTGGAGCTAACCCTCTATAAATCACAGAAAGTCAGTGATTAAACAGACAGTCCCTTCTGAATAGTGGAGAGACTAATATAACGCCCCTGAAATTTAGTTTCTATATTAAGTCCAAACATGCACGTTAGGTCGTAGAATTGCCTCCAGTCTGCTTTACCTCATAATTTCCCTGCTGAGAATATTTCAAAGAGAAGGAGAAGTAGTTTCTCTCCGAGCCAGGGCAGTACCTTCATAACTGCGCTCCTACTTGGGGTGTTATATCAGCTTTGCTGTATTTTCCCATTCATGGGCCCAGTGGCTCCCAGAGGTGGAGCTGGGCCCGTGCCCACACCAATGCCAGCAGCTGCGTTCCCATCCAGCAGTTCCCCAAATCCTGATGTGGACCACATTCTGCCAGGGAGAGGGTATCTGGAAGCTGGCAGATGACAATAGGTAATCCATGGTTGAGGTTCATTTGAGGTCCATGACACACCCTATGAATCCTGAACTGCCTTCGTTAATGTAAGTAACTAATTGACTGGCTGGCTCCTCGCAAGCATTCCCGGTGCACCGGCGCGGAATACCCCTGCTGCGCCTAGGAGCCTGGTGGCCCTGCCCACGAAGTCGGAGAGCCTTCACAGCATGCTCCTCACTTGGGTGCCTTAGCTAATTTTCGCAGCTGCGTAAAGAACAACGCTGACGCACGCCTCATCTCCGAGGGGTTGAAATGTGACTAAAGTCATACCTCGCAGTGCACATTGTGTGCATATTTGACCATGTCATCCGCCTGAGAAGTGATTGCCCTCCTGAAGTCCACCCTGAGTTAGTTGAGACAACCATCTTTCATTTATCTGTTATCACCTACCACTCACTAGCCAGTTCCTTCTGCACAAAACAGCACTGGGCTGACAGGTTTGATGATATGCAGATGATATTCGGCCTTGACTCTTGACCTTCCTAAAGCCAGATATCTTCAGGAAATCTTATACCACTGCAAAGGCAAAATGTTCAGCTCACTAATGGGACACACAACTACTCCTGACCCCAGGACATTCGAGAGTTATCTTTTTTTATACTTACAGCTAAAGCATTTTTTAAAACAAARTAAACATTTATGAACACTAATAAATATATAATATCTCAAAGACCTTTTCTAAAGGAAAAAAAACACAAAATGACTTGATCAAAAAAGGCAAGGGAAAACTTCAAGGAAGTTTTTGTTCAGAATTTTCTGAACCTGGTAATCAAAGTGAGAATTATTGTCAATAAAACTTACTAAAAGATTGAAATTTGATTTTTTTTCTCTAGTCATCTGTTAGATAGAGAAAAGGTATTTTAGAAGTTTCCTGAACTATTATTTTTAATTGTCTTCTCCTGGGATTTTGTACAGTGGTTGCACATTATTTTGAGCAAGAGATTTTAGAAGCTTCACCAAGTCATGGTGAGAGCTTTGGAAGGCCTTTTACCACCTGCTAATAGCCAGCCATTGCTTGAAAATAGAGATATTAAGCTGCGTATTTATTGGAGAACAAGAGTTAGGTACCTCTGTATCTTTCATAAATCAGTCATGTCCGCAATCTGTTTCCCACCCACATAAAACCAGCTCAAGCCCTATATGCAGGATCCGTACTAGTAAATAACAAAGGGCAAAGGCACTGGTTCTCATCAGTAGCATGGGTTCGGGCATAGTTCTGGCCTAGGCCAACTAACGCTTTCCCAGACCGTGCCCAAGCACAGTTCAGGAGTTATCACAGACTGAAAACCCTTCCCAAAAAGCAGCTTGCATGAGGCCACACCATTTTGGAGGGTGGGAGAATTACAGATTTACAGATGCAGTTTGTGCTCTGTGCTTGGCCACAGGGTCTGGAAATGACCCCTGGGTCTATACTATTCACTAGTAGAGAACTGGCCTAAAAATATATTTTTAGGCAAGTGAGATGCAATGGGTAGATACCGTTGGGGAAGACAAAATAATAGTAAAAGAGTACAGCTCAAATACACTCTTATGACTGTCCTGAAAACCCAGGGAAGTAAGGGTCACACAGGCAAAGAAGGAGCTGTCGAAAGAAAACTTCTCTGGGTATATAGTTTCCATCCCACAGAGTACTAAGCCAGCATATGCAGACCAGGAGGGACGGACAAACTTAGAGTGGAAGAAAATGTCACTGCAAGTTTTTCAGAGACATTTTAAACAATGAAGGTTCAGAAATGCTGAAACACCATTCTTATAAAATACCTGCCCACACCCTTGGTGTAGAGAGCAGTGGATAAGCAAGTGCTGTTAAGTTTAGAGTAATTTAGAGACGATATCAGGAGCATTACCGTGCTTTGCACAGCTTTGAGCTCACTTCATCAGGCCCCAAAGAGTCTCCCAGCCAAACCCCAGAGCTTGGCAGCCCCTTAAGAGTCACCAAATCGTGTTACAGTGGCTGGGGAAGTGTGTACTTGGTGGACCTGCCCCTCGGCATTTCTCCACTGCCAGATCAGTCCCTTGAGTCCCTTGGCAAGTGGGACAACTAGCAGCAGCCCCATGGCTGTTGTTTTTTCTGCTAGGACAGTTCCTGAGCAGCCCTAGGATCGGGGAGACTCCAATCCCCTCTCAGCTACGGCAAGTGAAAGCTCAGTTTTCTTTGTTCACTTCTGTTGCACCCTTTCTTACTACAAGAGACATTTTTTGCAAGCTCTGCAACATGTAATACTAGAAGACCGCAGTCTGAGTGGACTTGTCAGTACTAATTCAGTCCTTAACATGTCTGACAATAATTCCTGGGGTTTGCACTAGGCTTTTACATTTCACAGTTATATTTGGTTTGCAAAGAGTGAAGGGCAAAAGCCAGATTCTAGCACTGGAGTCAGATTCTGCCTGGGATGAATCAGCAACGTTGCCACTAAGGAAGGGGAACCGAAGCCCAGTTCGACAGGTGAAGACCAGGACTCTCCATCCAGAGTAAGTTATGTTTTCTTGACAGCATTTCCAACAGCTATCAAATTTTGCAAAATATCCCACATACATTTTTCTGCCTTTCTCCAACATCTGAAATGTTGGCCTTAGCTGAGAGTGCCCTTTAAAAAGTATTTTTAGGACAACCATCATCTTACATGAGGTCTCATTGATGTACCATACTTGGCATTTGCCTCAGCAAAAGACAAACCCTTAGAAAAGCACCAGCTCTACCAGTAATTACTTTTGTACCTTGGCCAGGCCAGGTATTCGCCCTCTAACTCTGAAAACCCCCACTGTATGCCCCAGCCAGTGAAAACTGTCACCAGTTTTAGTCCTCTCTGTTCTGATGCCTTTGCTGAGTTTTCCCTGTTTACAGCAGCTGCTGCCCTGCCGTTAGCAGGTTCCCCACTCAGCACTGTCTCCCAAGGTCCCTCTCCTGCCCTCACTCCATCCTGCGCAACCTCTGAGCAACCCGAAATTCTTCCTCTCTGTCACAGTCTTGACATACCTCTAGATGGCTGTCCAGCCTGTTGCATGGCAGTGAGAATGAAAGAGAGCCCAGACACTGTGACGGGGATATAAGAGATTAGGAAGATATTAGATTTCAGTCTTCCAGACATTTGTATGAAGCTGCTTCTTCCGCTTTAACTACTTTCCTTTTAATTTTTCAATAAGCCAAGGGCTGTGTCCAGACTGTGACCAATACGCTACTGCATATATTTAATGCAGTGGTTTAGAAAGAAGTCACATTCTTAGCTGAGCTACATAGTCATGGCACAGCCATGTCTTTCATGTCACCCAGAAGTGTAGCTCATAGTTAATTTTCTTTCAAAGAAGATTTAGTGTCTTGGGTGAAAAAACTGTAGCACAAGTTCACTATATCACTTTTAGTCCTCCTCATGCTTTCTAAGCAGTCCTGATTACCGGAGTCCTGAGTTTTGAAGTCAGGATAACTCGTTCCCTAATTTTTCACAGTATTTTCCATTTTTTCAGGATCGTTTTACGTTTCCTACTCACACAGCTTGACTTTGCTCAGTCCTATTCTACCACTTCCCTATCCTTACTGCCCTTTGCAGTGCTTCCCAGTTTAGTGTCAGCTGGGAAGTTAATTATTGTGCTGTTTGCCCATCTCTTCTGCATCACTAATATAGATGGCAAAAGGTGAAAAACAGGGGCTCAGCTTCTCTGGAAGTCCATGGGAGTTCATCCCAATTCTGGACAAGACAATCTAGTCCCACAAAAGCAAGACAGATCCCTAATCTCTGGAATTGCTGCGGAGTGTCAGATGAAGAATACATGCTGTACTTTCCCAGTGCCAAGGGAAAGCAGTTACATCCTGATTATCCGATGATGAAGAAGAAAAATGCTTGGAAAAGTCCCTGAGAAAAGAGTCTTTCCATTTGAGCAGAGCGTCCCAGTTTTGCCATACTACAGTCTGTTTTGAAGAAACACAGCTTGAGCAAGTGGCGGCACAAGGTGCTGTGCAACCAGCCTCAATGTTCTTGTACCTTTGGCAAATTTTAAATTGGGAGCAGCTGCTAGCAAACTAGCACGGATGTTTTACAGCTTGCTGACAATGCCAGATTCTGCAGATATTACAGTCCGTACTCAGTGGCATCTCTGGAGTATTCCGTTTTTACAAGCATTTCCAACACACAACCAGGAATGCAGAAGAACTCCTCGCATCTGTGCCATAAGGGATCAGGGATTGTTCATCCCCTTCCACAGTTGGCCTAGGCCTGCTCCCTGCTCTGCAACCAGCCCTGCACAATATTAGCTTCCCGGGGGAAGCACTGGTTCCTACCCTCACCGGGATTTTTATGCAGGCAAAGTGACGATATCTGTTAGTTGCTACAGGGTGCTGGCACTGCTTCTGTTATCAAACCTGGTACTCCCTGACTTAAGAAGTTATTCGTCCCACCAAGGGATAGCTAGCTAGCTTTAGAAAGGGAGAATATAATACTTATTTCCTAGAGGTGAAGGGAGGCCTCCTCAATTGTTAGTTAAGCAACTGAAAGCCTTTGTTTGGATGAGGCAAAATAAGTGTAAAATTATAGCAGGGATTAAGACAGATTAGGGGGTGCCTATTAGTCAGAAATGATTCCTGCCAGGCTGGGAATTTTTCCAAGAGGCCAAATATAACTTAACTTGCAACATGACAAAGCAAGTGTCTTGCGTTCCTGTGTCGCTCCGTTTGCTTGGAGTCAGCAGCTCCAACAATGCATTGGAAACCTGCTGTCCAACCTGCTGCCCACAGGTGGGCATCTGATGGCAGCTTTAGGGATCATACTCAGCTGCCGCTAGAAGTGAGACCTTGGTGGTCCTTGCAGCCCGCTGAAGAGTTTCATCCACAAGCAAGTGGTGACATACTTCAAACCCTGCTCACTACTAAATCTGACACTGCCATGAACTATCACTTTCAGCAGCTTCACTATACAGTTCCTTATCACAGATCTACCACCTCTGGGACAGTGCTCAATTTTTTTTTTTAACAAAAGTTATCATCATTCTGAAAAAACTATCACATCCCTTTCCTTTGCCATGTGTGCTATCACAATGGTTTGCTACATCCCTTTAAAGGCATGGTGTACAAGCATGTAATTACACTTTATCGGTATGCATTTTCCTTCTTTAGCACTTGAACTGGTGTTATTAGGTTTGGGCAGCTGTCTCGGGACTGTCCTTTCCATAAGGAATAAGATAATGCCACCCTTTGCCCATCACAAAGCCAGACACCATCTCAAGGGCAACAGCAAATCAGTCAGTACAAATGACTATGTACAGTGCCAGGGAATAATAATAATTTTTAAAAACCAGATTTTTACTTCTTTTCCCTTCAGCTTTCTTGAAAATTGTTCAAGGGGCAAATAATTAAGACAAGAGAGTGTATAACCTGCAATTTCAAAGTGCAAGACTGCACAGAAATGCCTCTGGATTGGGCATTAAAAAAGAGACTGTTCATTTTTTTGAAAGATTGGGGAAACAATATTATGCACTAGAATATTTTGGAGCTCCTGGGACTTCTGGATGCATACCGACCAAAACTTCTCTTAAGTCCTTATACCCTTCTCTCATTAAGCTCTCATTTTCTTTCACATATATGTCATGATGTATTAACTTTTAGTGGGTATCCCTTATAATGCTGCTTGTCCTCAAATATTTTCCTCCCAGCAAACTTTCAGAAAACCAGAACCTGCCCAAGAAAGGGAATGATAAGAGTCCCATCTCCTGACAGTGACTACTGTCGCACTGCCTGTATTTATATTTATATATAAAATCAGAGAGTATATTGACTGAACTAAACAAGTCTGTACCTGGAAGGCTCCTCTTGATACTGCAAAGACACACGGTGTCTGTGTTTGAGCAGAACCTAACAACACACAATGAGATTCAGAATACACAACAAACATTTTCCAGTTTTTAGGAGAAATTGAAATACGATGCTCAAGGACCACTCCTCCAGCCCAAAACCTCTGTAAGTAGCTTTGCCCATGGAAAAGCTGTTTGCCTTAAGGATGGGGTTCAGGTCCTAGGACAGATGCAGCATGTTGCATGGAAATTGCTGATGGAGAAGCAAAAGCAGGAGGTGATCCCTAAAGCACAAGAGTGTGAATAGCAACATGAATTCCTTCCCTCTTCCTCTCCACCTCTCTGCTGTTCTTGACCAAAAGCATAATGTTTTTTGTTTTGCTTTGTTGTGTTTTGTTAATCTTGGAAAGAAACCAGTTAGCGCTTGGTTCTCAGGAGGTAAAAATGACTGCAGCTCAGCTGCTTTCAACTGCCACAACCCTGTATAAAGGCTTGTGAACCGTCCAGACCTCCTCCTCCCCTCAACTGCTGGTGCACTGCACAGTCGCTGTCCTTGTTAGGATGTATCACAGGCTGGCATGGGGGACGATTTATCATCCTCTTCATCATGCTTTCTCATGGTCTTTGGGAGAGCTCTTCTCACCAGGACTCCTGCCCTGTGTCTCACAAACAAGGTGGCCTCAAAGACTTGGAGCAACCTGGGAGCTGAATGATGCCCTGCGGTTCTCCTTTCCTAAGCTATCCAGCAGTGCAGGGTGACTGCCCATCCCCTCCAAAGGTGGGGTAAAACCAAACACTTCATTGCTCCAATACAACATGATCTGCTGGCTGGGAGCAAAGCCCTGCTCTTGCAGGGGGGCACACTCAACAAGCTCAAAAGTCCTTTCAGTTCCCAACCACTGAGGCTCTGCTCCATGCCAGTGCAACTCATGATGAAGGTTTATCTGGGACAACCGAGAACTTGTGCCAATAGCAATTGGACCCAGCTCAAAAAGGAGGGGTCCCCCTTCTCTATAACACAACCCCCAGCACAGCCAGGGATGTTTTCTCTGTAACTAGATCCCCTGCTCCATAACAAAAGGGAACTCTGTTAGCAGAAACAAGACTCAGCTCCTTCTCCAGCTTCCCCTTAGCCCTTTCCATTACAAGGGATCCCTTCTCTTACTAAACTGGCAGTGTTACTCTGTAAAGTTCCCTGCGTACAGCTACGTGACCTCCTATTCTCAGTAACACAGCCCCAGCCACCCCTACCCTGAAAGGGTTACTGCTTTCAACAACAAGAAATAACACCAGCCACTTCTTGTCTTACAATTTGGTAGCTCAGTTTCAGCTGCCTCAGAACTATCCTGAATTTACTGAGAACAGAATATGAGTTTAAGTCAAAGTTCACAGCCACAAACAGTATTTTTGGACAGAAAGAAACAGATAGCAGATGAAACCTCCTCCAGCTGTTGCAAAGGTCCATACTCCACAAGAAATGGGATAGTAAGGTCATGTTCCTCATTAAATAACCCACAGTATGAGCACCAATGTCTTCTATCAGCTTGGTACTGCTAGAGGATGCTCCCCACCCCTTTTCTTATCCTGGAAATAGCCTATGATCACAATTGCCAATTTGAAGAGGAGGGTTAGTAGTGGTGATATCAACAGAGGGAATGATAGATCAGTACAAAAATTAAGGGGAAAAAAAGAAGAGCTTAAAACTAGCACTGTGCCTCTCCCACTACAGGAGATTTGCATATCTGCAAGAGCAAGCGTTTGAGATAAGAAACAGTCATCTGATGAGTTTCATTTCATCCTTTTTCTGACCCGTTTGGATGGAGGCCCAGAATTTCTCTGTCTGATATATACTTTTTTCCTCTTATAATCCTCTCAGGCCTGTCCAGATGTGTCCATTTAGCTGCCCCTTGAAATCAGTAGGAATTGACTGACCCTCACCTGGTATGCACTTCAGGTTCACAGAAAAAGATGCATTTATAACATTAACCCTTTTTTGCCAAGCACAGCATTCCTTTCAGGACAGGATGGCACGTTCCCATTTGCAGATGCATGCCTTTCCTTTGGCTGTGTTAAAATGTGTTGTTTGAGCTTCCCAAGCAAGCTAGATTATTCTGTGCTGCAGCCCCGACCTCATGGCTGTTAATGATTTTGCAAATATCAGAGTTACCATATTACATCAATAAGAATTAATACCGGTGGCCCAAACTTTGGTTCCCTTGCAAGTCTTTGAGCAGACTCATCTTCTTCCCCATGTTTTCCTTAGCTGTCTTCTTACCCCCAGATCAAAAAGTAGTTGGAAAGAGAAGAAAGGAAAGTTCAAGCCCCATGTCTATACTTCAATAAATTTGCTGTACAAAATATGCGGAGCAAGATCCCAGCATCCTCAGAGGTCTCATCCTGACTTTGAAAGCACTGAAGTGCAGGAGAGGGAGGCCTGTGGAGCATTGGGGGTATGTCTAGAGCACCGCAGACAGCTGCCGCTTCCTCTCAGCCTTGGCGAGACAGAACAGCACGTCCCATTGTGTGCTGGGACCACAGAAATATTCCATCCCACCGCACAGCACAGCCCAACTGGTCTCCTTCTCCACGCTGGCTTTGGAAGTTGCCAGTAAAACAGGGGAAGCCTATGCTAAAAAACAAACTGATGCCACACAGTAAGAGATAATTAACAATTTCCCCAAGGAGGCAGCTCAGAGGGGACCTGGTATTGTATAGATAATAGCGGGGAACAAATGGCAGACACTAGCTTAGCCCATAACATCCATTCCAAGATGGACCAAGCATTTAACACTGGCTCACACCAAACCCCTTTAGCACTTGGCACTAAAGAAGAAGCAACAGCAATAGCCCTGTGCCCTTTTGAATTCAGAGCTAGATCACTATGTACTAAGGGAACTGTGCCACCCATTACCAGTTAATCCCACTTTAAGGGCCCCACAGGGAAGAACCCCTGGTAAGTAATGAGAAACTTATACTAAGCAGGAGGCTCTTTTCTAAAGGGGCAGTAATACTCTAAGGGGAAGCAGGAAAACACACACGGGACTGCTAGAGGCTTTGTGCTGTCTGCTGAGTCCCATTATCATATTTTTATGATTATCACTTTATGCATAATGTAATACAAGTGAGGAGACGTCAGCTCTGAGCAGAGCCAAACCAAATGAGGGCAGGCACTGCATGTTCCCAGTTTACAGCTGTCTCCGAGCATTGCAACCCCAAACTAGAGCTCCTCTGGCTACCCAAGGCTTTGCTCCTCTACCCAGCCCTGCCTGGACTCTGCAGTGCCAACCCAGCACCGGCCTCCTGTTCCAGGCCCCATCCCATAAATACCAGCTCCTTCCCTTTGTGCCTCACACCACACACAAGCCAACTGCTTGCAAACCCCCATGGGGCATCACTCTCCTGTCTAGTGAAAAGTCACTCCTGCTCTCACCATCACCCTCATCTGCAAAGGATAAGCCCCTTACACTATATTACATGGACTAATGTGAGATGTGAGAGCCTTARGTGGTCACAGCCACTTTTGGACATTCATCAGCCCATTGAGTTAGATTTCCATACCAGGCACATGTGCTTTGAGCCTTCTGAATCAGAGGGAACCCAAACACAGTCTATGGCTCTGGCCTCGGGCCACCCTGCAGGAGCTCTGGCCAGCATCTTCTCCTCAGAGTGGACACTCATCCAGGTAGGAAACCCATACCCTGGACATGCTGTGGTGTGCCAGTGCCTACACGCATCCATTCCCAGGACACCAGCCTTGTGAAATTTCTGAGACAACAATTTTCCTTCTCAGGGATATGTGATAAATGAAGTATGTCACACAAACACTTTGCAAAAGGTCAATAATAAYAACAATAAAATTCTTTTTTCCCTAGCTATCACAAGAAGGACACATTGCCATAGAAACCAGGTAGACACCTACCTGTCATCCCTGCCTCACTTTCCTCCCCACTCTCGACTGCTCTTTAGGATGCAGATCGGTGCCCTTTTGGGGCTCCAAGTCCCCTCTCCTGAGCCTCTCTTCCCAGGGCACCCCTCACCTCTGCCTCTGGGCGCACATCTGCTCTCCCAGTCCACTCCATCCACTTTGCTTTAACTGGGCACACAGTCAGAAAAAGTCCTTTCTCTTCAAACACATGCCAATATCTCTTTGGACCCATTCACTTTAGACCCATGTCACTTCTGGCCCTAAAGCCCCCTACTTGGGGATCTTCTGTTCTCTAGTCCCCCTCCCTGCAGGGAGACTTAAGGATACTCAGTTCTCTTTCTAGTTCAGATATCTTCCTTGGCATCACCTCTGCCTTGCCACAGCATAGCACAGCAGCTCCTCACGTGTTCAGTAGCTTCTTTGGATAACATGGGACTTCATATATCCATGGCTTGCTTACAAATACGGGGCATCAGTCATAACGCCATTTGATAAACTGGCATTTATAAGGTTTTTCACTCAAATTGTCACATTTCTATATAAAATAAGAAGTGCACAGATCCCATGGGTCTACCTTTCTCTCTAGAGTGCTGCTCTTCAAAAGCAGAGGACATTAATTCCAGTTCATAAAAATCAGATATGAACATTTCCATGCTTATTCCTGAGGACAAGCCTAGGAAAACCATGCTGTGATGGACAGACAGGTTTTTACCAAGGATCTAACAGGTTTTTAGAAACTGTGGAGCACTACGACCAGGGAAGTGTCATTACCTCCATTTCATAGGGATGAATAACTCAGGAACATTACAAACAAATGGAAAGTCTCAGGGTCTCAGATGGCACAGTGAGGGGGAAATGGGAGAAATCAGACTTAGAAAAAAGCCAAGAATGCCGTTCAACCCATCCTGCTCTTACGGTATTATAAATGGCACTGGTTGTAAAACATACCTCCCCATGGCACCCGGGCACCACTTTAGCAGTGCCAACAAAACTCTCAGAAAAGAGGAACAAGACTTTCCCATCCTTGTTGTACATCTCCTTTACTCAAGCTGTTCACCAAGAACAACAACACGACCTGCTAGAGTTTGGGCAAGGGCTACAGGCCCTATGGGAAAGACTTCTGACAAGAGTTTTGCAGGGTCATAGGAACCTCAATCTCCACAAGGTATCTGTTGTCTGATCCTCCTGAATTTGATGCAGCATCCCACACGTACCTACTGTGGCTCCAGTTCAGGCTCCAACATCCTAACACAGGCACATGCATATTGTTAAGTTCATTTGCACATCAGTCACAGCTATGTTTTTCCTCATTAAAAGGGCATATGTATGTTTTTAATCCTCACACTTGATCCCAACAGGTCAGTCTTTGCTCTGCTATCAGAACTAGCTGGCTGAAAACCACCCTGTAAAAAGAAAAGCCTTCAGCAGTACACAATGAAGTTTAGCCATGACTGGCAAAAGGCAGCAACACTGAGAGATTGTTGCAGCCTGTTAAGAAGAATAGAAATTATCCTGGAGAGAGAACTTTTTCCACAACTGCTTGGAAATACCTTTGTTTCTTTAGAACCAAAAAAGGTTTTGTTCTGTTTTTTTTCACCACTGACCTGCAAGATACTTTGCCAAATCAGACAAAACTAGTGCTGTGGGGCAAGGATGATCAACAGGGAGGAATAAAGTACCTTTTTTTCCCTCTTATTGGAAAGTATTATACAAGTAACCAGCTGCACTGGCGGGGAGGGGGCTCTTTCAGAAGCATTGGCATGCTCTGCTGTTACTAGACTAAATAGATTGTTGGGCTTCTCCGTCCTAGGCTCCTTCACAAAAATTCTGTACAAAGTAAATATATTCATTCCAAGGCCAAAACCTTTCCAGTGCCAACTTTCAGCTCAGAGCAGATGTCTATGGTTGGGTTGCAAAACCCCTGAGGAGCAGGGAGTTTGCACTGACCAGGTGTCCCCGTCTGTGCCGCACAGCCCCCGAGGCAGCACGGGCTGGAAGCAGCTGGTAAAGGCTTGTGGTGTCAGACAGCAGCACGCTAATGAACTGAGAAGCACCAGAGGAAATTCCTCGCTGCAGAGATGGGAATACAACAACCACGCAATCAGGGGCATTTCAATCGCTTCGCGTGAAGCCAAAGACTTGCTGCGTAACCTTGGGTAAGTCGCTTTAAATTTTTAAGAAGCAGGCTTGAGCTGTACAGTGGGTCTCTGAAGAAATCTGTTCTATTACTGGCTCTGGGAGGGAGTGTCCTGTATTAGCGCGAGACAGAAATGGATTCAGGGCTCCTAGAACTGCTTCTAAGTTTGAAGCGGGAAAGAGCTTAGGGGGAGGGTTAGGATTCCCTCCTCCTGTATCACGTGTGAACTGATGAAGACTGACTTAGGAAATCACTTCTCCCTGTGCCTCAGTTCCTCCAGCCGCAACATAGCAATCATCTCTGCTCACGAAGCACTGTGTGCTATCCAGAGATGTAGCATAAACACCAAAGCACCAGTCTCTTCGCTTCAGGGAACCCACAATTTCGTGTGATCCAAAGTGGGATGTGAATTCTAAGGAAGTACATCTTGATGCAGATAAAAACAGTCCAGTTCATTCACAGGACATATATAAAGTGAAAGAGCCAGCAGTCTGTACACCTATCTCTTTCACTGCTTTTAAGAAACTTGCAGTGTCAGACAAAATTGGGGCATTAACCCAACAGCAATGAAATCGCCTTTCACAAAAACTCTGCCTGCATCTGAACTCTGCCTGCATCTGGCAGCTGCAAATGTTGCCAAGGCTTTAACCCTCTGATATTAACAGAAAGAGATATTGATGAGCGTCCCTCTGGCGAAGGAAACCAAATGGTGTTTTTAACCTCAGTGGATTCTTTACAGATTTTCAATTCTTTAGCAAGGCTGTTCCTCCAGACTGGAGTGTAATTGAGATGCAYTAGCCGCTCACTCAAAAACTTTCCCAGGAACACATGTGCGCACACACAGACTATGCATTCAGATATAAATACATACCATACCTGCACATGCATTAAGCTGCTGTTCATGGCTTGTCTGGACATTCCCACCGCCAGCTCGGCTGCTCAGTCAATCGCAGCACTCAATACTACCAGCCCAATGTGACAAATAAAGTAAACATAGAAAAGCAGCTCATCACTGTTGGGTATCTGGCCACAGCCACAAAAAGCAAAAGAGGATCTTTTAAGGACCAGTCCTCATGAAAGACATGGACACTGGGAGTATAAGTTTGGGGTGTTTTCACCCCAACAGGAATGCTGAGCCCCTTAAAATGAGGCCAGATTTGTCTACAAACTAACATAGCAACTTGGTGATGAACCACCTGGCCCCCTTCTTCTTCCTGTACTGTCTCCATACTAGAATAAGGCGCCATCTGTGTCCAGCACAGTGGAAAATTTCCCTCCAAAATCTTCCAGCCTCCTTTATTATACGAATCTTGACAAAAGGCCAAATTCCATCAGTATAGACTGATCCTATTCATAGAGCAGAGACTATTGGGATGGAGAAAGTGTATCCTTGAAGGGCTTCAATTGCAGCAGGACCTGAAGCCATACCATTGATCTGAGCACACCTCAGCTCTGAAATGCTGGGAATCTATCCAGACGCAGCTTTTAAAACTCTGATTAACTGTGGTTTTCGAAGCATAGCCCTCACTCTAAAAATGGCTGTTCCATGCAAACAATGTGTTCTTACAGACTGGTAAGCTATCCTGGAAACCTTTTAATGTAGTATTCAAGACCACCTCTAGTCTTACTTTCTTTTAACCTTGGTACCATAAATGGGGGTTACATTATAGGTCCCTAATGAGAGACAGAGGGGGATGTAAACCAATCTTAAGAAAAAAAAACAGAAAAGCAAAGATTTTTAGAGCCCTGTGTCAAGGTAAGAAAAAGTATATACCCTCCCTTATGAAAAAAGAGAATATAACACAAGGTGTACCAAGAATTCTTTCCACCCTTGAAAAGAATGATTCATCAATGATGTACTTTATGAGAGCTAAGCATCTAAGCCGCACAGTATCCACCTCTACCCATCTGAAGCATGGATTTTCTAATACATAAAAAAGGAAACTGAGGCATATAAGCTTATGTTTAGCATCTGAAAACAAACCCCAGAAACAAAGCTAGTATAGCAACCTAATCACTTCTGTGCTAGTAAGGTCTCTTCRGTAGAAGAAATTTCAACCTTCCTGGAGAAAAGAGCAAAGACTCAGTCCTAAGGGAACCAGAGCTCTTTTGCCATGGAAATAAACAGTTTACAACTAACCAGGGACAAAATCTCACAAATATAAACAGGAAATCTGATTAAAAGATTGTGGAGGCAGTAAAACTGAAAAACAGTGAGAATTTAACCAGGTTGGTAGCACAGTTATTGGCCAAAATATTCACCAAACTTTTAAATGTTTATTTGAAACATCCATTAGAGGTTCTCAAAATTTTGCTATCAATATGAGGTCCATCATTTTATTTCATTTACATAATTTCCCTTTTTTAATTATTCTCTACACTTACTTTGACTTTGGCAGAAGAAGATGAAGTCTTACATAGCCAAATGTCTTCAAAAGTCTACGCACAGTTTAATTTGAAGGTGTTTTATCTGGACATTCAGCCATCAAATCACTTGATCTTCAAAGATGACAGAAACTGTAGGTCATCTCCACTTATTCAGAGAGGAAATAGCTTATGCTGAAGTAGCCAGTGAAGTGACCACCTTGATTATTTTGAAGTAAAAAAGAGAACAGAATTTGACCCAATCATTATCTTCCACCAAGCATTTCATGGAACCCAAGGAAAGTAGTAGTTATATCAGCCTGGAACAACTATCAGTCCACGAAGCATCTTTCAATTCCAGGGCTCCAAAGCAACACGGGCTTGGAAGACCCTGAGCAGCCAGGGCAGCTGCAGGCATCCTGCCCACTCTGCACATGCTGTGCTAGTTTCAGTTCAGGCCCTTGCACAAGGGAAGAAAGAAACATGACTTTCACATGAAATATCTGGGGAACCAAGAAAAAGGTTGAAAACCTACAAAAGTCATCTCTCAAAGTCCAGGGGCTTTATTTTAGTCACTAACTGCTGTTTCCCCTCACAGTACACCTGCTCCCTGTGTGCCTTCAAGTCAAAGATGCAGAATTTTCTGACAAAAAGCAAAACTACAATTTGTTACCCCTCGGAGCCAGTACAGCTTTGGAGAAACTGGGATTCTGTTTTGCTTCCTACGTTTCCAACAGGGACTCCACTCTCACCTGGGGTCAGGACACCACAGCTACTCTGACTTTCACAGCAGATGCTGGCTGAGAACTCAGGTCTGCCTGCTCCAAAAACACACTCTTGCCCCACTGACTGCACTTCCCTTGGCCTTGAGCATGACCGAGCCTGTGGGACACAGCTGAGCAATGCAGACTGTATCCCACAGAGGGCAATGATACTTATACCCACTAATTAATTGCATTTGTTACTGGAGATGACAGAAAAACAGAGACATATTTTTACCTGCAGCTCTGGCAATTGGGAGGAAAATAAAGAGAGAGAGAGAATGTGAATGTTCTTGGACTGATGAAGTGGTTATGGTCAATGAAATGACAAAAAAAAAAAAAAGAAAAAGAAAATCTCCAAAATCATGAGTAACTTGTCCAATCCTAACTTTTACGTTTTGAACATGCAGACACTGTCCCTGGAGTTCCAGCAGAGATCAGGTCTGCATGCAGTGAAATATGCCCCTACCATACAAAAGCTGAATCTCAGCATCGCAGAGCAAAGGGAGTAGGAGTACGGACAGTCTGACTTTAACTAAGCTTTGGAAATCTGAGAAGATTGCAGAGGATTAGTCAGTGGGTAACACAAAACCCAAAAGCCACAATTACCAGCAAAGCAGCAGCCACTCTGCCCAAATTGCTCTCAGCCATCCCAGCCATTGTATTTGTGGGAAACAACTAGCAAAGAGTACCTGATCTCTCTAGCTACCCACAGCTCCTGGCCAGCTTTGCACAGGGAAAGGAGCGAGCTGGTTTTCAGCACTGGCATCTCTCAAAACGTATATCAAGGAATATACAGGGTAGGCAGTGGAGCAACTGCGGTACAGAGGTCTGACATAAACAGCATTACAAACCCTTAGTGAAGGGGAAGGGAAACCTGCCCACTTTTGTGCCCATTCCTGTACACTAAAGAGCCTTTTAGGCATCTAACATATTAGGGATCACACCTCCTTGATGCACAAAGGATGCTTTGAAACAGCTACAGCCTTTTTATTCACATAAACTCCCTCTGAGTTGCCTTTTCTTCTTGTTGGGCAGAAGTTTGCACCAAGGTTTTATTTGGCCTCAGGGCAAACATGAAGCTTTGCAGGAAAGCACTGTCAAACAGACCCCTCTGCTAGGCAAGTAATTACAAGAACAAATAGCTCCTTCTTAACCCACAGGGGAGTCTGCCAACCCCTCTCTCTGCTATTCTCGGCTTCCTGGTTTATAAAGGGTTAAGTGCAATCTAAATGGATGGCTTGTCCTTCTCCAGCTGGTTGGCAAGCTGGAAAGATTTCAGCTGGCAGCGGGGCAAAGCTGTGCTGGGGATACTCACTGCAGCATTCCCTGTAATGGCAAGAGACCGCCTACATCCTCTGAAACAGGACTTAGGAACCCTAGGTCAAGTGTATAACGCTGTTGCAGCACTGCA
This sequence comes from Apteryx rowi, assembly GCF_003343035.1. Classification (NCBI taxonomy): domain Eukaryota; kingdom Metazoa; phylum Chordata; class Aves; order Apterygiformes; family Apterygidae; genus Apteryx; species Apteryx rowi. The sequence continues at coordinate 8,504,400 of NW_020448307.1, read as the reverse complement.
GAGCAGCTTTAGATGTGTTGGGTGCTCCCCAGACAGACAAACAAGGCACTTGCTGCCCTGAAGACCCTACAGACTAAATACAAGGTGATGCCACAGGCAGAGATAAACATGTAGACATATTTTAAAACAGGAGAATGAAAATCTGGACAGGGTGTTTTAAGGTGGAGGGACATCACAGTGCCAGACCCGGGCGCAGCCTTCTGAGCATAGGGAACTCCTGGAAGAGTTGCAGTGCCCTTGGGTTCTGGGTTCATTTGTGTCTGGGTGCAGTTCAAGAAAGTGGTTTCCAGCGGCTGTGATCTCTAACCCCAACTCTAAGTTTAAGTTTTACTAAGCAGTGAAATGTTGCAGATTTGCAGCAAAATCTCTGTATTTTTAACTTATATTCAAGTGTACAAATGAAGCTTTCCTGAAACTCTAATTTTAACTATGGTTTTACTATTGTCTTTGTCAAATGGGCCTGATGCTTCTCAGTTACCTGAGGATAGCCGGTGTAGATTAAAATCCACGGGTTTTGTCAGAGCTCAGCACTAAATCATAAAGTGTTAACAACTCCGTAAAAACATAGGAGAATGACAGCATAAAACCAGCACACAAAATGTAATATCCTTACATTTAAGACATGATAGAATTTCACAAATCAAAAGAACCATGATCCAGAAAGGATCCACTATCTGTAATGAGATTAAATAACACATTTAAGTGAAATGAACAGAATAGGAAGAACCGGTCCTTCACATTAGAAGTTGCCTTCAGTGTTCTCTGAAGCTGCTTTTATCAGGTACAAATTTGGGGTGTTACTTTGCATTATATCTGCAGGGCAGCACCCAGAATCCAAATCCCCTAACCACACTGAACACTATTCAGTTATGAACAGTCTCCTTGAAGTCAAGGGGAGTTCTTATTGAATCAGGTGCAATCTGTTGTCAGGACAACTGTCAAAACCTGGCCCTCTGCTATTATTGGACAGCTAGTGAGGAAAAGAGGTGCTGATGTTCAGGGAGGGCACCCTAGGTTCATTAAGTAGAAGAATAAATTGTGCTGCAGCCATTTAATCAAGCAGTTACAAGTCCTCCCCAAAGCTGTATGACTCCTCAGAGAGCAAATGGGAAAGATCATGTATTTTCAGAGGCATCTAAGGAATTCTCTATTTTTATGCACCTTGCTTTCTAATCCTGCTACCTGAAACACCCATTCATCCCCACAAGCAAAACCATAGTCTTAAAGCTGGACACTGAGAGATAATGGATGGGAAAAAAAAGACAGATCCATGGGTCATTTCACAGAAGCATCCCACAGTTCAGCTGTTCCTCATAACACACCTAAGCTATCAGGACTTCATCTGACCATGCATCTAGGCATACCTAGAGTGTTCATCACAGGAACGCCAGGACATGCATTCCAACTCCAGCAATGAGTCGCAGCAGCTAATCCTCAAATAGCCATCAACTTCATGTGGTTTTAACGCTGATGCATGTACAAAAGATTTCCAGCTGGCCTTACTTGCAAAACACCTTGAGAATGCCTCTTCCCATGATATCTGAGACTTCTCACAGAGAATCCCTGTCCATGGCCTTCTGGTGCAGAACAGCACTAGTAGTAAAGAAGAGAACAGAGACAGGACCATCTTCAAGTCAAAGGGATAAGGGAGAGGTGATGGGATGACTGTGAACAGGGAAGAGAGGGAGAGGAATTGTGTGCCTTATTTTGTATTCAGTAGCTTGCCCAGCTACATGAAAGGTGTAGCTAGGCATGTCTTATCCTTCTACCCTTGATAAGGAGAATGAAACTCATTTACAGCCTTGGAAACAGGACACTATCAAAAAACATGAAATTAGGCTCTGGTCTTTCACATTTGCTTCCTGAACTTCGCCCGGCTGTTTACAAGCCCTATTCCCAGAAAAAAAAGGGGGGATTGCCCTTCTTTCTTTGCATGTTGGTAGTGTGAGAATGGGAAAAAAATCCTTTGACCATTCAAGATGTGGTTTGCAAATCACCTCTCCATCTGAGGAGCTCTAGATGAGTAAATATTAGTACTAATCTCTCTGCCTTAGCTAGAGGAAAATGAGGAGGTAGAAGGACAAAATGAACCCTTGTGTTGAAACCATGGAACAGTTTTGCCTCTGCCTTGCAGTCCAACACACACATCTTGGCATGCACACAGCACTCAGACAAGTACTCTTGCTCCCCATTTTCTTCCTGATGAGACCACCCATGGGCAGTGGAGGAGGATGGATTCAGGAGGAAGATGGAGGGGTACGCTGGCCGTACACCCCCGTCTCCATCACTGGAAAGAGCTCGTCGCATGGAAAAAACAAGAACACATTCCACTGGTGCAATCAAAAAAACATTGACCTCATTGGGACCTAACATTGGTGTTATTATGATGTTGGGGCGAGAAGTGTCTATTTATCCTCCTTTCATTTCTTGTTAAAAAGCATAGCCCATGTCAGGGCTGAAGAGAGCTGCAGCACAGAGGAGACATTATTCTCAGCTTTGGATTAAGAACAGTATTTTAATGAAAGCACTTATTAGCCCCAGCTGGGGCTCAATTTTCCAGTGAGTTGGGAAAAAAAAAAAATTGCCCTGGCCATTCTTCTCTGGGGATTGTGCAGAGACATCTGAGAGTATCAATTACTGATCATAATACTCTATTGGAAACGAACAGCTGGGGAAAAGCCGCTGGCTAGAAACGACTGGATTGCTTTACATTTTAAAGTATAGTTCTTGGCTATATGGTGTCCACATTTTTCCCACTCTGGCATCTTGACTGCTCTCAACAGGCTGCAGTAACCATGCCCTTGCCACCCTCTCATGTCAGTGCCACCTCACCAACCATCAGAGGTGGCTTCCCTCTCTTCAGAGACCCCAGCTGGCCTTGGGCCACCAAAGTGCAGAGCTGAGCACAACCTGAGGTGCTCTTCTGAGGGCCCAAGACATGCCTGTCTTGGGCTCTACCTGAGCGAAAACACACAAATACTCTGCCTTAGGGAGAGATGCTCTTGGTGCACTCCACCTCCTGAAAGCTACAGCAATGGCCTCTAGGCCATCCATGTGCCGATGCAGGGTGCTGTCCAGCCTGCAGAGGTGGGAGAAGCGCCTGTATGATCTTTAACTGCATTTTCAAAACTCTCCCAGAACCTTAACTCTGAATTCGCAGCCTTATCTCAAGTACATTTATCTCACATTACCCTGGGTAAGGATTGCCCAAGGGTTAAAAGTGACCACATGCTGCCCAGGTCTGCCACAGCCCTGCACTGCTTCTCAGGGCACTTCAGCTGTCATGGCACTCCGATAGGAGAGGAGCGGGGACCACACAAGTGCTCCATACAGTGCAAAAGTGACAAAGGGTATTTATTGCCATGTTAATAACTTGGTTATGATAAAATTACTCTATGGGACGGGAAATATTATTTAGTCAGCTGAGCATACAGGTCTCCTCCTTCTGATTTTTGTGGTAGGGGAATGACCACACTGATGCAAGGAGAACACAGGAGTTATTCCTGGAGAACACAGATGCTAACATGCCCTATTTGAATGTTTGTACCACCAAAGGCCTAAGGATTTGTACTTCAGCACATACGGTGACTTAGGCACACAGGTCCCATCAAAAGCAATAGGCTTGGGAAAATTATAGTTTGTACCTTAATGCAGTGGCAAAAGGAAAGCAGATGAGCAGCCAGCAGGGAGCACCATCATGCCCTGGTGCCTGCATGCCCTTCTGTGCAGAGTGCTGCATGCCGGACGTGCAGCAGAAAGCTGAACCTGAGTTGGGAGCTTGAAGTGTGTGCTGGAGGTTGACACCATCTCGACACATTACACAACAGCTGACCCGGGGGAAGCTGTTGTGTCATGGATATATATAAGTACATGTACAAGAGGTGCACAATGTGAGGCAGATCTCTGTCCTGTTTAGAAAGCAGAGCATGGAGATGCATGTGAAGTTATATTTAAAAAAGAATCATCGCGAAGATCAAGTGGAGAATGGAGGTGGGACTGGCGGTGGGACATGTGTGGAGAGCCACCAGCTCTTCCCTGGGGTCTCCAAGCATGCAGGCAGCGGCAGCACATTGCTCCTGCCTGGGAGGATGAAGCCAGTTCACCGGTGTCCCCTCTCCCGTGCCTGGGATCCCACAAGGGGTGGCAGAAGAGACATCCACAGATGTACACTAACAATTTCTGAAAGAGTTTAAAGCTGTCTTCACGTGAACAGCTGCACTAAACCATAATGGATGGACACTCTCAAAGACAAAGTGTAAATTTCCCAACAGAAAAGGCTGTGTGTGTGCGCGCGCACACAAACCACATGTTTCCCTGGGGCCAGGGGCTGCAGGGGGAGGAAAGGAGGGAAGCCCGCTCCAACAGTTGCCAGGTTGAAGGTTTCACATTCTTTCAATTGTAGTGGCTGGAGTTATTTTTTCTACTCGGCATTTCAGATATGGATGTATTTTATCAGACTATCAAATCAATAAAACACTCTATCTGGGAACCTGCTTTTTGAATACTTTGGGGAAAAAAAAAGCACCCTGAAGGAGCTGATTCCTAGCTAGCCGGGGACCAGCTAGTCCATGGCTTTCACTGGAAAGAAAAGGAAATTACAGAAGTGTTGGCCCTGAGAATTGGGTTACCCCTTGAGATTCAGTTAACTTCTGTATTCCCCTCTCCATCCCCATAAGCAGAGCCTTTCTTTGCAGGGAACAGAAAAAAGTATGTATGAAAGCCAAACCTTGAAGGCCTTTCCTGCTTCTTAAAAGAGCAAAAACAATCCTCATTCCTGATCTTACTCTATTTTCACAGCTCCATAGCTGGGGCCCCTATGATAACATAGGGGCTGAGGAGGAACCTCTTCAGACCCAAACTCAAGCCAGTCTAATATGACAAATTACATCTCCCACAAGCACCCTCCAGTCAGGAGCACAGCGCAGCATCCACAGCTGCTCTGAGCCCAAAGGCAGATGCTAATCGTCATGTTGTGGAAACAAGCAATGAGCACCTGAAAAGAAAGCGAGTCTGAGCATCACACAGACCAGCCATTCAGCTCCGGCCAGTTCCATTAGATTTGGTTGACAAAAGAATCCAAAGTGCACATTTATAATTTGCCAAAAAAAAAAAAAAAAAAAAAGAAGAAGAAGAAGAAGAAAAGCTTTCCCTTCTGAATGGCGAGTTTCTGTGGCCCAGCCTCTCTCCTCGTCAGCAGACAGGGTGGAATTCCCAGGCTACGGGGCAGATCTCTTGGGGCTGATCATGTTCTTAAAGGCATGTTCCCAATCAAGAAGGCTCGGATGAGGCATAATAATTGCATAGGCTTCCTGAGAACTGGCTTCACATCCCTCAAGACTGATTTAACCTAGTTTTTCATTCTGCTTTCACATCAAAAAAAAAGAAAAAAAAATTCTGTCCATATCTTGATATACTGCAAATCAGGAAATGGAGGCGTATGGTATATTTCATCCTCCTCCTGCTGGAGCTTTTGAAGGCATGCTGCCAAGGCAGAGCCGGCTTTTCTTTTGCAGACACTTCCATTGTGTCAGCAAAGCTGTTCCGATTAACACTGGTGAGAAAGAGAAACTAGTGGCCTGTTAAAGGTCTGAGAGTCAGGAGCTGGCTAATCCCGTCCTGGCACAGACTTTTACGTCCTTGAAATTCACGGGTAATAATTAGTATCATCACTAGCCTACATTACACACCTATCGGTCTGTAAAGACAAATGAAGATGACAAGCTTTATAGGCTCCAGCCCATAGCTGACTATAATTCTCATTAACACAAGGATACTGTAAATTGTGCCTGTATTGTTGGACAAGTGCCAATTTTATACATGCCTTTGGAGTCTCTGGAGCACCTTGGGGCAGTCCTGAGATCCAGAGCCACAGGCTGACACTTCCCTTTCAGCCTGCGGTCAGGCTGCAGACCTTCGGCAAGCCATCTCAAAAGGCTCTAGGAAAAACCCCAGACCGCCTGGGTCTGCCTGATGCTGTACCTGTGCTGTCACTACAAGCCCGGACAGGACAGACAGAGGTTATCAGCTACCAATCAGCCTGCGGATCTGCCTGCAGCAGGCACCCTTGCTGCTAAGGGTGCTCAAAAGCAGAGGGCAGACCCACGGCTCCATCCCAGGAAGACCAGCAGGGTAAATCCCAGGGAGCACCCAGAGATCAACAACGCAGTCTGGCCTCAAAGGCACACAACAGTGTAAATGCAGCCATGCTAGACTGGCTTGTTTGCAGAAACGCTGGCCTTTTCTGTTCCACAAAAAATGGGGTAAAACTTTCTGTAGGGGTTGCCATCAGCCCCTGCTTTGGCATTAGTACAGAGCATGCTGGACCGGTGTCAGAAGTGAGCTAGGAGCAGTAAAGATACCTTTAGACTGTGCTACACATGATTATAGAGACTGTAATTGCAGCTGGCCTTCTTCATCACAAGCCTTTTTAATCCTGTAATAAATGAATGCTCTACAGACCAAGACACAATTGTTTTACATCGAATGTTGCCAGTTGGGACTCTCGATCGTAGCTTTAAATGCACAGATCTTTAACACTGAAGTAAGAATCTAGCTCCTTTTGATGTCAGTAATAACATCCTTTATAACCAAACTCCTAATGTACCCCCAAACACTATGCAACATCGGCACAGTACCATATAGGTAGTACGTTTGCTTTTCATTCTTAAGATGGCTCAGCATGGCAGACATGTCAGTGGGATTGCTGGGCAAGTCATGCTTGATGCCACATGTCCATGACACAACAGGGCATTTGCACAGCCCAAAGTGTAAATACTGTCTCAAAAAATAAAGAGAAGGAGATGAATTAGATTAGGAGACTTAGGGTCATGAATTACGCCTCTGAGCCACCCTGCTGAATACTAATGCTCATCAGTCAAGCACGATTTTATATAAAGCCTCACCTTGTCTGGCTCAAACTGCTGTTTTATTCCAAAACTCCCCTTGGCTCCCTTAGATCCAAGGCAGGAGGAAACAATAGTCCCTTAAAACATGTGGGACTGATTCCCAGGTTTATTACCCATTCTGAATTCACTCTTTACTCGCAGTGAAGTCAATGGCAGCTTTACCTGAGCTGACAGCACAAGCATCCCAATTTGGACCGCTCTAGAGGTCGCTGGCTCCAGCAAGAAATCACAGCTGYGGCTCTGAATCCAGCAGCTTCATTTAATTTTGCAGGAATGACTCTGCTCTTTGATGCAGGGCTGCATCCCACTGTTCATGAGAGCTCCAAAGAAGATAGGGCAACGTAAGATGAAACAGGCACTTTCCAACAGTCTCTTGCAGATGTGGGTGAGCGTGGGCTTCACTACAGAAACTCTACAGGCCACATTTTTGGCAGATCTTGGACTATATAAACAAACAGGCAACATGACCTGGGCTCCCATAAATTTCCTGAAAATTCTTAATGACTCTAAAGACTTAATAAAGTGTTTCACAGCATAGGCAGCAGCCGGTAATTATGGTTTTGGAATCTGTGAAGTAGCAAGCAGAAGTCCAGCTCTGTGACTGAAAACGCAAGCAGTAATAATAGCTCTTTCAGAGCACAACACACTTCTTTTGCCATCATATACCCTGCTCTGTAAGCTGGTGTGTCCCCAGTCAAGCGTCCTGTCTGCAGAAGCTTTAATGAAAGGGTAAAAAATATTAAATATAGAGACAAATTCTTGTGGATGGAGTTGCAAAGCTTTGTGAAAGTGCAAACTGTATGTGGAAAGACCATGATTTAGCAAAAATTATAAGGAGGCAGTTACAGGCTCTAAAAATCATTGTGCAACTGGAAACAGGACTTGTAGCAAAGTTTTGGGACCTGCCTCTGTGTGAAAGGATTGTCACTGCTGTACCCTAACGCCCGGATCCCTACCCCATGGCACCAGCACCCAGTTTGCACGAAGGCAAATTCAGATTTGCCTGAAGAGGATTAAAAGTGGGGAAAGACAGGGGGGTCYCGACTCCCCTCTACACACAAGGGTAGCCACTGTCTCTCACCAAGGCAAAATATCACTGGTCATTCACATCACCTTGACTCTGGAAAAGGCAGCTAGGGTTAAACCAGCACTCTCAATAATTGCACATAGTAAAACACAGCCTCACATACTGCCTGGAAAAGCTGCCAGTCCTGACTTACTCATCTATCACATTGCACTGACTGCCTTTAAAATGCTTTTCCTCAGTACTTCGGTCATCTTTTCTCCCTTATATGTGGCACTGTTAGCAAAGTCCCTCTTTTAAGTCTACTGAGGGATTTCTAAAGAAAGTAAGCCTGTTAGCTTTTCCTTTCTCCTTCCCTTAGTTGTCATTACACAAGAGTACTGCTTGAGATCCAAGTTTCTATTAAAAAAGAAGACTAAGTTAAGCTCTAGAGGTGTATCAGTTAGTGCTTTCTCTACACATTCTCTTCTACAGCAACAGGAAAGTTTATAAACTAACCTAGCTACAGGTATTCAACCGGAAAGGAATGTGAAATCCCTCAGAACTACATATACCCACAAAACAGCAACCAAACTTTTTAAAACCTCTCCAGCTCGGCAGTACAGATGAATTGTATGTTTAACACTAATGGTACCATTGGAGGCCTCCGCTGATCAGGGTGACTGGTGACAGGAGGAGAGCCCACACCACGTACAGATGAAGAAAAGTCAAGACACAGGGAACTTCAAGAAGACTGAACTGAAACACACAGTGAACCCAGCTATCTGGCACGTGTCCTGTTTCATAGTTTGCTGCAGAACTTCTTAGTTGTTTCTACAAACTCAGAAAAAATGATCTCGTACTCTTACTGCAATCAGTAATGTTCTAAAGCAAGTAAACACCACATTTGTTAATATTTCCAGAGATCTTTCCATCCCATCAGTTCAAGCTGTAGAACAAGAATGTAAATAGCTTAGATTACTTATCTCATTAAAAAAAAAGGAAAAAAAAAAAGACCTCCCAATTTTGCAGCTACACAGCCCACAGCCTGTACAGACAACCCTGGGATACCAGTAAACAATATAACCCTCAGTTCTTCTTTAGCAAAACAGATGAGTTTTTTACTTGTTCTTCTCTCACTGGTGTTTTTGGAAAATACATAAAGGAAAAAATTGTTAGACAAAAATAGCCTGTGTGTCACTTCAGACCAATCGCTGGGGACCTGGACTCAAAGCCCATTGAAGTCAGTGGAAAGATTCCTCTCGACTTCCACGGGGTTTGGCTCAAACCCACACGAATGTACTTCTCACAGGTGTAAGTTTACACGTTTCTTTTAAATCGCCTGAACAAAGACTGCCCTCAGGAACCACCTTAACCACAGCCGCATTTGTCTGTAACAGGGAGCTTCCACCCTGCCTTCAGCAATGTTCCTGGTCCAGGGCCAAATCTCCACGCCAGCACATCCCTCTATCTTCTTTTCCAAACCTTCCATTTTTGCATGTCCCACATTTCTGAGCGTCCAGACACACAGAGCTGTGCTGTGTCTCCCCGGGTTTTTGCCAGCATGGCTAACCCCATTGACACCCATGCTCCCGTGTCCCTGTCCGAGTGCCTGGTCCCTTTGCCCATCTCCTCACACACAACCTGCCCCCACCTTTCTGCTCAGCGTTTAGCCTCCAGCTCAGGCTCTTGTTAGCTTCGATCTTCCTAATCCACATGCAGAGCTGGCGTAAACCAAGATCATTCATCCGCATGGCAGAAGCAAAACAGGAGCTTCCCACACATGGCAAAAATATTATTCAACAGTCCTCCATCAAACCGTGCCCTATCCCTTCACACAGGCGCATATTACAGCCCAGGAACTATCTAAAGCGCTTTTAGCTCAACACTGGGGTGTGGAAGGGAGGCCAGGGCTTTCACAGGGCCGTAGACACAACCTCTTTCCTAGAGCTCCTGTTTGCTGTAGCCTGCGTAGGACCAGGATATATCGCTACGGGTGCAGCAGTCCTAACATGGGGTAGAACTAACCTTCCACATCCCCTCAGCAGCTGTCCTCGAGACACTGCGGCTGCTCTCTGCTGCTGGCCGACACAACAGGGAAGGGGAAGAACAGTACGTGACAAAAGCCTCATCATCGTTTTCATATACATTATACATATTTGCATATACACATAGGTATATTACTAACCAACCTCCTTTCATTTCATCCTCTTAGATGATGAGCAAACTGGCCTCTGCCTTTCTCACTTCATACTGCAGAATATTGCATGAGGAACTGGAGATTTTTATTCCATCTGAAGATAAAAAAGCCAATTATTTTCACTTATTAGCTTATTTTAGCCAGAACCTAATTCCAAATTTATCAGGCTCAGTGCCTGGAAGGCTCCACCATGTAACACAAAGATTAGCAACAACCAAGAAGTAAAGTAACCTGCTACTGGCAGTTCTGGAGTTTGGTGCAGAATGAAGAGGTGCCCATATTAGCAGTGGTTACGCAAACCAAACAGAAAGTGAAATCAGTGTGAACCTTGTCTAAATAGGTCACTTATCTGCTCGGGTTTCCTCCTCCTTCCCCCTCCCCCCCAACTCCTCAAATGTTCTTTGAACATTCAGAGTTCTTCAAGTCACCGAAGGGACAATTATACACTCCACTGAACACAAAAACAAAACTTGCATAATACAGTGTTGAACTCAGAGGGTTAAAGGACGCCCCTGGGAGCAGCAGCAGCGACAAATAAGCACGTTGAATGTTCCTTCACCTTTCTGATTGCTCATTAAGCTTTGGCATGGTTCCACGTATGAACTCACTGCACCAAAACAGGCTTACTTCACACTATTGGGTTAAATGTACAATACAAACAAGTCCTGGGATGGGCAAGCACAAGGAATCCAAATGTGCAAAAGGTAAGCCAGACTCTGAAATCCACCGTACTGCAGAAGACTATCTGTGGCTCTTCACAAGCTGAAAATGAGTATGAAATGTGCCAGGGACAACACATGCAAGGATTTATTAATTTTGCCAGAAATGAAATGGCATCCATCTCTAGTGTTTGAGCACAGGACTAGGAATCGGGAGAGACTGGCTTTCTGCCTGCTTCTGACGCTCACTTGCACGCTGACACTGTGTTGCTTTCAGCGCTATAAATTTCCCCATGCCTCAGTTTCCCCTTCTCTGTTCTGCAGGTCTGTGGATCAAAGCTGCTGCATGTATTCTTTAAAGAAAGGAGCACTGAAAGAAGAGCCAAAAGAAGGAAGGAGCAAATGGAAAGGTAAATCCTTTCAACATCAGTCAGCCCTTACTTTGCCTGGATAAGAAGCACAGAGAGGTGGAAGTAAAAGGAAGCATAAAAGCTGGAAGCAATAGATTTCAGACAAGTCCACTGTGACAACTGTGCCCCTTTAATAGAGGGGACGGTTCAAATCAGCAGCCCTAAGCTTGGTCCTGCTGGGCTTTGCTCCCTGCCAACAGCATTCAATGTACTGCTTTGTCTTTCAGAAAGAACATGTAATTGCTATCATTCATTATTTACAGATGTGCAGATATCTGAATCTACTCAACAACCATACTGAGCTGCCGGACAGAGCCAAGAAATTAGGTTCACAAGAGGCTTAGGAAGACTATCCTGAGAGATGAGAATTGGGTTTCTGGTGTTCAGTTCAAGCCATTTGCCCCTTGAAAACACCTGCTGATTTCTTCCCTTGCACTCACAGGGAAGCAAAAAACAATTTCATGCTACTCCTTATCTGCTTCCTCTGTATCCTTTTGTCAGTTCCCACCAGTGGCTTCCCTATCAGTTGCCACATCTGGGAGGGATGTAAAGCTGACAGGCAGAGAGATGCCTGCCCAACCATGTCAGATTAACCACTTCCATGCTTTTCCCTGTATAAACCTGGGAAAGTCACACTGGGTGAGCGGTATGTAAATAACAGGAGACTCTGGGTGCTCTCCCCCAGCTTGGGACAGTATCAATAGATATGATCCTGGCACCACCAAAGCTAACGTCAAACATATGCTGACTTTAACACTCTTGCAAAATGATAATAACACAATGCTGTGATATTCCTCAGAGCAACTCCCCTTCAAGGCCTAAAGGGTGGGAAGATGAAGAAAGATCCGTCTCTACAGGAGCTCATCAAGTGTGCTTGGGAGGAAGGGAACGGGAAACCAACAGCTCAGACCAGGGTACAGCAGAAGGATGGGAGCTGAGGTGAGGTGAGCATTTCACTTTTACTTTGAAGGATTAAAGCCTTTAGAGAAGGGACTCACATTTGTACAATGCTGCCCCATCAGCCCATCTTTGAGAAGGGACGGGGGGATTGCTGTGTGCAAAGACAAACAACTTCATGATGACAGCTGAACAAAGTCTGATGGCGAAGGACTCAGGGCAGGTCTAAGCCGCCTGGCAGGGACTGGCCATAAGTGATGAGTGGCATTTGCAAAACACTTAGGAGAAAAAATCCATAGGCTGAGAAATTTGGGGCATCCCCAAATTTCTGCATATTTATATAATACTTGTCAGACAAGTAGAGATTCCTGCTTTACTGGTGAGTAGCTAAGACAGAGGAGCAAAGCAACTTTCTGGTGTCACATGGGGGATTTCTGAAAACAATGGGGACTTAGGAAGAAAAACAGTTTTCCCAGCTCCTGGGCTAATGCCTCGACCACTAGCTGCCTTCTTAAAGCACAAGGCAGCTAAGACACTAGCTGAGTTGCAATAGTATGGGGTAGAAGATAACAGGATTTACAAGGTTAGGTTTAACAGGATTTAAGGTTAACAGGATTTTAAGGTTAGGGTTTAAAATAACACAGCAAAAATGGCAATCCACAGTTAGAAGGAGCAATCTGTGTTATTCCTTTCTTTCTCCCTGGATCTGCGCAGATTGTAAATCAATCCAGATCAGGAAACATCACCATCCCATGCTGTCCTCCAACCAGTCCAGCCCAGAGCACTGGATTGACATGACACACAGGGATTTTATTTCCATGGCTCTGACACTGAGCTGTTATGTGACCCCTGGAAAGTCACATAACTTTCTATTTCTCTCCCACCAGCTGCTGGTTTAGATTATTATTATTATTATTATTCCTGTAGGCACTACCACAGGAATCCCCAGCAGGGACCAGGATCTCATTGTGTAAGTCATTATGTGCACGCAGTTATGTAAGAAAAAAAGCTCCTACCTCTTCTCCTGGGAGGAATTTATAGCCTAAAACACAAGAAAACAGGTGGAAACAGACAGAGGAGTACTGGCACTGGGAAGGCAGTACTGCCCTGTGCTGTGCACTGGGGGGAGCCTCCCTCGCTCCGGGCTTACAGAGAACCCTGGCCAAAAAACCTCTGGTCTCTTTTGGGGTTACTAATCATCACCATGGTACCAGCAATACACAGTTCATATGTGCAAAGCTCCTGGGACATACACGGAATTAAAACACTGAGAAACAGATCCTGACCCGCCAGCAGAAAATGTTCAAATCACGCCTTCAGGCTTTTCTAACAACTGCATACTTGAGTCTCTCTCTAAATATCATTGGTTGCAAGTATTTGATACAAAGCTATGCCAGGAAGCACTTTTGCTTGGTTTTGTTTTACTATGGATGCAGAACACTGCCTAAAAATCACCAGCTAGAAATACTGGACTGTCGTGGCTGTGCGGCCTGGATTTTTCTTCTAGCACCATGAGATTTCAGACGGGTGTGCTTCTTGGATTGCTATGCCTGGTATGCACTGGATTTGATTATAGGTTTTCTTGCACTTCTATCTTCATTAGTTCTACATCACAGACTGCATGGAATGTGTGCATTGCCAGCCCAAGAAAATTAAGATGTGACATTGTTTCTCAAGGACATATGCTTGGGGCATATGTTTTTCCCTACTTCTCCTCTATCAATGCATAAATCCCAAATGGAGCTATCAACAAAAATAAACAGAACAGTGCTGACCCAGTTTAAGGGTTTTTTTTTTCTTTCATTCTTTTGCTTCTCAAGGCCAGAGACAGAACAGAGGCCATGAGCAGAGCTGCCAAAACACATGTGCTTGTTGGACGTTTTTGCCTAAAGACACTATGAAGTGCTAAAATATTGAAGATGTCAAGCAGAAAGGTTTCCTCTGGCCTTCAGAGGAGTTCTGCAAATGGCAATAAAAATGTAAAAGAAGAATGCTGAATAATCAAATGTGGTTTCTTTTTTTAAATGTAAATAGTAGAGACTGAATGTTAGTGAGTGCAAGGTACTGAGAGCCCTTGAGGCCCAGTCCTGGAGACTTTGCACCTAGAAGCAGCCTCAGCCCTAGATAGAGGCAAGACAATGCTCTTCAGCCCCCTCCAGCTGCAGGGGTCGTTTCTGGGGGGTAAGAGATATATTGGGCCCCACTACAGAGCATCTTCAACTGTGAGCTTCAGGACTGGGCATATTGGCATCAGTTTGTTGTACCATCCAATCCAAGCCTTGAAATTCAGAAATAAGCCTGACTTTTCAGCCCTTCTGTAATGTTCCGAGTTATTCAGGACCAGAGTTTGGATCCAGGGCTGTTTTCTGGTCCTAATGATCTGTTCAGATCTTGACTTCTCTGGGGGACTGCCAATAAGGAGAGGATATTTTAGAAGTAAATGCTTGCCTTATATGAGCTCAGCGGCGACCCTCTAATTCAATCCCCAAAGGCCAGTAAACAGCCACTGAATGGCAGTGACAATCACTGCCAACAAGAGTTTGAGGACAACCTAAGACTTAAAGTCCACTCTCATTCCCCAAGCAACAGTGTGCTGTATTACTTATCATCACTGCTATTTAGCTGTTTGGACTGCATTTCTTCCCCTCGATTAGGCAGCACCAAAGACAAGGGTGCTCTGTCACCAGGGCAGAGAGATGGCAAAAATCTGGGATTGTAACAGAGTCCCTAAACTGTGCTGGTGGCGCTTTTTTTTATTATTATTATTATTTTTGTCTGCAGAACCCACTGAAGTAAATACCAAGTAATTATGGTGTTCTGAAGTGACCTTATGGAGCATGTGCTCGAGTCCATGGACCTCGGCCAAAGCTACTATTGTGGATTTCATGCCAAGACTTGGGAGAACCCTGGCTCCCTCCCATTGTTTTCTTTGGCCGGGCTCTATGGATTCTCAGCCTGGCAAGAAAGCCCCATTTTAAAAGTACTGGCAAACATTGTGCAGTTTGTCACACCACGGCTTATGATTTAGGACCTTGGTTTAGGCTCAACACTGGGATCTTTTGTTTAGCTGTGTTTGTACATCATTTGCAACTTTGTATTAGTTAATAAACGTCAGTCTGCTAAGAGCGTGGCATGTCCAGTATTGCGGTGAGGATTTTCCCTTGAATATACAATCCATAGTGAGAATGACTGAGTGAAATTGAAACAGCCCTATCCATCAGCCGAGGGCTTAAGCTCATGTAAACAAGGCTTTCTAACACAATGGATACTTCAGTGATAAAACTATATTGCTGCATACCTGGTTAAACCCAGAACTTGAGGATAAGGATTTGCACTTCTCTTTTTTGTTTAATTGATTCTATTTTGTTCAGGATTCATCCCCAGAAATACAGGTGAAATTTGAGGCGCTTAAAAAAAAAAAACTCTCTAGACCCACAAATCTATTTTACAGTTCCCTCAGGCTTTCTTAATACGTTGTTATAAGCAAAAAATGACTCTGCAAAAAAACAGCCTTTTGGTAAAAACCAGCTCTTGCGCACTTTGTGTATTTTGGAAGCCATATTATATCCTTTTACTGGCTAAGGATAGCAAAAACCAGATGCTGAAATTCAGACTGCTCCAAATCCTGTGTGCAGGGGAATGAGGAGTTGGAGGGCAGGCTGAATGTTCAAAATCAAACGAGTGTGAAGGAGAAAAGTCTTCTTGTAGAAATAGAGTCAAATAGTTCAAAATCTCAGTACCTTTGTGACTGGCCCAGCTGACACTCCAAAGACAAAACAGCCCTCTCTGCACCTTACTAATTAGAAATGAATAAGCCAGCCAGTTGACTTCTCCCTGAGAGAACTCTTCTTTTTTTTGCAGTTGAACTAATCAAGAGTAATACAATACAATAACAAAACCAAGGTTGCAAATGGAAATGAGCTAGCAAAACAGCTAATTAACAGTCATACTGGATCAAATCATCATTGACTGAGATAGTCAATAACATGGTAGACATGAGGCTTAGCGCAGGGCCAAATCTTACAAATACTAAGCCTAGAAAATTGAGGACATGGTTGGTATTACCTATTGACCCCTGAAGCTCTTACAGATTCCTCCACTGTCCAAGCAGTCAAGAGAATGCTTCATTCCCTCCACCTTTGAGTCCAATGCACGTGCCTTTGATACGTAACAGCTGGTAACTCCTGCTGGCTCACTGAAGGGTTTTCCTGGTTGTGTTTCACAGTCTCAGGGTGACTGAAGAGAAGATTGCTCAGAATTTGGGTTAGGAAGCAATGAATGGTGCCATTCTAAACATATATATATACACAACGGGCTGTCAGTTGAAACTCCTTCTGTCTTACTAAACACCTCAAAAGTATCAGTGAAAAATATCAGAGGGAACTGCCTGTCAGTGTACTCCCTATATTGACAAAATAGGGAAAAAAAAGGGAGCAATATTACTTCACCACAAACAAAAAYGACAAGCATGACACAATACACTTTCTGGAGTCCTATGGTATCAAAGTTTGGTGATAGCTTATGTCACATCGACGGGTTTCTCTGGGCTCCTGGCTGATCGGTTTGACCCAGCAGAGATGTGGTTTTCTCCTTTCACACACCTTGTCTTGGAAAGCACAGAAGTCATCTCTTCTTCATGATATAATGTTCTCAGAAGTATGACCATATTCTGCTCATACCCAACTGTAAAGGGTATAATTCCACCTTGCTCGACCCTTTGGCGCTTATCCAGACCATTTCTAACCAAACCAGGTTAGCATAAGCCAGCCTTGAGCAACACTTGGCAAACTGGATCCCTGAACAGTCTGGGAAGTCCCTCTCTTTAAATCAGCGGGTTTTTCGCAACATTTGTCAGAACAGCCACAAGCAATACAAGGTCCAAAAAGCGTGGGATAAACCAGAGCTGATGGCATGGAAGGCGTCTCAGCCCTCCTCCTGAGGCTCACATGTGGTTCAACCTCAATGTGTTCATGGACATAACCTATGACCTGATGAACTGTCACAGTTTCTCACTCACATCTCAAAAATTCTCACGGCTTTTATTAAAACACACCTTGAAGTTTCTTTGCAACCAATTGGAAATTGATAAAACAACCATTTTTGGCTTAACAGGGTAAAGGGTCAGCTTCCAGTTACAAGACTCAGAGTCAGACCTATGCTACACCTGGTTGGCACAAATCCCATTTAAACTAAAGAAAACCAAAATGTATGTACACCCAGCCTCCATCTTATGTCTATGTACACTTAACACCAGTCCCTGTGGTTTCTGGTCCCAAGTTCACACCCAGACAGGAAAGGCACTATTTTTTGCTTCAGGTGTGACTGAAATCTCACTCAGCTCACCATGCTCATGAGAATTCAAAGCTGGATCGCACAGAACAGCTGACCTGACTTCAGTCTTGCCTTATGAGGCCAAATCCTAACAGAAACCACCTGTGGTATTTCAATAATATTAACTCCAAGCTGAATTCAGTCTTGTACCTGACTGACATCCAGCATCCATTTCCTTGGCCCACTGCTAGTCTCTTGCTGACAGCACTCCAGGACTGAGAGTCAAGGAAGAATAAGCTGCTTTCTGTTAAACCTCATGGCCAGCACCACCAGCTAAAATGTTATCCCTGCTATCCGTACTGTGAATGGTGATGGAGTACAAAACAGAAACAGAACAGTTTGTTTTGCAGATCTGATGCAAAGTTTCAGTTATACAGCTTGCAGTTTTGACTACAAGTGGGTATGACAACATATGGATCTGGTTCATGGTACTAGCTGTTTCCTATAGGATCTGGAAAGGTCCGAGACATGACTGTTACTGCAGCACTTGGCATTGGCTGTGATACACCAGAGCAGGAATTCCTGGGAAAGGCCAAGCACTCTCCAAGGATGGTCCTCAGTTCTGGCATCTAGTCCTTTTGTAGCACACCAGCTCAAGAGTGCAAAAGTGCAAGGTTCACTTATTTAGCCAGCATCTGGCTGGCTGCAAGATGTAACAATATTTGCTAGTGACCAAGCAGGAAAGGTCATTTATTGTTATCTATTTTGGGTCATATTTATACACCTATTTCTAATCTCTCAGCTGCTCTGTAGTGRACAGCAACAGACCTCATGCTATATTAGCATGTCAAATATATGCACCATGTATCAGCTGAATTGTGCAGAGAGGAGATGGCATGAATGGAAAACATGCTGGACCACACACACACCACATATAAGTGTATTTCAACCACAGTATATAATTAAAGCCCACTCAGACCATATAGACTATGGAATTTGAAAAGTAAACACAGACCATTAATTTGCTGCTTTAAATATGTGAGTAATTTTTCAGTCCTTTCTTCCCCAGATCCTGAAGAAGCTTGCAGGTTTATCCTTGAAGCAAAATAACATCTAAGATGCTTTTAGCAACTCCCCTCTTCTCTTTCCCATACTCCCTCTCCTGTGAACCTGGCCCTATTGCTGCCAATACCATGCAGTAAAGGTAGTCCGGCTTCAGTGACCAGAAAATGAGAATATGGATGTGTGGTGCAGGCTCATCTCATCAATTTGGGTATAAACAAGCAGAAATATGAGTAACATCAGCCAGAAGTGTTTAACATTTGAACAGTGACCTGACTTCTGCCACTTCATTACCCATTTCTGATAGAAGAGATATCCTCATCGCTCTATTCCACTAAGACAGAGGAAGTTCCCTCAACTTCTTGTATATTTGTGCCAAAATAGGAACTGCAGTGATGTTCATGTGCATTAAAATGAGGAAGGGCCACCAGAGGTTCTGATGACAGGACAGAAACTTCATCCTTATACAGAAAAGACTCATTGAAATGGAAATAACTAGAGAAAGAAGATGAATAAAAGATCAAAGGAGAATATACTGCCTTTTTCCCTCAAGGGCCTGCTACTGCATCCGTTAAATCAATGTCAAAACTCCCACTACATTTAGAAAAAAAATTAAATATTTTTGGAAAAAAATGTATATTTTGTACAAAATGTCATTTGTGTCRAAACAATGTTTGGACAAGAAAATAATAACTATTATTACTGGCATTATCACAGAATTAAGGCCCCAGTTATGCTTTCTTAGAAGAGTTAAATTTCTCCTCTTATGAAACAAGAAAACAGTCCTGGTAAGAAAAATTTTCCAGCCAATACCCATCCAAAACTCCAGGTCATCAACAAATATATCCAAATACACAATAAGGCTGCACAAAGAAATACAGAGAACAGCCCTCTTTGTCTAGAATATTAAGTACTGGAACAAATAACAGCAACATCCTTACAGGTTGTTCACATTTTTCCAAGCATGGCTCTTCCACTCCAAGCTTTTTCTTTTTTTTTTTTTTAATCACATTGTATGGATTTTTCTCTCTCATCATCTGTCTCTCACTCCATGCCAAGTAAAGCAAATAGTATGTCTTCTTCTGTGGTCTCCTATTAGACTACAGATATCTGGAGCATGGAGATACCAGTGGCCTAACTAGAAGCCTGTGGGKTTTTTTTTTGTGAAAATTAATCTTAACTAATAACCCTGCATTCATTCCTGTCCTGCTCTATGCTCTCTGTTTCCTACAACCTTCCTGCTACTCAATCCCACCTCCTTACTTCTTCCTGCTCTCGTCTTCTCTACTATTACCTCGGTCTTTTTCCCTTGCTACTTCTTGTGCTGGAAGCGGCCATGCTTTCTCTAACTATGAGCCTTATTGAGGAAGCCAAGAGTTCACACAGGTCTGACTGCGAGTCTGTCGCACCAGCCTTTAGAGGAGAAAATACAGGTCTGATGAGATCRGAGATCATAACTCCTCCACACACCATTCTAGCCAAAACCAGAAATTATGCATCTAAACTATAGGTCACTCAGACAGTCAGTTCTTACAGGTATAATATAAATGCATCTCAGTGGTTACCGTGAACACCCCACCATCCTTCAAATCCTTCTTCTCAACACACTTCTTATTCCAAGATTTTCAACAATGACAACTACAGATTCTTAGCCAACCTTAATCCCATACTTTTCCTTATACTATATTATTATTTCTCTTATAGCACCATCTTGATGCTACCTTCTGGGGTAAACCACAGTCAACTCAGATGAGTCAGATGAGCGAAGCTCCAGCCACTTACACTCCCAAGTTTGGAGAAAGTTGGATCCTCTTCCAAGATTGAACTTTTTGGAGATATGCACACGTGGAAAAGAAAGATTTAAAAATCTAAACCCATATAAGCAAATAACAGATAAATAGCATCTGCAGGCTGCGACCATTAAAGATAGGAAGGCACCTGGAATACTGGGATGCCTTCTGCTTGCAATAGTGATTTTAGCCAGAGGGGTCCTAACAGCTTCACAGGCTTTTAACAAATGTTTTACATAGTGTTGTGGCAAAACAGGAAAAAAAGAAACTCAGAAAGTTTGTGTGCACAGAATTCCTTAGTTGTACATCTCTAATCCTTCCTTAAGTGGTATAAAGGAGAGTCAGAACCCATTGAACCAAGGTCTGTTTGTTCAGTCCAAACATTATTAAATGATGTGAGCTCCAAAGAATTTGTTCTTTTTTCTCTTCTCTTCATTTCTGTATTTTGGACAACTTTTCAATACAAAGATCAAAAGCACTATCTCCTTTCAAAGTGCCTCTAATTAGGTTATTACCGAGAGCATAAAATACCCACATTTATTGTTATTAAACCTACCACAAACTGAGGCTAGCCAATGCTCTGAGTTCACTTCTAGTGGYGGCAAATAGCTATTTTGCTCTGTTAAAATCTTTTTTTATCCAAAGGAGTGAAACACCTCCAATGTCGAGCATGATGGAGTTACGTGACTGACCCCTTCTTGGACAAACAGCTGTAAACCACGAGTATCCACATCTGAACGGAAACCGAGATTAAACCCAGTTGTTTGTAGAACTTTTTCCCGCAGAATTTCTCAAAGTTCACATCCAAAAAATCTCCCTCCCATCCCGCAGACATCCTGTACTGGGTCAACAGCTCACTGCCTGGCCATATTTCAAATCCACGCCAGGAAGAGAGGGAACTTTTTGCTCCTTTACCATCTCCTGTAAGCTGGACCCCTATAGCTGTGATGGCTTCCCAGCAGCGATCACAAGACTCTCCGTGCAGCCCTGCCAAACCCAGCCACTTCTGGGGGTGATTCAGCCCCTGAGAAGCTGAACGGCTCTGCAGAGTCACCTCTCTCTCCATAGGGAGCTCAAAGGGACTCAAGTCTTAATGTATACATCTTGGTCAAACACCTACAGTTTTGTGAGATTCCCCAGCCCTTGGTACCAGAAGAGCAAAGTGCCTTTCGAAGAGCTGTCCAATACCAGCCYGTGCGGGCAAGAGGGTCTACACCAGCCCTTAGGCAGGCAGGTTTGGAAACAGAACTGGGCAAAATCTTTCAGCTGAAGGAAGAAAGAAAAAAAAAAAAAAAGCAGTGGCAGGCTGGCTGAACGTGTATTGATTCTAGCAAATTGCTTCCATTGAAAAACATACATCCCAAGGAAAGGGAAAAAAACAGAAAAGGTCAAATTGTTTAGTTTTTTTTGAAGTCAAAAATATTGATACTTTTAAAAAATTACTTTGTTATGTTTTTAAAATATTTTAAAGTTTGAACAAAGTTCAATGTCTAGGTTAAACAAAGGGTTTTGTTTGACCTAATGTGAAATAGTTTCAGTTCTGCAGTTAGTTTCTTTTTATACTGCCTGCTTGACTCAAAAACAAGTCTTTTCTCTCCTGAATTTTCAGATCTGTTAAGCAAAATTTGAAAAACTGATCATCAGCACAAGTCTATTTGTGAATTATCTGAGATCCTTGGATGAAGGGCTTTCTCAATAATTTGGACATTTTATCTTCCCTTAGAATTTCTGTGCCCAAGGGAAGAGAAAGCTGAGATCTACAGTTCATTCAGATCCCCAGGAACCAACCTAGAGCTGTGAAAACAAATGTTCTCAGATTATTTCTTCCTATGACATAGTTACTGTAAACTCAGATCGTATTGTCAACTTCTGCTTGAGTCTGGCTTCAAGACTAATATCAAACTGTGTTGCTGCATAATTCCATGGCTGTTTCCATAGCCATAATGCAGGCTAATACATCACCCTTGGCTTTTGGTAAGTCAAAAGAATGGAAAAACTCAGTTATAGAAGCTTTAGAATTCTTACTAGACGGCATGTTGTAATTCTTGTTCCTGAGTCATACTGCAAAAACTTTTTATAATACCTTGCGTTTGCTYTCAGAGCAAAAGATTACACTTCTGCGTTCTTCACCAGCCATCCAAAAAGATATTTGAGATTCTTTGCGCAGCGAGGGATGAACGCGCTGCAGGGAACACTCTCACAGGCAGCACGTGCTGGGGCTGCGAATCCTGAAGTGCATGAGTACTATTTGCATCAACATGTGCTGCGTCTAGGGCAGGAATGCAGTTACATGCTTCACTCAGTGTGGATGTAGGAATGAATTTTCTTGCCTTATAAGGTGCATACACAATTGACATCAGGGATACAATTCCAAAGGCATCCATAGAGCTTCCATGTTCACAGCAAAGAATGCTACGTGCAAGCAGAACTGACTGCTGTAGCCAACAAAGCAACTTCTTCCCCAAAGGAGGACCTATCAAAACAATCTCACTCACAGATACCTTCAAAGCCTACTGTGCTGCCACTATTAAACTCCTCTTTCAAATACGACTGAGGTCATAAGCAGAAGTGCCTACCTTCCCATGGCATCTGGCTGGTACTGAAATAATCTAGTGGTGTCAAGTCCAAAATTACAGCAGAAAGTGCCCACCTAATAATGTTTGCAATACAGATTGTTGATATAGGAACTGAAAACGTGCTGCAGGTATCGAGCCTTTCTATAACATGCAAAGCAAAGAAGCACCACAGAGAAGCCTAAAATAGAAGCTAGATCTCCCGACTCCTGGTCCTGCACATTAGCCGCAGGAACATCCTTCCCAGATCCTTCACCTCACAAGACACTTCTACAACAGAAATCTGATACTGTGACTGAAGAGCACCTTCCTGTAACTCTCCAAAGCAACTGGATGTAGATCTCACTGGCCAGGAGCACAGGACCAACCTTTTGCTGAGTCATTTTCTGTTTCCTTTTAATATTCACTGAGAAGATTATTCATTTTTGAAAGAGAATACAAAATGACTCAGCAGCAAGCCAGCCCCTTATGTGATATTGAGATTGGTGAAACATGTCCCATTGCTTTAGAAGGCACCGGCACGATGTTGTTCATTCAGTCCTTTCCTGGTGACCACTCTGGAAAAGAAACAGTCACACAAAAGCACAGAGATTCACTGCTTCCAGCGGTGAATATTATACGACAAATCTGGCAAACACCTGTCTTGAGGAGGAGGAATCAAAGCAGCGTCTTTCAGAGAAAGATGACCCAACTTCGCAAGTATTGAGTGCTATTCAAATTCCAGACATGTCCACGCTCTTTGTTATCCTGCTGTTCATGAACATTCATTCTAATGGGTGTTTCACAGTGCAGTCAGGGTAATTGCCATTCTTCTTACCAGTAACCAGATCTGCTTGTTGAGAAGGGAGTTGACAGTTGAACCAGATTACTCATTATTCACTATTTCCTATTCTTCCACTTAAGAAAGAAAGAAAGAAAAAAAAGGTCAGACTTCTTATATTGGAGCAGAAACAATGAACAGCAAATTTTCAAGGGGACAATTCATGAACAATTCTGGGGCTGAAATCTGTTCATATCAACCATCTGGCTAATAACAGCTCCATAACWCTCGAAGGTAAAAGCCCTCACAGAAGTCACCATGAGCTGCAGTCAGCAACACTGGTTTGGACAGCTAATAAGCAGGAGAAAGAGGTGACCTGTGCTACATCTGCCCTCACCAACCTGAACACAGAGTCGCTCCCTCACATCCATGCTATAGGAAAGACAGGGCCAGCAGGAGGGAAGCAGCCAGGACACAGTATCCTAAAACACCCCTCAAGATTACTCTGACATACCCCTGGGGGCAAAGGCAGATGCAGAGGCCAAAGGTGTATGTAAAACTTTTGCATTTCGCCACAGCTGGGGCTTGTTATCTTCTTCAGATATCTTCATTGCTCTAAACCTTGCATTTAACAAACATGCTTCTAGTAACCATTTTTAAATTAATAGCATTTGAATGTTGAATATGGGCAGCCTGCAGCTATGTGTGCTGTAGAAGCAAATCTTGCAGGCCTGACTCATAGCAATAACGGCTTCAGTATCAGCTTCTTAATTATGATGGAAATTACTGGAGCAAATTACCATAAAGCTTTAGGAACATTCAGTCCATTCTGACCCTTCTGGGTCTGTTGCAATATGTATTTGCTTTTTCTTCATAAATGTCAAAATGCCTTCCTTTTTTCACCAGCCTTCTCCTTCTCTTGGGAACATGGAAAGAAACTTCTTTTCATCATGGCAAGGTACCAAGAAGACAGGTGGCTTCATGCGTAAACAATGATAATTGGGAAAGAGGTGATAGAAATTCCACTCTGCACACTTCCAAGTCTAGCACACAAGTTCTCCGCAGTGTACGAGGTCACTTGAGGCAGAAAGGGATTACTGACTCGACTAAATCCTAACTCACAATCATTCATAGGTCTTTAGCACACCTATGCACCTTCACTCATCCAACTTCAGAGCAATTATTCCAGAAATCCAGGGTCCCAACCGCATCATATACTTACTTTTTGAGAAAAAAAGCATGAAAATTACACTCGATTAGATTACAATCTCGATTTTTGCACAGTAAAAAGTTAGACAATGTAGCCCTTACAGCCTGACCAAGGGAGGCAAAGTTTTATACTGATGTGTTTGTTTTTCAGTGACAACTTCTGGGAAATATAACAGCCTTCATAATGCACAGGATTTCCCTGGGAAAGAACCAAAGCACTATCAGTTTAACTTAAAGTTTGTTTCTGCAAATGTAGTTTTTAACAGAATTTGAGGGCTGAAAATTATCATTTGCCTCAGAGAACTAACACTACAAGATAAGTCAGAACAAATTCAAGGCATTAATCCATTTTCAGTAGGGAATTCCTTCAGGTTGGATTAAGCAAGATTTACTTGGTTTACTTATATTCTGTCTGCTCGCATTGCCTTTGTGCAAGTTCCAGTGCACAGCTCCACTGGAATTAATGTACGGATAGGGTCATGCCACGGGAGCCTCATCTGAGATGAACCAGATTTCCACTGGCACATACTGGATCTTAACAGTGCATTTGAGCTTGGGCGTATTTGCACGTATAGGCTCAGAGAGAGGGGCTGTGAGACCAGCAAACCAGCCTTAAGCTTCTCACGTGGACTTGTGTGGCGTGATCAGTCATCACTGCTTTTTTGTCCCAGAAGCAAGCACTTCCCCCTGTGTTCACATGCCTCCATGTAGTCAGGAGAACAGAGTGTTCCTTCCCATGCTCTAACCAGGAGGATTACGAGGGGCTGGCCCGGAGGGGTGATAATGAAAATGCCTGGGCAATGAACCCATCTGGTGATGTCCTCATCGGCCTGGCTTTCAGTGCCAAGAAACTCAGCAGGGGTCACCCTCTCTTTAAAGCAAACATATGTACAATACRTACGGATTTCACTTGCCCTGCTATTTCCACCCCACCCCCTCTGCTAACGTTTTAAATACTTTCCCTGAAAATACTTCTCTGCAGGAACGGCTGCTAAGCAGATCTCCGACTTCACTGCTGTGCAATGTGGTGGCATGACTTTTTCAAGGGAAGGGTGTCCTACATGAAGCCAAAGTCCTTCACGTGACAAGGCCCATGCTTCCAAATCACCACGTGTTAAGGGATGTCAAGGCAATCCCTATATTGGTAAACTCGAGAGGCCAGGTCCTGCTCTCTGGCCCTAGGGCTAAGCAGCACAGCACAACCCATGTCCCCAGAGCTACATGCTTTTTCTTACCAAAAGTGTGTGGCATGGCAATACTGCCTATTGGAAATAGTCTCTGGCCACGCTATCCCCAAACATGCCCGGGCATCGTCTGGTAGAGCAATATCCGGCCCAGGCCATAAGCTTGCCACCACGGTGCTAACACTGAAACAGTCAGATGGTTGTGGGCCAGTACTTGGGCTGGTGCCCTGGCCTTTTTAGCTCAGCAGCACAGAGGTAGCCAGGACCATCAGCTAGCCCAGTCTTTTCCTGCAGGGCAAGCTTACGGCCACCAGAGCCTGGATCCTAGGCACCAGCATTTACTAGCCACCTAGGATCCTAGGCACCCAGAACAGCAGCACAGGTCCATCATCCTCCATAGATAAAGCATTGACTCTTACATCCTCAAGAGGCATAACCACAACTGGCTAACCAACAGCATGAAAGCTCTCGAAGGGAAAGGAGCCTGCTGTCACCTGTGGCAGCGGGGCAGATGCTGAACCAAGTCTACTGCCAGAGGATTTTCAGGAAATGTCCAGCAAATAAAGCTAATGGGACAGACAGCACCTTCAGCCCCACCATGAGAAGATCTCCCATAGCTCAAAAGTGCCCTCCTCTGGCTGATTTTGACAGGCTCATCTATAATTGCTGGGATAACATTTTCTGTGGGAAGGAACGATTAAAATTAGCTGCAAAGTGATTACTGAAGGGTAATTTATCCTGAAGGAGGAAGTTTTTCAAAATGGTATGAAAGATGGGCTAGTTGCACTGTGGCTTCCATCACAGTCAACATGAAGGAAGCAGCTGAGACCTGCAGGGAATAGCTACCCTCTGACAAATCCCTCAGCCAAGGTTTTCAGTTCAGAGTGGCTTATGGTTCTGAAGCCTCATGTTTATGGCTTTCAATGTAGCTACTGAAAAAAACTTCAGTTTTCAGAAGATATAAGCTCACAAATTTCCACACTGCTAAGTCATCTCTGGTCTTTTGTCTCCAAGCAGTTGCCAAACATCTATTTTGGGAGAAGACAAATCATGCCCTAGAAATGCCTGTTTTCTCTTTGCTGACTGTATCAACAGTCTAGACAGAGCACAGATGGAGACCTCTGTATTTGGTCAGGTGAATCACATCGCCATAGACTTCAACATTTCAAAACTTTACCCTTCGCCTTGCTTAAAAGTTGTATTACTGGCTAAAGAAGTTAATAATGGAAATGATCCATGGATGATTTTAGGAATTTCCRTCTTGCCTCTCTGTCAGTGCAGGTGTATGCCACACAGGTATATCCTACCATTTTTTCTCATTTCATTTTAATATTGTGGGAAAATTCCCCGCTTCCCTTAGAAACTAATTCCATAAACTAGTAAGAGTTGGATTTATTCTTTCTCACCTCTCATGTTTACAAACGTTCACAATGGATTAAGAAAATCAGAATAAAAACACAGTTTTGTAAAAGTATATGTGCAAGCAAGTCTTCAACAACTTTCAGTGGGCTTCTTTACATGTCATTAACTTGATCTGCATGAAACATAAAGACATCTCTAATTGCTTTTGTGATGAAACAGCAGTCAATGGAAATAACCATTCCAAAGGAATAGAACCAATGGAAATAACCCACTGGAAGGCAGTAACATCGAGACTTCCACATTAAGAGGAGGCTAATTGGGCAGAGATTCATTGAGGAATGCCCTAGCATGCTCTGGAACGTGACATTTCTATCACTCAGTTATGATTTGGAAAGACACTATGTGGCAACATGAGTGCCATAATACCTTTTTCCAGCCTGTATTTTTTCTAGCATGAGTTATGGCCAAGTCCCCCAAGGTTGCTCTGTATTTAGCCACAAGGCCCTCATCACATGTTTGGGATTTGGAATACCTAAGGTTTCTCCAGTCTGACAAGAACATTTTTATCACCATCACACTGGGTAAAGACACCTTCCAAAACACCTTGATAACAGATCYTTCCCTGATAATTTGCGTCTCCACGTGGCAGGGAGTAGTCCTATTTTCAACTGGCAGATCTAGCTGGCATTACATGCATACCACCCAGAGATGTTTGCTTCAGTTGCCAGCAGTCAGGACAGAATGTATTTGAACTTCTTGGAACATGCCAGACTTTGGGGTTTCTTGTATGTAATGGTAAGTGAGCTTCCTTGCTTTGATTTCTGCACCAAGTCATGGGTGACAGAAATACTCTTCATTTTTCACTTATGTAGGTAGCTCCACTCTTAGATATAATTGCATAAGTCTATTTGGCCGACTTAGACAGCCACTTTGTTCTGCTAACATCTCTGCCCACACCCGTCCTTATAAGTTTGTGACTTGGCTTGGAGTTTTCTAAACAGACCATTAAAGATTTATTAAATCTGGTCTCTCAATAAAAGGAATATATACGGTATTATAAAATCAACTGGCTGGCTTCATTTTTTTCCAGTTTGGTGATATTAGAGCTACATCACCTAGTCTGCCCTCCATTACAGTCCAAAGGCTGTCTGGGTGTAGCTGATGCTACAGTTTGGCCCACAGTCTCTGTTGCCACTGGCTACTGCAGAGAAGGATGCAAGCCAATTATCATCTAGAAAAGTCAAGTCTTCTTGCCTTACCATTAACACTGGTACCTTTATTATTATGAAACGCTTTTCATACAGCACTGCCAAAAGGCTAAGAATGGGGCTCTTTGGGCACTGTACATCCACAGGGAGGTAGACAGTCACTGCCTAGCTTGTAATTTAAAAAAAACACAAACACACACAAGACAAACACAGGGCAGGAGAAGGGATGTTCTGGCTCTAGTTCTGAGATGATGTTTCCTACTCATGAACTCCCTTTCCCCCAGATGACTCCTTTGAATAGCTTCTATGGGAGATATCTATGTCTGTGCTTCTTACAGCCCTTTATGGGTAGTTCTAATTAAAGTACTTCTTAAATAGAAGATAAGAGTATATTTCTCAGATTCCCTACCAGGAAACTGGGTGGTTTGGCTTGGCAGACTAGAAAAAAGCTTGACATATTGTGTCAATATCACAGGATCTGCCTTTCTTTAAATATATAAAATCTCTCATGGTTACAGTTTAACATATAACCATTCTCTTTTAAATTCTGCTTTCACTACTTTCTCAGCTTTGAGATCCAGCTTCTTCTATTCCAATCCTTTTCACAGCAGCCAAGTCTACAAAAAGATTTTAGCACTTCACATGTTTATAATTACTTTAATCGAAGAACTTTAAAGAGCTCTGCAAACATTTAACAACACTTGCAACAACTCCACAGGTCTTTTGTAGGGGGTTCTCATTTTATCCCCAATGTATAGACAAAGTAACTAAGGTAACGGAAGGCAAAAAGTATTTGACTTCCCACTTCCAAGCTGTAGTGTGTTAACTATTAGATAATTCTCCTTCTACTGAGAACAGTTTAATTCTGTAATATACAATATTGACCGCTTGTGCTCAAGTGTCACTCTCAAGATCTCCTTCAAAGGYAGCTGCATCAATCTTGTTTCATGCAGAAATTAGTCTATTTATTTGCAAAGTTTGTACAGGGATTTGGCTGCCAAATGGTGGAAGTCTGGATTGAAAGTTTCAGTTCAGACCCTGTACAAAAGCAGGCCTTAGTTCTGAAGTCCAAGTAGCTTGTATATAAAGACCTCTCTACTTAAAAAGTGGGGACCCTACAATCCACACTTCCCCCTAGTAGCACTAGGAAGAACGAGGGTGAGGAGAGGTGTCATTTGTGCCCCACAAGGCAAGAAGGACATTGCAGGAGGCTGCAAGAGAAAACTCTCTTTGGGAAGGGGCAATTTTCCCTTATGAGCATGCAAACCTTCTCAAAGGTTGGCTTGAAGACTCTGAATGGAAGTGCACCTGGGAGAGGAGGAGAGGCTGCAGCAAGAGCCTCGCGCGCCCCAGAGGACGCACCGTGGAGCAGGAGGAGCCACGGGGTCCTTTTTCAACCCAGCCACTGGATGGGCTCCAGCCTGTTGGCCAGCAGCCCTGGGGAGCCCCACTACGGGGAGGCATGGAGCAGCCCAAGCCTCRTTGCCTTACCCCACACTTTACCATCACGTACCACGAGGCCAAGGCATCTCCCTACCAAGACCTCTGGATGCAGCAGCTTCTGTGGGAGCCCAGCCCTGACTGCAGCCCCTGGAGCCACCTCTGTTCTACGGACTCCTAGGCATTTCGAGCCACGTTTTTCTGACAACAGAGAGCTGCAAAAAAGCTATGCAYCTTTTCCAGGGGGGAAATATCCTGAATGTTTGCCTCCCATCCACCCCATTACTAATCACTGGAAACAGCTGTTCTTTCCTTTTTTTTTTTATTACTGTTTAATATCGTTCTGATCAGCTGTTTCTGGCAAAGAAATACAGAACAGGTAGAAAGCAAAATCTATATGTCCCTTCACACAGCTGAGAAAGGTAAGGATAGCTACGTGATGTGATCCTTCAGCTCCCCAGAAATTGAGATGAGACACATTAAACTCCTATCATATAATCCATCAATAGTCAAACTGCTCTGTATGCAAATTCACACCAGTACCCAAGAAAGGAAAAGCTATTTTTCTTTTCCAGTCCTCTGACCCATCCAGGTCTCATGAACAACAGCTAATGAAGTAATAGGTTCAGATTTTGCCAGTACCTACTAGGGTAGGTCAACCTAGAACAGCTTGAAGCTATTAAAACAGTTCTATATATTTTTGTGAACACATGTATCATAAAGTCAAAATGATGAAGTGCCTGGTACAAATAGATTTTGAAAACAGTCAAGAACAGTGTGTTCCCAGTCCTGGAGGAGTTACGGATCCCAGGGATGGACCATAGCTGCCAAACGAATCTAGAGATGATGAGAGCCTTTAACCTTCATCCCTTCAAGATTCAGGGGGGATGCAAGTCAGTAAAACCTTTGAAGCTGAAGGTGATGTGAGTCGTGTACTGTTTAAAAAAAATCACCACGCAGATGGCAAAATAAATGCAGAAAGGAAGAGCCAACTGTGAATTTGCGTGTATACAGGCCAGCTCCTCAGCTGTTAGGAGCGAGCCCAGTT
This sequence comes from Apteryx rowi, assembly GCF_003343035.1. NCBI lineage: Eukaryota > Metazoa > Chordata > Aves > Apterygiformes > Apterygidae > Apteryx > Apteryx rowi. Next base: position 8,473,419 of record NW_020448307.1, on the reverse strand, counting down.
TATACTAGCTGACAGCCTGATTCCATGAGGGTTTTAAAAATGATGATAAAGCTATTTAGGGGTATTTTTTTTTCCTATAGCCATTCTCTTCCCCCGCCCTGATCCAGCTCCCGCAAAGCTGAATAGACCCCTGGTAAGCTCAGTGGGAGTAGCAACGGGTCCACGCGCCCAACTGCGGCAGCTGAATTGTGCTGCAAGGAGCAGGGTAGGTTGGCAGTAACATATGTCTTCCCCTCCATATTTCTCCGCAGCCTCATCACCATGGCAATGGAGGAGGAACATCGGCTGGAGGCAAGCCCGGGGCGATAGCACAGTGCAGAGAACCAAACCGCCCCGGGAACGGTGCCCGAGGGGGTGCAGAACTGGCCCAAATTCCCTCCTTCTCAGGGAATCCGCCCGGCTGGTTCCCAGCACCCAGCTGCCGGGAATAGAATGAGCATAACTACATCAAGCCATGTCCCCAAGGGGATTCTTAAATCAGTTTTATCCCCATTAATATTAATGGGTGCCTGGGTACGGGTGCTAGAGAACGAGCCATCCGCAGTGCGCTCCTCAGCCAGGGAACAATGGCCGATACTGGCTTACGGTGATCTGATGTTTCAACAGAAATACAGGGACGAACAGATTGAAGCAAAATCACACAACAGGACCACACTACTTTAAATCAATTTTTAAATGATCTGGTCAGGTCAGTGCGTTGGCCCAGACAAGGAAGAAACCTGATCAGAGAAGGAACTGTGAGACGTGATAGAAGAAAAACATACCAACCTCCAGCCCMCCTCCATAAATACATCTAACAGCACAGCACCACTGGTGACAGGAGTGATGAAAAACTTTTGGAAAAAAAAAGCAGCCTACTATAAGCAAGTAATAAATATACTTAAGCAATAAATATAGCYCAATTCTCAGTTTTGATTAGGCAGGACTCGCATGATTACAGGTCAGCATTAGAACATAAAAATCCTCATGTCACCAAGCCAAACAGCCCTTCAAATTTCACTCCTCCTCCCACCACCTTCTGGGTTTCACAGGAATCGTTTCTTGATGGTCAACCTTCTATTCCATCTGTTGTATCATGACGGCCCTTTGTATACAAGAACAGAAGAACAGGTTTTGTTTCTGGGCTGATAAAGGAATGTGGCAGTTTTTGAGAGACTGGTATTAAAAAAAAAAAAAAAAATCTTCTGAGTTTCAACAGCAGGCCCTACAGTCAAGGAGCACACTAAAATTAAAAAGGGAGCAGAAATCCTGAGGGTCTTTTGTATTTTCTACGCTAAGCAAGGAACAGGTGTTCAGCTATTTCATAGCCAGGAGCATCATTCCAGTCAAAGATGCCTCTCTCTAGCGTCAAGGGTTTTCCAGGAACACATTTGCACTCATTAGCAGTTATTGCTACAATGGTACAAGTCAGAACAAGCTTGGGGTGCTGGCACAAATATAAACTTGGTTGCTGTCCAGAAAAGCATATTAAGTTTGTTTGAATGAGGTGAAGGGAGCTATAGTGGAACAAAGCATCCTCTAGGTACCTTAGTTAATCATAAAAAAAAGTAGAGGAAAAGGGAAACAAAAGCAACTGTGTGTTGACTTGCATGTCCAAATATCATTGTTAAAGGTACTTCGCCAGGCCTGATGCTCACAGTYGCACGTTAGACTTGCCTATTCAAGCACTAGGACTATGCGTATATACCAGGCTAAATTCAGGAGAATGCACCTAATTAACCTTTTGCATATATCTCCTTATTATGTGCTCAGACTTACAGCCCTCTTGCTCAGAAAGCATTCTCCCAGTTGTGCACCCCAGACTGTTTGAAATTCTGGGCCTGCATTTTCACTGATTTTGACATTTATTCAATAACACGATATCTAACATCCAGCTAGCAGTTCATGTTTTCATATCCTTCGTAGATAGAAATCAATTCTTAATGAGTATGTGAAGACACCAGCTTACATCACTTCTAAGACACAGCACGCTATATTAACTAGGTTCTAGCTAATTTTATTTAGGCATTAACTCATTGCATTATCATATGCAATCCATGACAGTAATTGCTCTCTATTTAACAGCTACTGACTGGACACCCTTAGCTCTGCATCTCCTCTGCAGCAGGCTCGTGGGAGAGCCTGTGGTCCCGAGGGACATCTAAACCAAATCCTCCTTTCCTGCCAAGAGGTAGCTTTAGTCCACATCTGCCAGCTAGAAGCTGGGCCAGGAACTACAGCATAAAATGAAATTATCAAAGGAATAGACTTTCTGGAACAATTTTCAAAGAAGAGCTTGCAAAGCCTGTGTTTTGGACAAACGAATGAATCACTTCTGTACAAGCTACTGGTCAAAAGCATTCACTCTGCATTATCTGCAGCAAATGTTCTCATTTTTCAGTCTACCTCCTACCTCTAAATTTTACCACTGTGACAAAAACAATTGCCTCATCTTTCACCTTCAACTTTATGGGAGATAGCTTGTTTTTTTCCATTCCCTCTGTGGCCTAGGAATCCCAAATCCTGCCAGCAGGAAACAGGCAAATTTGTCCTCAAAGACTGTGTCCAAACAAAGACCTTGTCTGTCACTCCTCTTGCTATTTTGATGACATATCTAAAGGTCTTGTGTGGTCTCCACTAGAAGCTGAGAAGGGTGCAGCAAAATATCTGCGCTCTTAATGTTTTTGATGACATAAGTGGCATAGAATAGCACTAACTTCAAACAGTGCTAAGGATACATAGGGACCACGAAGACAGGGAGGAAATAGCTCATTTGAAAACTCAACAGCTTCCTGCAAAGAGCTGTGATGTGGGAAGCAAAGTGGGACTTCCGAGGGCACGGTTTGACAACGCACTAAATCTAGTTTCTGCCGCACGATCAAAAATGCCACAGCCGCATGAGGCAAAATGCTGATTGGCTATAAACTCTGCTGGTTCAAATTTGTTCTAAACATTTTATCATGTTAACTTTGTACTGGCAGGCTTTATGCCAGATCAAATATCACCTGTCTGCACCTCTCTAACTTCATGCCGGATCAAGTATTCTCTGCCCTCCTGCAACCAGCATAAAGCTGAAATAAAACTGCAAAGCCAGTAGGGGCTCTGCATCTGTGCCCAGCGGACTGGCAGTTGCGCTCCCACTTCTGACCTACATCGGTTTAATACCTCTGGGTGCACGGATCTGGTGTGGTAGAACCACGACCTGAAGATCTAATTACAAAACCATCTTCTCCAGGAAGAAAAGTCAGTTTGAGAAGTTTCCGCGTTCTTGCCAGACGCTGGCTTCCTGTTCCCATCCCCACACCTCTGTTTACCTCCTCTCTGGTTGTGCTGATGCAACTGGTTGTGGGACTGCGTGGTAAACTGGGTCAGGGAAGCGTCTTTTGGACGGCTGTCGGTCTTTTACTTTTGGATCATTTCATATCGCTTCAAACAGCTGCCTCAGCACAACTGAGGGGTCAATGAACCGTGCGGTACAGTGCCAGGAGCAAGTGGCCAAAGGTGGGGGCAAAACTTCTTAAGTCGTCTCTGCTGCTGGGGAAAACGTTCATGTAACTGCACCCGGAGTAGCACAGCTGCCAACCTCCTGAGTAAGCCATCAGCATAGCATTTGCATGTGAATTGAGAGAAAAATCCCCAAGGAGCATGTTTAGGCAGGTGGCTAGTCTGGAGTTGGTCAGAGGTGGGATGGAAGGAGGGCATTCTTCAGGAAAATTGGATAAACAGTTCCCCAGGCTGCTACACACTGCAAGGATTTTAGGTTGTTTCCAAGACTTTTACCTGTGCATCTGAACCTTTGCCTTAAGCTTTAATAAATAAATCTTCCCTTGGCTTTGCTGTGATACTGTCTAGGGTCATGGGACCAGACTCCTCTCTGCATTGGGAAAGGCTGCCTCTTCCTCTTCAAGCAAATTAATTACTGCTCCTGCCTCCCTCATCATCAGAGAACGGATCCAGGCCCTTTGGCTCCAGCTACATCAACTAATAGGAAGCCACTTTTAGCTACTGCCGGGAACTGCATCCACTGTAGTGTGCAGCCATCGAGCCTGGTCTACAAGGGGTATTTTCCCCGTTGGAGCTGGTGGAAAACTGAGGGAAGCCAAAAGCCTAGGGCAGGCTGCAGAAACCTGACCTCCTGAATCAACTCCCAATCTGGTGGTAAATACACATACTATTCCAGCATGTTACCTGCCGCTGGCCAAGTCTGTGTAATGCTGTGTTTGATATCGTCTGCTGCTGGATTTTTATTTGCTTACCTATTTCAGGGGGAAAAGCGGGGAGAGAGGAAGGGGCAGATGAGGGTGGTAGCAGGATTACCACATATAGTCATTATAATCATTAACCACAGAGCACTAAATGAATCATTAGGCATCACAACAGATCCACACATGCTTTACTTCTTAAAGCTTCCTGACTTGAATCTGTTTTCTGCACAAATGCCCAGTGATTGTTTCAAGAAACCAAGCACATTTCCAATGTTACTGCTGCAGCTCCTTCCAAAAAAATAACTAAACAGACGAAGCTCTGCCGAAGAAACAGATCTGTTTATAGAACATGCTTTTCTTTCACTAGACCAAATATATTCAGTCCTCTTAAATAAATATGTACATTAAAAACCTGATTACTGGCAAAATCAGAAAAAAAAATGAAATAGCTAATGGGAAATTATGCAACTAAGAACAACCTCAATGAGAACATGCATTTTAAAATACTTTATTCATGCTCTTTCGAGGCTAATCTGAGAGCAACTTTTTAAAAATTCTAACACTGAAGACCAAACTAAATGGTTCCATTAGAGACAGCGAGGAACAAGAAATGTAAAAGGGAAAGGATTTTTATTTTTTTTAATAAGCAATTCAATCTATAGTATTTGCAACGTAAATGTTGCCTTAGCCTGCAGTGTCTAGCTAACAAATAAAGTAATATTAACTTGTTTGGTTTTTTACTAAGCTAAAAAAATGAAAAAGAGAAATAAAATAAATCATATTTTTTGAAATTCTATTGTTCTTATTACTCAAACAGCTATTTCCACAGTCATATGCTTGCAACAGGACCTGGCAGCCGTCTCAATAAGTTATCTAAGTATTACAAAACTGCTTTACAACAGCAGACAAAACCGTTCCATTCAGCCCTCCTAAACCAATCTCCTTTTGGCTTGCATTCTGAATTAGCCCCTCTGGAATAGCCCTCCCCATATCACAAGGCTTCTGAGATCACGCCAATTGAATCAAAACCCCAGGAAATCACAATAGGATTAAAAAATACTGAGGAAAAAAGCCAACCAGCAGTTTTTCCATAGACGCAAATAAAAGCAGGATCAGACCATAAATACAATACCATAATCTCTCAACCTTTACTCAGGTGTAGAGGTATGGACTGTGACTTCAGGTATGTTTGTACAGTACTTAACAGACTGAAAGAAACGAGTAATAATAATTATGCAAGTAACAGTTGTTTTCATTGATCCAACTCCTTTGAATAAAGGTTACAGAATCGGACTCAAGATTATATATCATAATCATATCTTTATAATCTTTCAGTTTATTCTAATCTAATAGAGAGGACGTGTGCAACATTCATCAGCACAGAGCCCTGAGTACACAGGTAAGCCAGCAACAATCACTGCAGCTCTATCAGTTCAGATAACACCGTCTTATCTGTCAGCTGTCTCTGCAGTTTATACGAGCTGCTTATCTCAAAGAGCTATTAGATCTGAACTTTAGTTCAGTCTTTTGTTTGATCTTGTTTTCCTCTGCATTCATTTGAAGCTCCGCATATTGTGCTTTTAATTTCACATCGAAACGCATCAGGGCCTTTAATTTTATTTCTGCTACTGATGCAATAGGGTCTTAGCAACAATGAGAACAGTGAGCAAGTCATGAAAATAATAAACCATGCTAGGTCTGGAGGCTATGAAATCAGTTCAAACATACTGCAGGGAGCTGTACTGCCTGCGCTGAGACACATGGCTTTCCATGGGCACCAGCCCATTTATGAGTCATGAAACATAATGGAGTATTGTTGAAAGCTTTGGGACCATGAGAAATTATCTACTGCCCGGCATGGGGAATGGTATAAACTGGCAAGGAACTGGAGTTACATTCTTTTACAGAAATGAAATCAGACAGCTTTGGCCTGCTTTCCAGTATACAAAACCACAAATCATGGGGACAACTCCTTAATTAGTCCTAATTTTTTTTAAGAGCTGCCACTGCACTAACTGGTCAGGGAAGCCAACTTTTTCTCTGCCCCTAGCAGAGGGAACATGGGGAAGACAAAAAGGGGGGGGGGGGGGAATGAATGAGCCTCACATCTCAGCATGAACTACAAAAGCAAATGCACCTTTCTCTCACCTGCATCACGTGACAGTCTCTCGTGCTGAGAATTTGGTACACACGGACAAGTAGAACAAAAAAAAGTGTTTGCTTAATGTTATGGTCTAATAACAATGGGGTGCCATACATGTGCTTATCTATACAGAAAGCTGTCAGCATGGGAGCCAGCATGGTCTGTAGGGAAAGCACTGGGCTGGAAGTCACTCCTCATCCTCCTGGGTCCTGCACCTTTAGAGTAAAAACGTGAAATTCTCCTCTAACTTAGAAAGCAAAAAAATCTTATTTTTAAACAAATGCAGAAGTTTCCAGGAAATGGCATAACCCTGGACTACAGAGCTTAGAGGATAAATACAATTTTGGGGTGAGGGGGTAGCRGGGACTGTGGGTAAAGAAGATGGAGCCAGCCTCTTCCCAGTGGTATCCAGTGGGCACAAATTGAAACACAAGAATCTCCATTTAAATATGAGAAAAAACTGTTTTACTGTGAGGGTGGTCAAATGCTGGACCAGGTTGCCCAGAGAGGTTGTGGAGTCTCCTTCCATGGAGAGATTCAGAACTCGACTGGGCACGACCCTGAGCAATCTGCCCTAGGTCATCCTGCTCTGACAGGGGGCTCGGATGGTCTTTGGAGGTCCCTGCCAGTGTTGGCGATGCTGTGATCCTGTGGGATATTCCCTGTGTTCAGCTTTCCTAGGAAACTGCGTGCTAGAACTGGAAATCAGCACCAAGCGGGGCCACCCACCGCATTGGTGCAGAAGTCAGCTGCACCCAAAAAAGGGCATAAGGGTGAATATAAATTGAGACATCTAAACCAGAGCTTTTGCATGGACTAAATACCTTCCTAATCAAAAGAAATGCAGGGGTCCTGGAGAGCTAACAGAAGAGTTAACAATGTTCATTTGAATATTTATATAGATTTGTTCCTTCCACACTCACACCTCTTTAGTGTCAGTTTGCCATGAGCTTTGGAAAGATCAGATTTTACTGGCACAAATGCTCATGTAAAGTTAAGTTTATGTTTGTGTTTACTTTGGAAATGCTTATACACTCATCCAGTCAGGGAGACAATAACAATATCATATGTATTCTCTAACCAATTTCAGTTAACCAATATAATCTGGATATCAAGTTTTTATTGTGTATTCACTCAGCCCAGAAAGGTGGAGAGAAAAAAAAAAAAAAAATCAGAGAATAACATCTGTTAACAAATCACTAGCTAACAGGGAATTAAAATGCCTTAGAGGAAACTATGGTCTGTGTACCAGTGATGAGTGAGCAGAAAATGACAAGACCAAATGTATATTCACTAGGAATCATTCGATCTGCAAAAGCAACTTTAGTTTCTGTTGGGTAGCAGTTACATCACATTACACACAATCAATAATAAATCAAGGGCTCATATACCTCTCTGCACCATGTATTATCTGACGCAGGACCAGGAGGTGCTCCCTTCTTCCTCGCCCAAAGAAATCTCAAAATCTCCAAAACATATATGCTACCTGAAGCATATGATTAGAATTGACGTTTTTTCCAAGGTCATCAAGATATTAGTGGCCCTTAGAGACCTCAAGTTGGCTTTGACTTTGCAAACCCCCAAGCTGTGCAAGCCCAAATGTCTACTAGATCTCCAGATGAAGAGCCTGGTTTGCAGAGGCAGTGAGTAGATACAACTCTGGAAGCTGAGGGCAGACAGCACTTCTGAAAATGGGTCTTCTTATTCACATGACAAAATATAAGTGAATGCATCTCACTTCTGGCACCCAGGTTTGAAAAAGTTGGTTTTGAGCTACAGTTTCAGCAGGATGTTGCTCTTCCAGAAGAAAATAAACTTTATCTTCCTCTAGAAATAGGAAGGAAACAGCTGTGTGCCGCACACCAGTTTGGTATTCAAGAGACACAGACCTAACGCAATTCCTAACTCAACCCACAGCTGTCCATGTATCCCTGGGCAAGTTGGTTCAGCCAGCCCATTTTTCAGTTCACCCTCTAAAACAGAGATAGCACCCTCTGCAGCCAGAAGAGTATCAGGAAAATATGCCTAAAACAGGGAGTGTGAGGCATTCAGAAGTCATGGTGCCCAGGTAGGTGGGCAGGAGGGGAGATATCTAGTATAAGACCTGAGAACAGTAAAGAGGGGTGGAACAGAAATCCCAATGAAAGGCTTCAGCTTAAGGCAGAGGCACCCACATTTCATCCAAAACAACAAAAAAAGAATACCTATCTGGAACGATGCATACAATCTTGAGGAAGGGTTTCCATACTTGGAAACAATTTCCATACTTGCCTATTATTGGAAACAGTATGGCTTTGATCCTAACTGTGGAAACTGCTGAAGACACATTTACAGTACAATCCAAAGTGTGAACACTGCTTTCAGACAACCCCAAGGTAGTTTTATTGATACCTGATTTAGTTAGTATAGGAGTATGGCTGACAGCAGTGGGAGTTTCAGCACAGGCTCAGTATGCTTGCCTGGGACATTGGGAATATATTTGACAACTAAGCATCTGCCACTGCAGTTACACTGCTATTAGCATGGGTACATGAGGTGGAACAATCACACCTTTAGCTGGACTGCAGACATACTCCGCGAGACAGAATAAATGTTGGAGACCCAGAAACTGGGCAACTATGAAAGACAAAAAAGGAAAGTGTGAGTTTGGGGAGGCCTTAGGCAAACTCTTTGGACTGGTGAGTGTCTGAGTTTCACTCCAAGGATGAGAGATCTTTCCTTTTATTGGAAACCATCACTACATAAAATTTTACATACACATAAAATGCATACACACTCCCCACACACATAGCTAATGAGAACTCAGAACTCTTGCACATTTTTGTTGTTCCTGGATAACCAAAATGTCACCTTCATACCTACTTCTGTGTTGCAGTCCCACCTCACACTCCCTAAGCTGCAGCTGGTCCATAAAATGAAAATAAAATTAAAAACTCAGTGTTTGCAACAATCGCATCTACCTTAATGTCTTCCAGGTTCTTGGCTGGGATGATGCATCCCTACAATGAAGAAAAAAAAAAGTCCTCTTTCATACAAACTAGACTTCTGTTAGCCACAAAGCTTTTCCAAGTTCTGATCATGTGGTCATAGCAAGTTCAGTCTCTCTGACTTTACCTTTTTTGATCCAGCAAGTAACTGGGAAGCTCAGATTGAACCCAAGTTTAAAACCATGTCACCACCAACCATCTTTGGATAAGGACTGAGACAGAGGAACCAGGAAGGATTTGATCTTCAACCTACCAAGTAGGGCTGCAGAAATAAAATCTAAGTCCTAGAACTTTGTGAGTTTGAATGAGTGGTGAGCATTGGCCAAGGTAAGCAGTAAAGGTGGAAGCAGAACTTCAAAACAAATATTTTTCTGCATTCCTAAAAGGCCTTTAATAAAATTAAAGACATTTGTAATAAAAACTGAAACAAATTTTAAAAACTTCAGAAGCCAGGGGCACAAAGAATTTCCAACACAGTCAAAAGAGATGTATCATTGCCTAAATTTGGGGGGGAAGGGGAAGGGGAACGGGGGACAGGGCACATATTGACTTAATGACATTGGTTAAGAATAAGGCATGAAATCAAGGTGATTTTTTTTTTCCTAGGGGCACACATTCTAAAGGGTTTTTTTTCCCCCTCTTTTTAGTGTCTGCCTTCTTCTCCCCTAGCTACGTTGTGCTAGTGATTATTCTGGAACAAAATCTCACCTCACTGAATTACAGCACTTTTATAAGTTATGCAACATAGGAAGCAATAGCTCAGTAATTGTCAATATTCAGCCCATCTTGTGGGAAACCAAAGAAAATTATAAAAATGAGGGGTAATTTATGAAAAGAATGTCCGTTGCATCAGCCAGTCCATCTGTGAAGCTTTGTTCATTATATAGATTATACCACTGACATATGGAAGAGACATTTCAGTATTGTAGCACAGATGAAAGGAGTTAGAAGTGTTTTATTTCTCAACTAGAAAAATCATATGGAGCGCCTCACAAGTTTACAGAGATTCCTAATATGTTTTGCCTTTGTCCTTTTGTATACTTTTTTTTTTTTCCAAACTGTAGACTAATTAGAGTGATGAAACAACTCATAAGATGTGACTCACACAGCCCTTAGGAGAACAATACAGTCCTACCCTCAGACAAGGAAACAGTCTATGGCACAGCAGGCAATAACTTCGGGGCTGGGGATCATTCCCATGAATTCTTAGATATCAAGCTTAATTGCAAGGTCAGGTTAGGTAATTCTATTTTTAGACCGATTTTCTATCTACATTTCCAGCTACAAGCCTTTGTAATCAGAAACTGCAAACACAAATGGCTAGCTTTGTTTTTTCCACTGGCATACACAGCATTAAGGAAAAGAATCACCCCCTGGTGTTTTTAAGAAAATTCTGGACCTGGGTGTGGCTACCTAATGCCTTCTGCATGGAATTTGCCCAGAGATATCACACAGACAAGATGCAACTCATTCAGTTCTTAGAAGAACACAAACTAAGTGTATTGACATGCATATAATTAAGATAAAGCAACCTAGCCTTGTTGAAATGAAGATCAAAACAGGCCAACAGCTTAACGAGTGATAAAACCCAACTGCAAGCATTAACAGCAATGCTAAGAAAGTCTCGAGTCCAAACCATGCTCCCATACATCATGGTGGAATCAGATGTGTGTTAAGCCACCTCTAGCTTCAAGATCATGCTGGACCACCCAGTGCTGAGCCTTGTGGTCATTCACCATGAGGAAGGGAGTACACAGAGTACCCCAGACCTTGAACCTAATCTTCTGTTAGCATTCAGCTTCCCACCTTTAGCTGCTACTCCTGTGCTAGTATTGCAGGCGCATCACATGTAAATGAGTGGGCAAGTACTTACACCTGCTGATCGCTTTTATTGATCATAAACCCCTAGGGAAGCCTCTTTCTCTGTGCATGATTGTGAAAGGACAGAAGCAAGCAAAAGTGTGTGATTTCACTGGGGAGCAAAAGATGAAGAAAAGAAAACAAGAGACACGAAATTGAGATAAACTAATACATTAAGAAATTACTAAAAACTAATACATTAAGAAAATCATGCCAAATTACAAACAATATTCCAAAACCCTTTATTTCCTTTGCTATACCCATCAGATGAAAGTTTAATGTCATTCCCCCTCGACTCCCATCCCAGCTGTTGAACCACCCACTTGCTGTCCTTATGTTCCGACTATGATATGCAGAGCAGATGCCAATGGTCCCACATCAAAGATTTCAACCTATGCAGAGCCTGAGTGTTCCCTGTTCAGCTGTCACAGCCATAGTTTGTTGGGAGACAAACTATAAATTTCTTTTCTGAAATGCTGTATTTCACCCAGCTTCTGAAAGAGCATTTATCACCCCCTCAGGAAGAAGCAACTAGGCTAAAGAAGACAAACCCACACTTCTCTCTGCAAATGTTTTTACCTAACTAGTGAGAAATGAGGAATGCCTGACTGTATGCAAAATCAAATTCCTCTGGAGATCAAGTATGCTTAGATCTAGCCGTGAGGGTAGCTAATAATATGCAAGTATTACAAACTATTTACAGGCTTAACCCAGCTGCAATAAAGTCAATGGTTTAACTCCCCCTGCCTTCAAGGGAAAAGAGATATGGGCCTCCACATTTACCTACGGCACAGCTCACTGCTGGACTGGCTCATTTCCCTGAGATGAGTCTAGTAGCTGTAGCTTGCGTGGGATATAGCCCCTGACTATACCTACTTCTTGCTACAGAAAATTCTGACAGCTCTGTGCATGTGCCTTCCCCCTCTCTAAATGCCTATATTTGAAATAAAGGTATGAAGTTATATAACTAGCTACACATATCCACCTCAGGATGGACAGAAGGGCTGAAAACCATGAATCTTTCATGGACCAACACAAGTGATGGAGGTTCTATCTCAAAGTTAACTGAGCGGAGTAGTCATACTAAAAAGTCCTGGGAGCTCCAGCTTTCTCTAAAGAGCAGCAAACTGGAAATACACTGCAGCAACGTACTCTGAAAAGATGCAATTAAGATGCCTTTGCATCTTCATCGCATGCTTACCAGCACAAGCTCTTTCTATACAAGACTGGATTTAATGCAGCAGTCGGAGTGCAGGAATGGAATCCAGAACTCCCGAGTCTTGCCAGCCATTTGTTCCATTTGTTCAACCATCTTGGACAAGCCACTTCATCCACATTTTTTTCAAGCTGGTTACCTGAAATAGGGCCTGATCCAATCCCCAAAAAGGCAAATGGGAAATTTCCAATCCACTTCAATAGTGCCCACAGGCTCATGGTCATAGGCCTCTACATCTATATTTAGGCACTTATATATAGTAGCTTGGGCTTCAGAGATTACCAAGTGCCCACAGCTGCCACTGATTTTGGAAGAAGGCAGGGGGACAGACGACAAATCTGTAGTTCAAAAAGTTTCTCAGTGGCAGACTACTGGAGGCCAGGAAGGTATATCAAGGGAAGTACCATTGTTTTTCTTGCCCCGTTATATATTTCTCCTCACACAGATGCTGTGACCCAAATCAGACACAAGACAGAGAACTACTTGCACTTTTGATACGACCCAGTGCAGCTCTTCCTCTGTTCTTTCCCACCGACTCAGGTTCTAATGATTGCAAGTCATTGCAAAAGCGCTGCAAAATCCTAAAACATATGGCCTATTATAATATCCTCCTAGTTATATTCAGAGTGCACATGGAAAGTGCCTTCATCCTCATCGTACAGGGCTAAAAAACTTCACCCAGAGAAACTGAGCAAGTTTTCGGAGAGAAATCTCATTTTCTAAAGACCAGCCACCCCAGTCTTGTCCAGTTAGATTGGTATTCTGCACAATGTCCCAGTTTTGTTAACAAAACTGCAGAAGTCCATTGAGTTGGTACTCCACAGTAGTCAAAGTGTGTCATCAGCTCCAGGATCTTACACAGGCAGAGTTAGGGGGAAAAGTGATGGGCATGCGGCTGTCATTCCTCCATTGCCACCAGAATGACCAAAGCAGAAGACCAATAGGCAGAGACACATAAGGAGACAGGGCTCAAACTTTACTTAATTTCTCCTATTCTTCAAGGCAGAGTTTATGTAACTTCTTGGCATGCGTCTTTTCAATTATGGCTTTAGGAATTACACTATAAAACCTCTAAATTATGAAACCATAGCTTACCTTACTTTCCACATGAGATGCCTGCTTCATATCGGGGACTTAGAGGTGGAATATGCCTGCCTACAAAAAAAAATAATAATAAAAATTAAAAAGTTAGAGTCTGTGTTGTTTCTTACTGTCTTCCCTATGAAGTTTTCATTTGTGTTCATCATGATTTTCAAGTTCAGATTCAGACCTCTTCCTCATTTCAGAACCTGCTGCCTAACTTCAGCAGCAAAAGAGTCCTGAACATCTGCCTGGTACTCTTCAACAGCTTCTTGTTGGACATTTTAACTACCATGAATCTCTCCTTGGCTTTCCATGCCTAGATTTTCAGACATACTTTTAAAATAGTTTATAGGCATCATTCCTGAAGTGAACCATAGCGTTGTGATTACGGCAAGTAAAAATTACCAGGAAGACAGGCAAGTGTTCGACTGCAGCCATACAAGTGTGCAGTCTCAAAACTCTACACAGAAAGAGATGCACAAATAATGCTGGAATAAATCTGGAAAACCAGGTTACAATTTACTCATCTGTTTATTCTCCTCCACCTGCATGCCCTGAGTTCAGTCAAAGGACACCCTGCTTTCAATAAGCTTTTAAATCTGACAGTAACACAGAATATATATTAACTGAGATCTACCTCAGCTAGGAATAGGCTGCCTTTTGCAATAATACAGGACACGCAAGTAATTTGTGGTAATACTAATGATACCAGTTTGTAGAACTATGTTGTCCTATGTATAATGCAGTTCTATACAAGCTCCTATCTACATCTCAAGTTAAATCTGCCTTAAGGAGGACACTAGACTTGAAGAATTCTCTTCCCAGTTAAATAACATAGCACTTTTTACTTGGACCATTTTGGCAGAAAGGGGAAGACCAAAAAGAAACTCTTATTAGAAAGAAGACAGTAACATGTTCCTTTCTGAAAGGAAATTTTGGAGTTTACAGACTTAGAAACTTAAGAGCTAGCGGCTTTCTCCACTCCATGTCATTTCCATGGCCACTGAACTCACAAGAGCTGAGACGCAGCAGCCATGGGGCTATGGCACAACTTCTGGAGAGAGCCTTGAGAAACCCGAGTCTATCGGAGACTGACAGGGCATGATGGTAGGTAGCTTCGACTGACCACATGAAGCAGCAGGAGGTCAGCTGCCCCCAAGCTCATTCACAATACAATTGAGCTATCCCATCATCAGCTAGTAGGGGCAAAGGCTGCAGTTCTGCTTTATGGCTCAGGAGGAAAGGAGGATACCACAGGGAAGGGAGACAAATCTCATCACCTGCTCATCTGGCACATGACCTCTGGGTAGTGGTGAAGAGAGTGCAACAACTTCACCTTGTCTGATATAACCCTGCCTCACCACAGGAGTAAGAGGAGCAAGGAACTGCCTTTTGCCTTTTCCATCACCCTTGTGATAGGCAGATTAGATTTCACACTGACCTACTTCTACCATGGCAGGAAAAAGATTCATGAATGAAACCATGATTGATGTTTTCCCTTATACAACAACTTTGACTGTGAGTTGATCTATCCCTTAGTTAAGCATACCTTGGATATTAGGTCAAGGTGACCACTTGACTTTTCCATTTACAAATAATAGTAAGTGATCCTCTGTATCAAGCTCATTTAACTTTTCTTGTGCATTTCTCCCTTTCCCAAAAACCAGGCTAGGGGAAAAAAAACACATAAACAAGATCCTTGGAGAGAAAAAAAAAAATTAGCAGCTCTCAACGGCAGAGTGAAAGTCTGGACTTGTATAAATACTCAGGCAACTGTCCAAGTGAAAGGCCCAGTCTTCAGAACAACTAAACAGGGGCAGGATTTTGTCCCACATTAGTCTTCAGAGGACAGTGAGAACATGCAGAACTGCGGTCCCAAAGCATTCAACATCAGAAGGCGTGAAGAATGGCCTCCTCCAAGAAATTTGGGAGTGCTCTCCAAGAACCAACTGCCAAACTGAAGGAGAGGGGAGGAGAAAGGTAACCCAGATACAGAATGGTGAACATCAGCTTATTTTTAAGCCTGTTCTACAACAACCAAAAGCTGAAATGCAACAGCAGGAATGGGTGGCTTTGAGGCTTGTGTCACTTGGCCATGATTGCTTCCAGTGTGTTGTTTCATTCCCTAAGACAAGCTATGAGATACTTTCTTAAACAAAACTGCTGAGATCAAGTCAGACATAATCAGCACTGCGCAACAAACCTGACCCAAACTCAACCATTTTTCAGTGTATAAACAAGGAATAGAGGCTTATTGCTCCACTCCACAAAAACCCCACTGGCTGTGGCTGATAAATGTTCAAAACCTTGAGCTGTGCAAGGGAGAGAAGGGCTGTACACAGCCACATCTGTTAAATTCTCATTTGCTGGTAACATGTATGCTCAAAATACCAAGCCATTAACGTCCATGGGAATTTATTTTTCCCTCAAGAGAATTATCTGTTTCTGTAAGTCCTGTTCATTTTCCATCCTCAAGTTCCAGATTGTGCAACTTCCACAATACACCTCCTTTTATAAACTGGAAAGGAGCAGAACACTAGCAAAAGAACAGACATTGGTTTCCTTGTCTGCTTCTTGCAATCTCATCAGTTGCTGCTGATGTAAAGCTCTTATGAATGATTTAATTGACGCTCTTTGCTAAGTGTTTTATGAAACCAAATCAAGATAGACCTATAAAACGTGTACGAGCAGATGACAGGACCATTAGTGCTACAGGGCCAGCTGCAGCAAAGCACTAGAGAATACTAGACAACCTCTGAAGTACCCATCATTTTGAGCCTTTCTGCACTCCTCCACCTCCCTGCTAACCCCTCCAGCACTACCAAAGCAGGCCAAGGTCTCCGTGGCCATTCCAGAGGGCACATCAAAGCAAAGACTCAGTCTGAAGGATTAGGTGCCCTGCAGCATGGAGGATGCTGGATCCCAGTGCACCATTAACTCTTAGGACCCTTGCCTGTCCCAACGTTTCCCACCACAACCACCTTCAGCATCAGCCAGTTTTCTTCACCAGGAGAAGTATGGAGGGCGAGGTTGTTCCTTGCAGGGGTTCTAATACAAATCAGAGGTGAAGCGGGGTGAGGAATGTCCTTTTCCCCCACTCTGACTGACATCCAGCCCACTGACATGCTGCCCCTCATGAAAAGAGGGAGAAAAGTGGGAAAGTGGCACAGAACATCACTTGAGAATGGAGATTTTCTTAGGGGTTGCATATTATTTGTGAGCAGAGGGCCTCCCATAAGGCAAGTGGAAAGGCATCACTGGCCTTTTCCATCACAGCAGTATGCCGCAGCACAGAATGACTGCAGTGTCCTCAGAAGATTTAGATCCAGCTCTACACTGGTGTCATTGATGTCAGAACTGGGCCAGGATGTACAAATAAATATGAAGTATTTTGCTGCTGTGTCACAATGGAAGCAGGCTCTTTTCCATATTTATGCCTGCAAAACGTTGCCCCACAGGATCAGAGAAGACTTCTGTGCAATCCAAGTACCAGCGACAAACCTTCTTTAATTGTGCTCAGAAATATATTTTTAGGAATAATTCCAAGAAGTCAACGCAACTTCCTCCTTGTTAAAACTAAAATAAAATGCAAAAAGCATCTGATGGGCTGGGAATGAAGAAAAAATAAAAATGCAGAGTGTTGATCTGCTCAACAGCTGGAAAAATGACTACTGGTACAAATAAAATTTTAAAAAGACCTGTTAACATTTTAAAGACTGTGTGGCTGGAAAAAAGCAACTTTTTTTTACTTTTTTTGTTACTGTTAGGGATTTACAGCTGCTGGAGAATCAGGTTTTCATAAAACCTATCTCCTGTTTAATGCCACTGAGAGGCTGGAAAATTAACTTCTTAAATATTTAACATTTGTAGATACTAACTGGAAAGGCAACAAACCTATAAAAGAGATGTGATAGCTACTGCAATGATTTTATACATTTCAACATCAGATATTGGGGGGCAAGAGGGGAGGGACTTGTTTTCTTTTTAAAGAAGAAAATCATTCTTTTTATTGACCTTGGATAGCCTTCTGTTGCTGACACCTAACAAAAGGGAAGAACAGGCTACAAGATAAAGCATAGGAGACCTGGGAAACTGAGTTAATGTTACTGCTTCAGCTCTGTGACTGGCTACAGCACCTGAACAAGTATGTCAGATAATGTGCTTAAACATATCTCCTTATTCTGAGTGTCCAACCTAAGGGACAAAGCAGACCTGGCTTTCCTAGATGCCCAACTTCCTTCTCCAGCTGAAGTCAAGGGAAGCTGCAGATACTCTGAACCTCAGAAAACCAGCTCAAACACTGCACGTCAAGCATTTGAAAGGAAGGTCCATGAAACCAGAAGCCACTTTCTGAAAGAGACTTTTCTCTGCAGACTTTCACAGCAGTGTATAAAATTTCTAGAGTGTTTGTTTTTAGAATTTTAAGTTACCTTAAGCAAAGCAAAATGTCAGTTTTAATAAGTTACCAGAATCTCTTTTAAACCCCAGTGCCAGCAATCAGAACAAACTAAAAGCAAGATCTCCATTCCCAGCACAACTCATCCTAGATTTTTTCAGATTTTTTCTAGCAAAATTCTGACTTTGATCGCCATTATGTACAGTTTTGGCTTCTTGGTTTAGAAATGATGAACAGCTCATCTATTCTTCTCTTCACCTGGAAGTCTATAACAATAAAAATTACAGACACAGCCTAGTGATGCTGAACTCACTTTCTTCAAATAAGTCTAAGGAGAATTACTATGGACAAAGACAATTCCTTTCTCAAATACCTCCTGCAGTTGAGTCTTACCTACTACTTTTGCTGGCCAACATTTTACTTTGGTCAGAGAATCCTGAAAAGGGCAGTCAGAAATTAGCTTTGGTTCTATTCTGTGTTATTCATGCATGATTTGTCTTGATGATGATCATGCTAAAGTGAGAAGCAAGGCAGACAATTTTTATAAATGCCAGCGCCATAAACTTTGTGGTGTCCAAAAGTCATTTGCTTCACTTATTATTTCAGCAAGTTTACTCTGGAGGCCACATCACAAAAGAATGAATGAACGAATAAAGATGGAAGACTGATGCCAACTTTCCATGGGCCATTTCCTGATTCTAGCCTCATTTAGTGTTGTTTTGTCTTTGATCCTCATATAAGTTCAAAAGTACATGTTTACATCTAGGTCATCACAGCTGACTCAATAATTCAGCAGAACAAAATGTCTGAAAGAAAGTAAGTGGTTAGACTAACTATCGAGGTTGCAGGGTTTTGTTATCAATTTATGTCATGCCATAAAGCAGAAAATGATCTTAAATATTAAAGGAAAAGACATGCATAAAAGATAAAACATAGGCAGCCAAGAGCACTGGGATTCTGGATAACAATTTACAGCAGCAAGTACTCTTGAACTGTTTAACTTTTACATGGTTTCAGAGCAGGAGAAAGTCTAACTCTGCAGCAAGCAGACTTTAACCCTGGAAAAGAAAAAACAAAAAATCTTTTCAAAACCATAGGGCTCTTTCATCATTCCTCACTTGATTTTTTTCAATTCTTTTCTACATGAATTATGAAAAGTTTCAGGGTTGC
Source organism: Apteryx rowi (assembly GCF_003343035.1). Classification (NCBI taxonomy): domain Eukaryota; kingdom Metazoa; phylum Chordata; class Aves; order Apterygiformes; family Apterygidae; genus Apteryx; species Apteryx rowi. The sequence continues at coordinate 8,454,380 of NW_020448307.1, read as the reverse complement.
TTTCTCCACTCCCCCCTTCACTTGAACTTCGCAGGCTTTCTCATGGCCATAAATCTTCCAATTTTGCTTGAAATACAAGTTAATAGGTAAAAATGACAAATGCCTTGTAACAGCCTCCCCTCCACAGGGTTATTAAACTCCATGAGCTAGAACATGTACATGTAAGTTGTCCTCCACTCCTGCTGAGATTTAAGTGACCTGCAACTGAAGGCAGCATTAAACCCTAACACTGAACCAGGAAGGTTTCTAACTAGTACTTGGCAACAAAGCTTTGAGTTTCCCCTCACATAAAAATGATAACGGGGATAGCAGCGATGGGAGTAATTATCTTTACCTTGTCCCAGATGAGGGAAACAGGCTAAAATGCTCTCTGGATAGCTGTCACTGGCTGTCTCGTGTTGATAGCTTGATACCCCCAAGCCACAATGGGGCAACCAGAGCTCAGGCTGCCTGCAGCTCCATCAGCCCCAAGGCCCAGATGCCAAGGCCCTTGTAGAAAGGGACCTTGGAGCCATCTTCTCTGCTGCATATCAGCCAGGTGGTATCCAAGCAGAGCAAGTGGAATGCATAGTGGCAGCTTGTCAGGTAACTTCAAGTACAGGTCCAAAGACAGTACTGGACAGGCAAATTTACCCAGTTTCAGAGTATTTCACAGCTCTGGAGACCAAAGAGATGAGCTCTTTCAGTAAGAGCTTAGTCACCTCATGGGGCACCTGCTTCTCCAACTATGGGGCGAGAACTCTACTTTCTCCTTTCAATAAAATACAGCACTGTGCTTGCATTGCACTGGCAATTTGTGTGATGTGATCTGTGTGCACACACACGTGCTCCTCTACCACAGAAAGGAAAGAATACAAAAACCCTCTGTTTTAATTCCAAACAGATTTCCAAAATGAGGAAAAATGAGGAAAGGGAAACTAGAGGGCAGGTGTGGGAGCTGACAGAACAATTCAATGATTCATCAAGGGAAGGGGGGGGGGAACCACACACACACACACACACACAAAGGTGCCACAAGAAAGAAGTTTTCTCCAGTAAGAATAACTGGCCAAAACCCAAGCAAGGCAACACACGTTGAAGAAACCCTCCCCCAGGCCCAGGTTTAACCTAACCTTATCACCCTACTTTGGTGCAGTCCAACTTTTTCCTGCCTCTCATCCTCTGAGACATCTCTTCCACATTCCCCCTCTTTCCACAGGTTTGAATACTTCCCTGAGCCAGAGAACAGTGAGTGTAAGCTGGACTTATCTCCATGTTCAGTACCTGCATCCAGTGCCGAACATCCCCTCAGTAAATAACCAGCGAGGGACTCTGCCTCCACTAGCACTCCCAGTGGAGCCTCCCTGCCCTGAATGAGCGCCCGGTCCTTCTTCCCACCACAGCCACCAACCCAGCCCAACTTTAACCTCCTGAAGATTCACCATGCAGATGTCATTTATTTGGTGACAACCATGCAGTGAAAGAGGAAGACATTTCCTTGGTGAAATTATACTTCTGGCTTCAAAGCTTTCTAGAATTGATAAGAAGAGACTGACAGCATCAAGCTCCTAATGAATTGTATTTTATATACCATAACACTTAAATGCATTGTGGAAGCAGCAATAGCAACTGCAACTACCGAAACTCCTCTATCAGCTCTTAAAACAGTGCTGAAAAAAAGTTACATTACAGCCTAATCCAAAGGGAGCATTACCTTAGGTCACACTCACCTCCTGTCTCAAGTAGTGTCACATTTGGCCACCTGATTTACCATCAGTTCCACTGTGTTGATACCTATCCGTCTGCTTGATAAACACTCTCCAACAGTACAAGTTATATCCATCTCTGAACAGCACACTCCATTTGACGGGAGTCTTCTTCCTCCTCAAGTGACCTTGCAGGTCAGATTCCTGCGGTTTACCCCTATTTGTGCACCTGTGCAAGAGCCAATATTCTGATAGAGGGAGAAAAGCAATTACCAGAACATACAAGATGTGGTGGGAGGCAGGGGAGCAGCTTTCAAAGAGCGTGGCCACCCTGGCAGCACCCACAGAAACTCCTCTTAGGTGGAGATAGAAAAATCAGCCAGGTCTTGTGTCATCTTTCATCAGTCCTGTTGGYTTTCCCTCTCTGTGAGCGAATGATGAATATGACCTTCTTTGTTTAAGTTCTTGTGATGAAGCACTGTTTGCATAAGGCTCTTTTTTATTTATTTTTTTCCTGCAGCTTGTTGACTTTTATAAGACATCCATAAATTTGTTCTGAGTGCCAGTGAGATGCCTAATGGTGTTAAAGGGAAGGTATTAAGGACAGTCGACTCATGTTAGAACAAGCCACTTGAAAGTAGCTATAAATATTGTCTGGATTTCATTTTGCTAACAAACAGCTTCTTTTCTACCCCCCCCCCGAGTTAATTTCATAAACAACAGAAGAATTTTCACATTAATATTAAAGTGCATGTCTGTTTTTTTTTTTTTTTTTTTTTTTATAGAAACTTTCCTACTGGGGACATTTGAGTCCTTATATTCTGTCTGCATGAAATCGTCTCCCTTTTCAGGAAAACCTTGGCAGCTTAAGACCTCCAGGGTGAGCTCATGTTCTTCTGTGCTCCCTTAGACCCATCTTGGTTCTTTCATTGCCCTGGCAATGGGTGTAGGCTAGACTTAGGGACTGCAGAGTCCTAGGACTAAGCCAATAGCTACATGTTTCTCTCTACTTTGCCCAGAGGCATGCTGGAGGCTTTTGGATTCCTTCAGGACTGCAGTGACTGGCCACATATTTTGGAAACTCCATCATCTAGTTCCATTGCTCTAAAGTCACTTGACACAGACAACATGGTCATAATATTCTGTGTTGTATGTCTGTCTTTGGTACTGAAGTTGCTCCCATTGGGAACTACGGCCAGTATTTGGGGCCTACCATTCATATGTGGTTACCTTCTGATCCCCATCAGCCCCAGGGCAGCAGAGAGGCAGTTTTTGCATAAGAATACTCCAAGGCCACTTCTTGGCATCAACAGGCATCAATAATAAGGACTTTTCTCTGCCTCTGGCTTTGGACAGACCTTTCCTTCCCAGAATAGCCCCTGCCTGCATTTCAGCCCTAAAGGCCCCAAAAAATCCACTGGGTGCAGTAGTCAGAGATCCTCCAAATAGCCACAGCTTGGATGGGCAAGCAGACAGCACAGTGCTTGAATGGCAAGAGAGGCAGGGACACAGCGGTGCCAAAGGGAGCCAGACACAGGGGAGAGGAAGCCCTCATTAGAAGGGGAGTTCAGGGACCAGAAGGAATGGGAGAGGAGGGAGAAGGAGTGGCACATATAAGTGCTGAAAAAGGTGAAGAGAAGAAAATTAAATGACAGAAGGACAAACAAAATTAATCTGAATGAAAACTAGGAATGCAAGAACAGTTGAAGCTAAAGAGAGTCAAAGATGAAAAGAATGAAAAACTCATTTAAGGAAGACCTGGGAAACAAGGGAAGTGTCGTCTTTTGCTTTCCGATAAACTGTCACCCCAATCCCACAAAAATCTGTAATTACAGGATTAAGGTGGGAGTAGAGATGAAAAGGGGAGCTAGGTGCAGCTCACACGGGCGGAGGGAGGGATATCAGGAAGAGAGTATCATCCTTTGATACTGTGGTTTACAGTACTACTGCTAGGTGGGTTTTTTCATTTTTTTAACCTGTGTAGGGAAAAATGAAGAACTGTCAGTGCATTTTCTTTTGTTCATTTTTTTTTGATGCTTTCAGTTGTAGTCGTTATCATAGTTCAGGAAGTACCAGCAAAGAGATCTTGAACACCAAGCATCGTCTCAAACAACTCTCAAAACTCGGGGTGAGTTTACCTCAGGAAGGACCCTCAGCTTTGGTCCAGTCAAGCAAGCTCACTAACATTTTTAGCTTAAAATGGCTCCTAAAAATATGCAGTAGCAATTTCCCTTGGAGAATTTCCCCAGACAGTAGGAACCCTCCTCCCCTTTCCAATACAGCTATCCAAAATGTCTCCATTGTTTTTCCCTCAATATTCCTGTGTTTTCTGGATAAGCACACAGCTACATCCCAGTACTCTCCATTATAACACAGGATTATGTCACAGAGAACACCCATGCTTCCAGCACAGTAATGGAGGAGACATGGCAGATGGTCCAGGTCACCAGATGAGAAGACACACACCACATGCTCAGGTCCCTACCTAGTGGGAGGATGAAAAGTTACCTGCCAACATGCAGCTTGCTGCTTCTGCTGTTCTCCCCTCCCTCACGCTTTTTTATTTTTTAATGTGTATGTATATCATTCAGCCAGGTTTTCCAGTCAATGTAAATGCTAATTGCCATGGTTTGAAACATTCTGTACCCCACCAGAATTAAATAGCAAACCAGCAGTTCTGATGATATCATGGTGAATGATTTATCCAGTGATATACTGCATTCCTGCAGTGTGCTTAAGCAATAAGGCATGCTGAGGAGAACGTTTGCGAGTGATTAGCTTGCCGCTAGTGTGGGCTCCATTCAAAGGTTAATGACCTTGAGCACCCAAGAAGTTCAATTAATACTTTGAAATGGACTACCTAGAAGGCCCGACGGCTATTATTAAATAGAACATTAACACAAGGAACACCATTTCATGCATTTACAAGGCTTTATAAGCATGGGTAGAGTACTTCTGACATCCAAAGCACTCTAACCATGTGTATTAGCAAATACACAAAAAACTATTTGTAGAGAGGGCCCCAACTGCATTATTGACCTAGATTTCACCACCACAACTTTGGACTGTATGAGACTAGGGTTTGGATGAAGCCTCTCTGCTTTTACTACCCAGATGATCTCTGACTTTTCCTTCTCTTTTGGAAGATTTGCAAGATCTCTCAAAAGATTTTTAAGTTGCCGTCATTTCTGGTGCTACCAGGATACAAGCAACATTCATTTTTCTACCATCTCCCCTACTCCTTCAGCCTCCACTCCCACCAAGGTATCCAAAAGCCTGAAATGACCGAAGTTAAGAACAGCATTTCCTGCCGACTCCTCCTGGAGAAGGCAGAGGAGCAGTGACTCTCCCTGGAGTCAATGTCACAGACAACACAGGCATTACTAGTGACTAAGGGGCAGGACTGTCCTCTCCACCACAAAGATTGTGCTACTTGGACTCATTGCTCTGCTGCATCCTTGTCACCGTGTTTGCAAGAGAAGAAATGGGCACCAGTGAGAACCAATAACTAGTTCAGCACATGACTTATTCCAGTGCTCTGCAGAAGGACTCTTGTGTCCTAATATAATAATATTTATTATATTATTGTTATATTTATATATATATATAATATATATATGTCCTAATATAATACATATAATCCTTCTCCATAAATCCGTCTAAGCAACCAATCAACACTTCCAACTGATGTTACCAACAGTCAGATTCCTCCATCCCCTAAGAGTATCAGACTAGCACCGGAGAGCAGAGAGAAGCTAGCAGCTTGCACAAGCACCAGAGCGAGCCCTCTTAAGCAATAGCACTAGCAGGAAGACATGGAGCTGGGAAGAAACCTCCAAGGCCCAAGATTCGCACAGGCACCACCCACTCCCTCGACTCCCTTGAGGATGTACACAGACACACTACTCTGCTTCTATCCACCCAAGCCTAACTTCTTCCACTGAAAATTGATTCAAGATCTTTTCTCTACAAGCTATCCCTCCATTTTTAGTCTGTTTAGAGACCTTAGCCTACAAAACCTTCCTGGCTAAGACCAAGCCGGTTGTGATGCAACAAGGCAAGAYCATGCTAAAACGCAGCCAGGCCCAGATTTGGTCTTCTGAGGCTCTGGGGCTGCCCCATCCCAGCTACAGAAATCCCTGCCAGAACAAACTGGATTAAGCTCAAGTCAGATTACGAGACTTGGGCTGCAGAACCTTTTCRCAGTAAGGAGAGCTCCACAGGCTCTGCATGACAGTAAGAGAAGAGAGAAAGGAGGGAGACTGAAGCCATGAAGAGAACTGGACTCCTGGGGAGAGGAGAACAAAAAGATAAGATGCAAATTAAATACAAAGGCCTAAGTGCTTAGCTGTGACTTCAGAGCAAGGAAGAGTGTGGGGGGGGGGAGTCATATTTTAAATCAATCAACCTTGTCTCAGCAAATCCTGGGAGTCTGTAATGGCCCCAATGACTGTAGCACAGGCAGCAAAGCTGCAAGAAAAGGAAAAGTCTGGCCTGTCTTCATCTTTTAAATTAAGGATGAAGAAAGTGATAGGGGAAAAAGTTCCATCTTCAGATCCCAGGCTGAATTTACTATGCTACAAGTCTGACCTGCAAACAGCTTTGATCTGGAAACTCCCCACAACATCAATTTTGTAAGAAACAGCATTGTAAAAACATGTTTACCTGCTCCCTGATCCACCAAAACACAGACGCGCAAGCTAGCCATTAAATACATAAGCTCCTGCTAACCTGAGTGTGACTACTCACAGTCAGAAATTATTAAGCGTTTCCTTAAATACTTACCTGGATTGGGGTTTTAGTGTTATGGGCGTCCTCTAGTTCCACATTTAATTGAAGCAGTACCTGACTCCAGAAACGGTTGTGGATTATGCTATCCACAAAGTGGTAAGAACCATGCAACAAAACAAGCACAGGTAAATATAGAAACTATAAAGGATTGCCATTTAATACATTTACTCATTGGTTTGGAAAGACAATTCAAGTTCTTGGCATATTAACACTGAAAAAGCATCACAAAAAAAGGTGCTTTCTTCAAACACCRAACAACCAGCTTTATTCTGATAAGGAAAACTGATCTCCCCAGCACAAGTCTGTCTTTCTCACTGCATCCCTCTAGAGCAGGGGATCCCAAGAAGCAGCGTGGGATCTGCTCACAGAGCTTTTGAAAAAAAATCCCTCTGTAGGCTGCACACATTATTTGTGCAGAACTGAACTACAAGCACATATACCCAAAATTACTGCATTGCAGAGTAACTTTGTTACACAGCTCCCCGCATGATCTGCTTCCACGAAACGGCACTATGAACAAAACTGTGGGAAATCCTCTTTTTCTCAAGGTTCTGCCTAGAACACCTTTCTCCTTCCTGATCCCCTGCGGCAGAAATTAAATACAGGTTTTGCAGGATTTAGGGAAGGTCAGCTCTGTCCGGTGCCAAGCACAACTGGCCCGTGACTTCTAAGCCACTACAAACCAATTCACGATCACAGCAGAAAACGTAGCTGTGTTCCTGTTCTCTCGGTATGGCAAATGGGTAATTGAGAATTCCTGCCTCCTGAAAAGTTTCTTTTGCTTCCCAGTTCAGTTTGTATTTGTTTAAGCTTGAGGCAGGCAAGCACGACACAAGCCCCCAGGAATCCATAACCACCCCGATGCTTCTGGGTTGCAAAGCATCTCCACAGCCATCTGTTTTCAGTCACTCTGAAATGAGTTCTGAAGAGTCAATTGTTTTCTTCTAGGAAAAATAAACATGCAAGCTGCTATTCTCCTGATTTCCAGCAATTTTCTGCTGTGGGTAAATGTAGCTTCGGATTTTAGAACGTAAGTCTCCTTTTTATCCAAAGAATTTTGCAATATAATTACCTCATTTTTACTGACTTGGATAACTGCTGCCCTTAAAAAAAAAAAGGGGGGGGGGGTAAAGTCTGCAGGATTAATTATTCCTCTTGCCCCTTTGTTATAAAAACTTGGAACAATCGATAGTGATTAGTCTCATTTGATATTTCTTTGGATGTCCATTTGTTGATTTAAAGCTGTTTGTTTTATGAGAGATTGTTTTCAGTTGCTTGGACAGCTGTCAGAGATCTGTACTGTGGTTTGATTTAGCTTCCAGGGAGTAGGAGCATTTATTTATTTATTTATTGCAGCTGTAATGCATGGTGGCTGACTGAGGTGGCTCTCCAAAAACCATGTATGTGAAACCAAAACTGCCTCCAGACTGGGAGAAGACTTGCCTGAAGAGGCTGTAGATGGGGTACACAAGCAAGACGTGGAAGTAGTGATACAGGGTTTTTTTAAGACGCTCAGCTTGCAGATTGAATGCGTGTACTTTCAAATACGTGGGCAAAATCCCTCCCTAACTGCAACCTCAGTGGCTTTACGGGAACAACCCTGGCCTTTGGAGCAGCGTTGCCGGAGCGGGCGAGGGGGTCGTGCTATGTCCTTGTCCCAAGCCGGTGTGCCCAGCTGGGCAGCCAGCACCTGCAGACAGGCTCGGGAGGAGGGCGAAATGCGAGTCTAAGATGTCAGACCATGGGAACAAAACAAGATAAAAAAGCCTTTGCAGACCCTGAGAAATAAGGGCATTAATGCTGAACAGCTTCATATTCACCAGTTTCACCTTCCGCCTCTAACCTCCCGACCACCTCTGGCAGCGAGTTATGCTCCTTCCCTCAGGACCTTATTTTCCTTGCAGTTTTAGCATCTGCTTTTCTCTGCATCCTCCTTTTACCTTTTATTTGCTGCTCACAGCTGGGTCCTCTGGCTCCATTTGTCTTGGCCCTTTCTCTCCTGCCTCTTCACTTTTTTCATGAGCTGAACTATCTACAAACATGACTGACAACCATCCATATATCCCTGGCTCAGGCTCTTGTCTCTTCTCCCAATTCCAAACCAACCTCACCAGCCGCTATCTCAAACTATGAATCGAGAATGACCTATCTGTCAGAGTCTCTCCCCCAAAATATGCAGAATAAAGTTGCTCCCAAGCAGAAATCTTTGGTATTGGACAGTGTTTTCATTGTTCTTTTACATATAATGCTTGCAAGTTTTGCTAGTTTTCAGAAAACGTATGAAAAACGGAATATTCAAGAACTTCAGGGCTCTGCATAATCACCACATTTGTGTTTTCCTCTGTGGCCTGCTGTGCTCATTTATACACAATATCTGTGCTAACAACTTGATCTAAGACAGAACTTAAATGTGAGCTTAAGTGCAAGGCTAGAGCAACAGACTACTATTAAGCACTGCAGCATAAGAAAAAAAAATGCTATTGCCATAGTGTATTACTATGTTATCTGATCTGCTTGATGCATTTTCATGTTTGCCCCTATCTGGTTAACAGACACTAGCAGGAGACTGTGCTTTAAGCCAAGTACAAGATGCTTGTGGTTTAGGAACACGGTCACAGCTCAGGAGCCACACTTGCTTCATCCCCCTTTCGCTGTACTCTGTTTCTTCCACTGCCCAACCTTAGCAGCTATTTCAGAAATTATTTCAACAAGTTTCACTGGAAGATCAGAAGCCCAACCAGTGCCTCCACCTCTTACAAAGGAAGGTGCCTCCAATTCCCTTTGCCACACCAGCACACCCTCATATTCTACTGCCCACATTACTTCTTTGTCTGCCTCCACTGCCCTTCCGATTAGGCTGCATCACTGCCAGTTCTTTTAAAGTCTTTTCCACTTGCCAGATCATTATTTACACTTTCAGGCCACATGAAGCATCTTGAATTATTTAGACAGGATGCCTCTCTGGTTCTCTTCTAGAGATGACAGCCCTGCAATCCTTTTCAAACTTCACACTTAATTTTTTCCTCTCCCCCTCCTTCTCTCTCCAAACATTTCTCTTCTAGCCCCATCCTCCATGATACACCGTAAACAGTGGAAGTGAGCCCCGTATTATACACGGCCTTAAGTGCCCTAAGAGACTACTTACAGTGATAGGCTTTGGCTGAGTTTTTCCAAATCACTCATACCAACATCTTCCAGTATTAGCTTCTTGGCTTTCTGAACCACAGTCATGAGTTGTTGAGAAAACAGCATAATATTTTATCTTCACACCTACACTCTCAGCACCTTCTCTAACATACTGCGAATATAGCCCATCAAATGCCCAGTGCCAAACTCAGCCACGCACGCACGGGTCTAGCACTGCAGCCTGGTGTGAAGTTTCACCCACCCTTGCTTACATACAGATCTTGCAACTCAATTCCTTTCCCAGTTCCATCGAACCTGCTACACTCCTTTCCCCTCCATCCCTGGTCATCTTGTCAGGGGACTGTCTTCTGCAGACACATGTATCACCGCCGCAGTGGTACTGCCTTCATCCAGGCTACTTAGATGCAGGATGGATTGAGACTGCCCTTGAACAAGTCATCCTGGCATTCCCATCTCTTCTGCTTTCCACCACTCTGGTCTCGTTTCCATCACCCAATTCCTCTTTATCCAGTCTCGTACCCATTGGATTAAGAAGCTGACAAAGAGAGTGCCAAACGTTTTCATAATCCAGCTAGACCACATTTTCAGCTTCAACCACCAGCTTCGTTCACTGCTCTCCTTTTAAACAAACACAAACAACTCCAGAAGATCTAGCAACAACAGAAACAGGCGGACAGCAGAGCAGCTCATGCTGAAACTCAGCATGGTCCCCCATTAGGGGGAACATTTCAAGTGCTTTAATCATGACAAACAGCACCACAATGAGTCAGTGGATGCAACGGGTCAGCCTCTCAGCTGGTGCAGCGCCAACAACTTCCACAGGGGTTCATCAGGCATGAATTGGCCCCATATGTGTAAACCCACTACAATTTGTCCAGTTTCTCCCATCCCTGTGGAGCAAAGTCTCCATATGCGAGATCCCACAGAGCTGTCAGCCAATGTCACATTTCAATAACAACAAAAATAACCAGGGCTGAATAAACCAGCAAAGCAATCGTATTGCTCATAAACTGGCAAGTGACCTAGGTTGGCAGTGTTTTTGTTGATCACAACCTTTCTGTGGAACAAAACATAGGAACTGTCATGCCAGAACAGACCCAATGATCTGTCGTCTTCTTGTTTCTGTCTCCAGCAGAGGCCAACACTGATGCTTTAAAGGAAGACTAAGAATAGATATATGAAGCCTGCAAGGCACCTGAGTCAACTGCACAATATTCTGCCCTCGACCCGGGACAAAACTATGCTATGGAAACTGTATAATATTATACTGTGTTATCCCAGATATGTCTTTATGACAGCACCTGATGGCCTTTCATATCTCAGAGTCAGAGGACTGTCATTTCTTTTCTCTTCCTTTTCTTTTTAGCTTGATTTATATAACTGCAAATCCTCTTCTTATTCTTAGAAGCATCAAATATTTGGTTTTTTGCTACACTCTGCAGCACTGGACTCTACAAATTAATTTAACTGTGTCAAAAAGCAACCTTGTTTTTTCTTAATTACCTTAATGTCATCTTTTATTGCGGAAAAAGTTTCACAGGATTCTTTCCTTGAATCTCTTCCTGCCTCATAGAGCTCCGACTCCCTTCCTTGCCTTACTCCACTCCAAATAAATGCTGGGCTATTTCTTTTTTGAGAAACTATCTCACCCTACACTTTTTAATAATTTTTCTCTTCTACCTTTATTGCCTATGTTCTTGGACAAGCTTTATAGAGTTCAACTACAAAAAACAAGATTGCATTCTCAGTTCCTACAATACAAGAGATTGGAGGGGGGGACGACTAAAATGATATCTTCTGGCCTGCTATATCTGAAATAGGGCTTAGGGAAGTTGGCTCAGATGATACTGATAGTAACACAATGAATCATATTCTCTCTAAAGTGCAGATATTTATTTTATGTATGAACTGCATTTCATTTCCAGAGTGGAGATTGTGATCAAGGGATTGCTGGCTTTATTTTTATGCCTCTTTTTGACACAATGATTTTGCAAATATTAAATCAAAAGAAAATACAATTTATGATTTCTCCCGTTTTTCTCTTTCTGAAAAAAAAAGATTCTTTAAATGCTGTGCCTCTGAGCCTAATGGAACACACCAATTTGAGGAGCTTTCTAATCAACAGAAAAAATCCTATGGACATTTTTGATTTGTTTTAAGCTACTGAAAATGGAAACACTTGCCTCACTCAATTTTTATATTATTATTAATATTCATTGCATCTTCTGATTAGGCAGACTGAATTATAGAGGGGAAGATGCTTACATCCATCCCCAGGCTAAATATTCTCTGAAATACCAAGTGCCATTGCTGGCAGCCCCACCATTCTTGTCAGATGATAAATTAATGCTCCCGCTCCCCTCGTGGGGCTTGCCAAGGCAGGCAGAGATCAGTCCAGCCGCAGCGACGTTTGTCCAAACTGCACCCACCCTCTAGTGGGATGAGGAAAAAGTGCTTCTCCGAGCTGCTTTCCCTGCCCCGCTCGCACCGGCTGCGATCCTTTCCTCTCCGCACTTTATTCCGCAGCGTATGACAATTTACTCTGACACCGAAAGAACAGTCACAGGATGCACACGCCGAGATTGGTCCTTCTTTGCTTTTCTCTGCCCTACCTCAGCAAGGTACACAGGCTCTAAAACGCGATTACGGCCCTGATGTGTTTCACCAAGAACCTTTAGCTGCAGCCTTTTCTTGCACCCCTCAGATTTGGTGCTATTTTAACAACAATTTCATAGGTGACAAACTTGTGATTAGTCCAGTGAATTAATGTCTGTAACTCATCATACCTTTCTTTTGTTAAGAGAAAAGGAAAAAAGGGGGAAGAAGAAAGGAAAATTAAAAAAAAAGAAAGGAAAGAAATAACTCTCCAACAAATAGTAGATCCAGCCTGGTTTTCCTTTATGTATTAGATAGACTTATATCACTAACTGAAAAAAAAGGTGGAATACTGTTGCTAAACAACATGCTCTGCAATTGCGGCATGACCTGTGAAAAGGCAGCAGAGCCATAAACAGGTTTCAGAACGTGACCTGGGTCAGTAGTACAAAATATAACAAGCGAACAGCAATTAGAGCAAACAGTTCTTGAAAGTGTTTGCATTAACCAAAGGCCCCATTCAGCTTTTCCCAACTTTGCCAGGGAGCAGACAGCATGGGCTGCCCCATGGGGAAAGCAGTGGAGGAGCTGGGGGTAGCAGCAGGGCAGCAGCCCCCCATACCTGAGAGGGAGCTGAGCAGGTCCAAAAACCATGGCCAGATCCCCAGAGAAGCCCACAGATATGCAACAGCTCCAAACCAAGCCATAAAGTCAAGCCAGCAAGACACCAGACTGAGCACAACCCCTGCAACACAGCTCAGGCCAGAGCTGAGGGGCTGAGCCTTAAAGCAGCTTGGGGCTGGCAGGGTGCAGGGGCCCAGGTGGAGCTGGTCAGGGCAATCAGGACCCCTTAGCACACTCGGAGCCCTGGCAAGACTCTTTGTAAACCCAGACTAACAATCTCCAGTGAATTTAGGTGAGGCAAATTAGGTCCAAAAGAAATAAGACTTCCAGGAAGGACACAAAATTAAGAAGGACCTCAAATACAAAGCTGTAGTTTGCAAAGAAATCCCCTGCCTTTAACGGTAAATCTTGATGAAAGTTAGCAATAAAGAATCAAATCTATAAACAGTGACATCTTTTACTGGTCCAGCTGTTTTGTCCACTGCATGCATGACAGCAAGGTGAAGGGCAGCAGTGAAGCAGCCAAGGCCATTAAGAGCAAGATGGGACCTGAAGCAATTGAACAGGACCGAGCAGAGCGTGATCCCTTCCTCGAAATGATGCAATCGGCCGTCTCCAGCAGCCTGCTAGACAGAGTCAGGTCTAGAATGGAAACAGCGTGAAGCAAAGCGGGGGGAGGAATGAAAATAAAGCTATCTTTCATAGATCACRTGGTCCCACCAGGAAACACGGAAACCTCTGGCTCGCCTGGCTCTCTTTCTCTCCCTCCTTTCGGGTCCTTTGCAGAAAGCATAGCCTGTGTGCCCAGGAGGTGATGAAATCCCTAATGCTGTATGGCACATGGGGAATTTGGGGGATTGCAAAACAGGATGTTTCTTGGAGGAAATACTGTCTCAGCAAGCAAAAGGTTCAAGTACGGTACATCTCACAATGATGTAAGAGCTTGATTATGCATCCCACTTAAAGCCCAGCTTAGGGTTTTAGTTCTAGTAGAACTAATAGGCAACACCTGCTGCGATGAAAACAATTTCCATCCCTGAACTCTACCAGAAGTGTTTATCTTTTGAGTTAGAAAATGTTTCTCTAATGTCCGAACAAGACTCCAGGGACAGGAACATATGCCCAGAGCTGACATTTCTGCGCATTAGATAGCTTATAAAAATGAGAATTAGAAAAACCTGGTATCATCAGATATCTCATCCAATAAAGTCATTAAATGTAAAGTACAGCTAGGTTCTTCTAACACTTTCCCTCCCTACCATTGTAGTCCTCATTGMTGTTCGCAGAGCAGAAATGGAAGCTACTGGAAAAGCTTGTTGGGGTAAATTCTGATTTCCATAGTTGGGGCTTACCCAAACCTGTCCCTGGCCAAACTGCCATTGGCTGCAGTGAAAGCTTTACCCAAAAAGGGGCCTCAGGACTTGGGCCTCTTGGTTTTAGTTACTAATTTTATTATTAAAGGTTAAACAGAACTGTTGACAGTACAAACGATTTTCTTACGTAAGCAGCGAAAGGGAGAGTGTCAGATATACAAGATAAAACAATACTGCCAAGTCAAGGCAATATAGGTTATGGGTTAACATCCCCTCGCAGAACATACTGAGCCAAATCCTGAGTTTCCTCTTCTTCTTCCTCAAGCAAAACTCCCACTTAAATCAACTGGAGCTCAGGATGATCAAGGGGCAGAGTCAAGCCTAAGAAAGGACCTCAGGGTTCAGCCATGGTTGCCACAAGGTCTTTAAGAGGCTCCAAGTGTTCAAAACAAAGAGCTGTATCTTTACAGAATAAAATCTGTCAGCTGTGAAAGTTCATCAGAAAAAACGTGCTTTGTTTTGCACTGGGAAAGGAAAAGGCACAGGTTCTAGGCTTGATCAACAAAGCTGCAGGGTGAAACATTGCTTCATTTCAAATTTACAAGGACTGTTTGTCCTCATAATGTGCTAGAATGATAGGAGAGACCTGCCCAAGGCTACCCTGTTGCAGGGGTAGCAAAAACAGATGTAACTGCTGAACAGATTCATTATTTAATACCAATTAAATGCTACAATTGCAAATGCTTCAGCCATTCTGCTCTCACTCACACAAACACACACAACCCTAAGTGGTCAACTGCCACACTCTTTAGTCATAGAAATGCCTAGGAGAGCAAATGAAGCTTTCCTCCCATACTTTCTGCTATGAATTTTTTTTAATCTACTGCTTGGACAGAAACCAGAGATTTGTTTTTAATTCTTGACCAAAAATATTAGTACTAAAGGATGTAATGGTTAAAAATAATAACCATCCAGTTAAAAGCAAACTGTTCTCAGTTTAGTCTAACAACACTGCATTGGTTTGGTGATTGGGTGGCAACCTGGAAGTTAACTTCCTGGAAAATCTACTGTTGTTATTATGAAATTGCACTGTCAGAGCCGTACGATAGTTCTGTCTTTAATAACAATGCAACAGACATTGCGGGAAATTCCTGTGGTCGTCTGTCCTATTCAGATACAGTTATCATCCAATAGATCATCAACCGTACAGTAGTCAATGGTGTCGCAAAGTTTTTGACACAGTTAACACATTAGACAAATGTAGGATTTGAGTCAATTCCCACTGAAGCCAATGGAAAAACTCCAGCTGAGCTGTACTGAGCCACAGGGATTGTCACACACATTGTCAATCACGTAGAAAACAAGGCAATCACAGCAGCTCTCTTCTAACATCAACGTCTCCGTCTATTGAGGCTTAGGCAGAGCCTCATGAAAGACTGATTTTTCTTTCTCCTGTTTCTTTTAAACACCCTAAGAATCACTTGGGTTTGTTTTTTGGTGAAGATCACTCAAAAGGATATTATCAAGGTTCACAGAACAGAAATCTAAATAATTTTTGTCTTCTGTTCCTAAATTTCATATACTTTTAAAATATGGTTTTATTTTTTGCTCTTAGAAGAATGCTTCATTGCTTTTTAAAATAAAGAAGCAGCAAAACCATCACTTTGCATTCATAAACAACCCTACCACCATAAATCACAGGGCAGATCCAATTGCATACTGTTTAAGCGTGGTTGTAACAGCAAACATGCCAGTACATCTAACCATGAAATGCATTTTCAGAGCAAATGTTTAGTAAGACTCACATAATTTGCTGAGTAAGAGTTCATTGGAATTGATCTGCTTAGGAACATCGGTGATGAAAACATACTGTTCCTTTATAGTCATATACTAACATTGCAATAAAAACTATCTCAACTGACGAACCAAGCTCAAAATAAACAAAATCCTTGTACAAATGATGCACAGAAATACCTGAGCTCACAGTTTAAAATAAAAAGCGAATAAAAATAATAAAAGAGAGAGAAAAGCTGTAAATTAATAATTATGGCACCGATCCCTGCTGTGTTGGGGATCCAAATGAACGACTGGGCAAGAGAATCTGATCCTGGAAATATACTCACAGAGACACTAGTGGGAGCCTAAATTCAAGATAATTCTCCCTTTTTATGAAATCAGGGCTTTAATAGCAGAAGGAAACCTGTAAATTTTCCTATTAGTATGGAAAAACATTAGCCCAAGCTTGATGAGGAAGAACAACCGGCAGATTCCAGGCATCAGTGAGGTCTCGGGGAGGCATGTCTCTCCCTTCCTCTTTCTTCTTCGCCATCCCTACCCCCGCCCCAAATTTGGTGCTATCGGTGATTGCATATTTTAGCACGCCTGCACCTCTGCTACCTCGGCCCCTGCTGCAGGCGCACGGACGCTATGGGGCCCAGCGTGGGCACCCGAGGGAGCAAGGGAGCTTCTTGCTCGCCAGCCCCCAGCCCGACAGCTTCGCCGCGGCAGGATCTGGGCAGGTGGTGCAGCAGGTCGGCAGCTGTGTTTGTGTTTCCCGTCGCTGTGCTGCTCTCTCAGATGCAGTGCCAGAGCCATCGCCTCTCCCAGGGGGAGGTTCAGCTGAAAGAAAGTGCCCTTGTGTTAGGCCTGGGCGGTGGCACGTCCTTTTCTTCTGCACTGGCCGGACTTTAGGGGACTGTCCCAGGAGTGGGTTTAGTAAGCAGGAACATGCTTACTCTCTCAACTGCACTTTCCTCAACAGCTGCTCACTGTGTTGTACCTGTTTCTGACAGAAATCTTAGCTTTTGACCAAATGCAGTACTTCAGCAGCACTTGAATAATTTGTCCTGAGAACACAACCTATGTGAGCACTAACTCCAGAGTTTGCCTAAAGGAGGTTTCTAATCTCCTGTGTCAGCCAGAGCGTTCAAAGGGAAACAGCTGGAAAAGATGAGAGCATGTAATGGCTACATAGTTGGTGATGATCCATCACGATCAGCTACATAACACCTGCACCCACCCATTATCAAACTTTCCCCAACATAATACCCTTACCTTCAAAATTTAAATCACTACAAAAAATAATCTCCCTTAATAAGGTGGAAATGTGTTGTGGGGAACTGTTCTTTATTTCACTGCAAAGTACACAGTCAACATATTTTTTAGCTGGAGACTGCCCAGTTTACATGGGGAAAATGAGGAATGAACATTCACGGCAGTGTACCCACAGAGAGAAAGAAGTTACTTCTCAGAAAGGACCAAGTTCATTATATCACCCTGCAGCCTAAGCAGAGGCTAAGAGCAAAGTCCTGCTGCTAGAATTGTGAAATCTCTGTAAGCAACTCTATAAGCAAGTATTAGCATAGGTGACGAAGGGTTTCAGTTGGGAAGAAGTTACTTCACTGGAGAAGAAACACAGAAGTACGCAGATGAGACTGGAATTGGCAAAAGCTCGTCAGACTTGGGGCAGTTCCTCTGTGTGAACTGGATGATCGTGAAGAAGCCGTTGCAATATTTAGGAAGGATTTTGGACCCTTATACCAAAGCTCCTTACCAATAGCTATTGGTAAGATGTTTTTCCTCTGTTCCCTGCACAGAGTGTAGTTTTGCAGACAGCTACGAGGAAGACCTTTTGAAAGACCGAATGGAGACAGGAGATGGAACTGGCACAWAATGTGCAATGAGAAACCTAGTTCAGTAGGGTCTGATGGAGCACTTCAGGCAGGCAACGGCTTTGGGAAGCAGCTTGTACTGAGCTGAACGTAAAACTGGCAATTTGAAAAGACGCCTATTCTCACAAGAGCTCCATATGAAAAGCTTTTGTGAAAAGTCAGGTCATAAACAATTGAACTAAGGAACTTCAGAACCTACACTGATGAAGAAAAAGAAGGTGCTGAATGAGCCTAAATTAGAGAAAGCCCCCTCCAGGGAAGCAGAAATAGGGGTTTTGTTAAAGCACCAGCTGTTAATTCCCAGCCCCAGGGTGACTCCTCTGTATGGGATACAGCCCTTCAAGAAAAAAGCATCATTAGTGAACAGGCTAAAAACTGGAGGAGGCCCAAGAGCAAGCTTGTTGTAGGTGTCCCACAGCTCAGAGGAGACAGTYTGACTGTTTCCCACATGGGTTTGAGGCCAGCTGACATTTTCAGGCGATATAAACACAAAGGTCACTAGTGACAGAATTGCCCAAGAGCAGGGAAACCACATCAGGGGAAACTAGACATTGCTGAAGCAGCAGAGTTGTCATCAGCAACTATCCCAAAGGCCTATGTGAAAAATGGGACACATAGCTGCCATTGAAGGCATGACACGGGCAGCTTGAAAGCCGCATTGCTGATCAGAAATAGCTGTGACCTACAGGAAACGTGCACTGCTGAAGAAAATGGGAACTGCAAAAATTAAATAAACAGCCACATCAGACAGCAAGAGAAATCCAGCTCCTAGTGAAGTTCCAGGCTACATAATGAGTGAACTTTTAATAAAAAGATCAGTATCTCTAGTGCTGTTGTTTTTCTGAGGGACTTCCACTTGAGCTAACTGTTGCTTTACCAGTGTATTCTGTAGCTGAATTAACTGAGTAGGTCCTGGTTTGGAGTGAGTGCATCTGCCTATTAGTGTTGGTAACAAACACGTTTTCCCCTGGACATTGTTCAGACTCTGGGGGTGGGGGGCAACTCATGCTTTCTCTGCCATTGCTACAGGGTGGCAGAGATGAACTGTTGCCCATGCTGGCTCAGAAAAAATGAGGTGAAACCAATTCCTGATGCAGTGATATCCCAAAGGATTCTCAGTACATTGATGCCATTTCAGCTAGCTGGTGGAAATCAGCAGTGTATTGCCGAGATGGTTCAGGCTGGACCAAAGACCACATTCTGCACAAGAACTGACATGACTGAGTAGCAGGTGCAGCTAATGGAAAGTCATGTCAAAGGGACAGAGTTCAGTGTACCTGGTGTCACAGGTTAGCTCTGAAATAGCTCAGTGGAGTAAAGGCTGGCAGATGCGACCGTGGAAGGAAGAGAACGGACGTAATGAGGAGAGCGGCTCTCATGAAACACTAGTCTTTTCTCCAGAAAAGAAGAAGCAGTTAGGACCTATCCTTCATCCAACATCAGACTGCATTTAAACCAGAGACAGCCATCCAGAAGCTCCAAAATCATCACACTCGTCAGATGGCGATGAAAGAGAAACAAAATCACATCCTGGAGTGCAGCCAGAGGGAACTACCTAAATTGCCCTCAGCAGACCCAACTGCAACAGTAAGAAATGCCAAGAGAGATTTAGGCATATGCATTGACTATTGAAACCTTGATTTACAGACAAATCTAATGTTATCCCCATATAGCAGACATCCTGGATAAAATACCAAGAGCAAAATATGTTCATAGTTTAGATACAGTGCCTGTAACACCATCAGGCTAAAGCAGTACCCAAAGATTAAGGTGAAATGACTAGTGATATCCTGCTCCTGCTCTGTTGAATGTCATTCAAACCCATAAATGTTCAAGAGACATTTCAGAGAATGATACATGATCTAACCCAAGATCTGAGAACTGAAGATCTCTTCACTTTGATTGTTTCTTTTGTTTCCTTAAAACATGGAGTGAACATTTGGTTGGAGAGTGAGGGATTCCAAATAATTTTAATGAGACAGAGTTTAAATTTGCAGGGAGCAGACATCGATTTGAGAGAAATCCTACCCTCCTGCTGGGACGTTCAATCATCTGATTATTTCAGGAGACACGCTTTGGCATACTAAGGTGATGCAGCTGTTTGTAGGCCCCAAGAAATCATACAGGAGGTTTGCTCAAAACTTCACAGAAGAGGCACAGAACTGCTATGTCAGCTAATTAACTGAGATTTTTGACTGGAAAAAGGAACACTCAAAAGCATTTTAGGCTATCAAAATTGTCTAAAATCAATCCCTTCTCAATGGTCTGAATTCAAAGGATTTCTAAACCAAGCTGAACTTGAATCACCAATCCATTTCATCTCTCCAGAAACACTTTGAAGATGCTGTTGATCTGCATTTAGACCATTTGAGGTGCTTGGTAGGCAGTGATTCTGTCACACGAGCAATTTATAAGTTTTTTGAGAGAAAAATGAATATTCCACTACTAAACTGGAGCCTATGGTTCAGGGAGTCCCTGAAGGTCTATTCAGCAAAGATTATATCTGCAATTTTTTTCTTTTCTGCACTGCTTTTCCCTGTGGTATCACAGTACTTCCCCCCTTCCTCCAAACACAGCAGTCCCCTTCTTGCTGGCTTGCTTGCTGCTGGCTCAGTGTTCCCCACAGCCTCTGCAGATACAGGAACTTGCTAGGTTTCAGTGCCTGCACATCACGTCATAAAGAATCATGGGTCCCACAAGAAACACCTAGGAAAGGCAATCAGTGAATGGCATGTAATGTTGTAACGCCAAGATGTTAAATGTTAAGACACGGAGTACACTTGCAATTCCCCGGGATGTGATATATTCCCTCTGCTCCCCCCTTTCTTGCAGAGCGGATAACGTGCACAAGCTCAGCTGCGTTGAGTCTGGCTCTCTTAGATCTGTTGATGCACAAAATAAAACTCAGGCTCCCTGACTTGTTCTTGCATAACGCTGTCAAAAGACCAGTCTGAATCTATTTTCTCTGCTTTTTAGCCAGCTGAGGACATCTGCACTGAATACTGCTTTGCTTTCCAGGCACACGGTGAAGAGCGTATACACACACTGCGTACATGGAGATGTATGCCTATACCTCACCAAGGGTGCCCTGGGATGTACTGTGGAAGGCGTATACTCCGGTCTGGGTACACTGTAGTTTCTGCACCCAACAACTGTTACACAGCAATGAAGAAAATGAACAGCCTATTTTTGCAAATGCAAAACCAAAGATTTTGGTCTGTTTAGCACATCAAGACTGCCACACACGTTCATTGAAAGACAGGCAAATGCTGAGGGAACTCCCTAACTCTCCCAGACAGATGCAGAAGAATTTGGAAATGCCCCAGTGTGTTCCAATAGCCTATAATGGGAGACTGGCTGTGGAAGAAGAATTGCTGGTATGATCTCAGGACTCAACCCACTGTAGTCAGACAGTCTGCCCACAATGATGGGCCCCGCCAAGACAATACAAGCTCTATACTCCCTGATAATATAGACCCAAATACAAACACCATCGCCATGCCTGAATACACTACTCAAGTGTGCAGATGAACACGGTAATGTAATGTAGATAGCAGGCTACCTGGGCTCCTAGGAGTTTCAACACCAGCGAAATTTCTTTACTGCTTTCAAAAATCCTAACGGGGACATTGGAAATGATGGATGTACACAGCTCCTCCAGCCACAGGCAGTGCTGGATATTCCTGTGAGTACTAAGCTCCTGTGTGTATTATATGGCTGCCTCTATTCAGGAGGCTAAAAAGAAGTTCAGTCCTGCTTGTATGTGCTGGAATCATTACATACAGTGTTCCCATAAATCATATAAATGAGTATTACTATGTCATTAGTTAGGACGGTTGCTGTTATTATTGTAAAACCTTCTGGCAATCTAATCCTAGGGCCATCCAAGCCGAGGCTGACCTCAGTGCAATTTATACCAGTCTCAAGTCTGTTCTAAACTCTGCCCTGCAAACGGTTTCCCGAAAAGGCTCTGGCAGCTAGAGACAGCCAGAGTTATATCTGCTGTGCCCAATCTCCATCATATTCCCCAGCCCACAGGCGAGGCAGGTTGACCCAGGGCCACATCACCAGCCCTGCATGGTCCGGGGCTGCCTCCCCCTCCAGGCTGCTAGCGCTCCGCACCCCTCCAGTGGCATCTGCTCCACGGCCGCTACATATTCAAGCCGGAGACGGCTTGTTCACCGCTTCRGATGAAAAGCCTCGTGTGCCACAGGAGCCTGGGAAGAGCCGATCCCAGCCTTCCTGCCGGGAACAGTATGCACATGGATGAGTCGCGGCAGACACTCTCAGGGCAACCAGCAAAGCTGCTGGTGAAAGAAGACGTAAAAGCAGAGACAGTATCTACCTCAGCCAACATGCCAAGAATCATCAGAATATAAAATGACTAAATCCAGAGATCTGAAAAGGCAGAGAGAAGGCCTGGGAAATGGCAGAGGACCATGGAGACGCTGTTTGTGGTCTCATTCCACACATTCCACCCTCCAGTCAGTTCTGTCTCAACCATTTACCCAGAGTCCAATTTATTCCTGTGGATTTTGAAGAAATTTGAATCCTAAAACAAGATGTACTGAAAGTTCAGTACATGGTATTAAAGCTAGTATCCATCATGTCAATTCTGGCTCTCCAATTTATTCATTCTGCTAGCTATTATCATCTGACTATAATCTACTCATAAACAATACCATTATGATTTTTTCCATGTCCATTTATTTCCTCAGTTACTGACTTGGTTTCCTGAGGCTATCATAAAAATATATATATTTTTTAATATATATAAGCGTATCTCTATTTTGAAATGATCTTTAACTACTTACAAACATAATATGACATCAACCAAAAATCAAAGCATTTTTTGGAACATGGGACCCACTACTAGGCATGGGAACGGTAATAGCTGGAATGCCACAGGAAAGGACCCACCCAGTGTATATGCAGAACCCATTTAAATAAATATAGGGTCCAAACTCTTGGTCCATAGACAGGCAAAACTCCTAGGCGGGTGGGAGAACAGCCACCTGAACAACAGCACTGGGGGACATCCATGCACCAGCCAGACATGGAGCTATAGCTGTCCAGTACTGCAGCACCACAGCTTATTTATGGTTGGATGGGTGAAAGAGTGGAAGAACTGAATTGCATTCATGGACACATTTCCAGAATAAAATCTGATTACACAAAAGGAGGGAAGAGAGTAAATATTATCTATCAGGTTTTTCTCATAGAAAACAGCATCCAGCAACGCTTCCATTTTAGGGGTATAGATTTATAGTAATTTAGAATAAAAAGAAAAAGCCTTCTGAAATAATCCCTTTGCAGACATGATAAACTACCATGTACAGCCCCACGCTGATGAGCCCAGCTGTAACCCAATCTTTGCTTTCTGCTGACTAGCCGAGCGCTCGTGGTTTATTATGTCAGTGGAACCCCTCAAAAGAATTATAGCCTTTTATTCAGCTCTGAACCATGTATTATTATGAATACTAAACTGGTTCAAATAGTCTATTGGTCCTGCTATAACATTAGACAAAGTCTTTAGTAATTACCTATCTCTTCAAAGAATGTGTTTTCGCTGGCGTCAAACCCCGCTGAAAGCAGGCGTGCATGCTTGCGGATGCACTGTGCACAACGTACTCCGATCAAGCCCATGGCAATGTATGAACAACGGGACGTAGCCCCCACCACCACAGCACAGCAAAATAAAAGGCTGCCACAGCAAGCACAACCTAATCGCGGCCAGATGCCTCATAACAAAGACACGTTAAATGATGCTCCGAGTAAATACAGATATGGATAATGGAGGCAATATGCATGCCATGGCGCAAACTGCAAGTTACTTTGTGATAAATAATAAGCGAAAGTAGTTAGTAAAGCAACTTTGAGAATTGACATTAGCATCAGTCCTGCAAAAGCATCTGTTCAGGTGGGTTCCCTGCATCCAAGCGGTCCCAGAGAAATCAGTAGATCCCAAAGGAGCAGCAGGACTTTCCTTTGTATCTTAAAAGTCACCTGTTCCAGTACTGATAACTGCTCATCTAATATCCACGAAGCGGTAGGGCCTCAGCTCTGTGACTCCGCTCACACACTGAGCCCTGGTTTTACAACATGTTGTCTGCAAATCCTGGTCATAGCTGATAAGATCTGGGGAATCTTTTTAGTCTCAACTGCCAGCGCTTGACAAATAACTATTCACAGAACGGCCTGTTTTTTTTTTTTTTTTTAATGTGAATTTCAATTCACAGTAGTCATTATTGCACAGGAAGAATGCAAAACCATGAACTATTTCATGCAGGTCACAAACAGACCACACACACATTATCTCTAAGCGGACAGGGTTTACAGGCTGTGCTGTGTGGCAGAGCATCTGCCTAGGCCCCATACAAGTGATGCAAGAGGTCCCACCAAGAAATGGCACTTAGGCATGGGAACAGTCTGAGCCATGGGTTAGTTCTTATCTGAGCTGCACGTACAAGTCCCAAAGCAGTGAGAAGAGCATCCACATGTGCAAAGTGAAATGTGGTTATGCAGAGTAAAGCCAATGAGACACCACGATGGGACAGTAGAGGTGCATTTCCATCTCACACGCCCTTATCTGTGCTGCAGAATTAGATTTTGTTTGTTATGTCCAACATGAAAATAAAAACTAACCCTTAATTTCAGCATCAGTGTATTGGGCTGTTGGCTGAAGTGGATCAGAGGAGAAAAGGCTTAGGAGAGGCAAGCAAGTCATCCACCCATTCAGTCTGTGTTTGCTGGCATCTGTACGGCCATTCACAGGAGAGGCAGATTCATTTTCCATCTGAGGTCAACCAGACACAGAGCCAGGATTGGCGGGTAGGGAAATTCAAGATCATTATATTGTTTGGACTCTGATTCTGGAATCATTGTACTCTGCAGAGAGTTGTACTTTGTGGGCGGTGACTATGGTGCTATAATTACTACTATAATTACACTGGCATGTTTCCTTCTTGGCGAGCCCCATGGAATTACAGTCCCGTTACCTGAGCTGGGTTTCTGATAGTCCTGGCAGGACAGACAATAGCATTTTCTTTGGCCTGGCTGCAAGGTGGTAGGGTTAGCATGACCTGGAACGCCAGGAAGGGCAAGGTACTCTCTTCCAGAGCAAAAAATCTGGTGAAATGAATTGCACTTAGACTGCAACTACCCGGTTCTGTTTGCGTGTTTCCTGTTACTATCACCCGTGGCTCCTTCAGGATGTGGAGCGTGAACAGGAACAAGAGGGTGTATGGAAGAAAAAGGGGGGGGGGGAAGCTGTCTTAAAACTCTCACTCCGGAGAAAATGGTGCAATCTCCACTGATGAAGTTGTGTCTTCCCTGTGCGGAGAAAGCCCAAGGAAAGCAAATACAACAAAGAAACTGGCACTGCAAAGGAGAAGGACACCCTGGGACTAGCAAATCTCACCCATCTTTAACTTCTGCCTCACATAACTGCATCGTAAATACGTATAAGCTGGGCGTGTCTGATAAATACATCAGCCGTGACACTTAAAGTTGTTTAAATTAATTGCACTGATTGGATTTTGGCATTAGTATCATAGTGGTAATTCTCATTTCTCCCAGAACTATTGCTTCAGGATTTTACAGGTTCAAAAATGCCAAATCATCTTGTATTGCAGTGGAAGTTCATCTCCAGTTCTGATCCTGCCCATAATTAAGCACATATTAACCTTGAAGTGCGTAAAATCAAGACGACACCTCATATACCAGGTCATCTTCCGTTGAGGAACGCAGATGACTGATTTTGCTTTATATGAAAGCGTATTTTCTCAAAAACTAGCAGGATTGCCGCAGAAGGGCTGCGATGACTTTCGGCACTCTTCTGAGCAGAATCTGAAACTGCAGCGCTGGGGCAGGAGATGAAGCTCGTTGTGTCCCAGCGTCCCGTTGTCTGGATCCGACCACGGATTCCACTGCAAATCACTTGCAGATTCGTCTTTTCTTTACAACGGACAGGGGAATTCGGTTTTGGTGACTTTGCTGAACGATCCTCTGAATCAAAGCTTCTTCCCCAAATTCTTTTCTCTAGTTTCTGTTGTTTTTCTCCCTGCTGATTTGGAGTCCAACTTGGGAATCTGGGTGTTACAGGATGTTCAGCACTTTTCTGCGTCAAGCCACAGCTGACCGAGGTGGCCACTGCGCTGAAGGAAATTATTTGAGGTTTTCTGAGAGCCTCTTGACAGTAGGTAAAGACTGTTTCGGCTTGTGGGAGTGCCGGCTAGAACCCTTTATAACCTGAATGACCCGTAATGGCATTAAAACTCCTGCTAAAACTCACTCTGTCCTTTCAAGGTGGCAGTTTTGACGTCAATATGTGTCTTTTTAAGCATCATATAGCAGCTCATCTGGATAAGAACTGGCAAGTTGGAGGTTGCCTACAGCAATGTTGTAACAAGAACATTATATGTGTTCTCAACTAAAATATATATACTTTATATATTATGTGTGTCTTACAGATCTCCTCCCCATTCTCTCAAGAAAAATTTGTACTGCTGTGAGAAAAGGGGAGAAATAGATGCTTTTGGCCAATGTTCTTATTTAGCGACTAAGCAGACTGCAGTCTGATACATCTCAATCTGAACAGCCACATTTTGAAGACCCTTTCACACATAATTACCAACAGAGCTTCCATTTTTCTTTAGCTAGTGCAGTAGTCACAGCAATCATGGCTGTTTGGCATTATCTGTCCCATATTAGTTGTAATCACATCACATTTTTTGTTTATATCCACAAGTAATAAAAACCATGCATATCTTTAGTTTGACTTTAAAATAAAGTAAATACATAATTCTGGCAAATTGCTTGGAATTATAGTTTAACGGCATCTGGTTCAGATATTCTGTAGTAAATTGTTGGCACTAACATTGCCACATTTTTTTTTATTTGAACCAAAATGTTCTCAGAAACATGTGTTTTTCGTCCAACTTCCATGTAATCCGTTTTATGAAGGCCACAAAGCCTACGAACTTTGAAACTTAAATTACCTGTGCAGAAGGGATCGTTTCTGGACACCTATCACACAGCTGATTAACTAAGGAATAAACAATTCTGGCATGCAACCTAGCGTGTCTGTTGTCTTGGCTTTTTGTCTCAAGGAGTCGTCTTTCTTGAAATACCTCCTCAGGTACAATATGTACATTCCACTCTGTTTTGCTCACAAATTACATACCTCTCTTTTATGTCAAGTCCAATATAGCTACATCAGGTTTTCTTATTCCACATAAAAAGTAACCAATTACTTGAGTAAATACCTGTTTTAAAAATATCACAGAGCGGTTTCCTGCTGCTCTAAATACTAAAACGTTCAGCAGGATTTCTGACCCTTATAAATCTTTCAGATAGTTCATATTTTATCAAAGAAGCCAGCCCATCTTTAAACCGAGTCACTCAGACCATTTTTCAAATATTTGATTTTTACAGAAACAATCGGGGGAAAAACATTTGTACAATTTTAAATATAATTAGCTCTGAGTTTTCTTGCATTTTATTCTCTGCGGCTTTATTGTCATCTCCTGCTCATTCATCATAAAAACTACAGTTACTGGAGATTCAAAAATATTAAATCAAAGATAGATGGAGGAGAAGTGGCTTAAAATACAACCCTTTGAAGCTTCCCACCAGACCTACATCTACTGCGCCTAACAGGTTCTCCAGTGTCAAATCCCATTTCATTCACTGTCAGCAGCTTTATTCGCACCATCCAAGAACCAACTTGCGGGAATTAAATCAACATATTCCCAGAGCAGGCCCAGCACCAGCGCGAACGAAAGAGCAGGAGCCAGCTGCCTCCGCTCCCGCGGACCACTTCTCCCAGCAGCGCTCGCAGCTCTGGGCTGCCTCCGTAACGATGTGTCATTTGCAAGGCAGCACCTCGCTCTAAGCCCCGGGCTGGGGAAATTACACAGGAGAAAAGGAGACAATAAATTCCCCTCTCTCGCTTATTTTCTCAAGTCTGACGAAATCGCATTGTGCCGCTCAGGCTTCCTCTGACTGCACTGTGAAACGCGTTTAGTCACAGATAAAACCCCAGCCCTTGGCACACCTTCCCCATAGCATCCTCTTCCCTTTTCAAGTCATCTGCCCGGCCGTCCGCGGTAACTTGGGTGTGCTCACGCCCTCTTGGTCTGCCAGAGCCTTTTGCGCAACATTGGCCAACCTTCACCGCTCTGAAAAGGCCTTGCGGGGACGCAGCCCCGATGATAATCATGGAAGTACCTCCTCTCCCTAAAAACCCCAAACAATTAAACACTTCCCATTGAAAGGCACTTGCAAAATGTTTGTGCTGCTGCTTGATCACTTAATGCTTTGTTCAAAGCGTGAAACACTCTTAAAAAATAAAACCTACATATGTTAGTCAAAGGCAACTCAAAAGTGTATTCCCGAAAGAAAAGTTGTTCAAAACTGCTGGAACTACTTGTGATCACCTGGGAAGTCTTACTCCTTAAACGTCATCTAAAGGAGCAAACACATCGCAGTCAGGCACTATCCTGCAGTCAGATCCCTGCATCCATGCAACCTATCTACTGCTGGAGAAAATCTGCAGGCTCAGTGCCTTAGTGCCTTGGGATTCAGGCATCCCAAGTCTCCTGGAAACCAGCCTCTAAATCACTGGAATTGGTAACTACTCTATAAATTACCTGGCACGCAAATTGGCAGTCGATCCTGCTGCCAGGGAGCAGCTCTACAATGCTCTCCAAAATATTCCAGAATCGCCAGAGCATGAATTGTGTCCCACGAGCATTTTCCTGACAGCTCTCACCTTTAAAATGCAACAACAGCCTCTTGCATTCCTAAGGAAGGACAGACCGGAACCAGCCCAGCTGATCCCATGAGCACGCTGAGGAGTGACCTCGGGAGAGAAAAGCAGGGAAAAATCCTTTGGCTCTGTGACCTCCACTGACCAGCAATGTCTACTGAAGGGAAAGCGGTGGGAAATGCTTACCTTGCTGGCAGCCGGCAGATTTCTTCACCAAATCCCGACACGAGGGGGTGCTATTTTAGGCACAGTTTTGGTAAGGCAGAGACACATAAAAAAAGCTGGACATGAAAATAACCTTGGATGGAGCAATTACTACAATACGGTCTGAAGGGAAGGACAAGCCAGACTGCAGAAGCTCGGGCTCTTTGTTTCAAAGGACACACTCTGAGAAGTGATGAGACCTGACCAGAGAAGTCAACCAGAGACGACAACTCAAGGTCTTGAGTGTGGAGGATGTGTGGCATTCCTTTAAGTCAAAAGGGCAAAAATCATCCCAAAATTATAACCTAAAAAAAGGGCAGAAGGATTCACGGGGAATGGCTCCAGGAGGATGTCTGACCTAGCAGCAGAGAAAAGACAAGGAGAAAGCTCAATTTGCAAGAAATGGTAAAAAAAAAAAAAAAAAAAATCTATATATACACTTGTTGGTTATGAACAGTACATTGGTTGTTACCTCTTCTGGCAGAGAAAAGCTGCTGTCCCTCGAATGCTCCCGTCCATACTTGCATCTGTGTTCATTCAGTCCCAGGTCTCCGAGCACTGGAGATGAGAATCGCTAAAGTCAAGCTAGCTAGACCTAGCAAAGGCAATTAAAGAGGAAAAAGGGCAGAGCCCATCCCAGGGGCACGCGGGCTCTGCAGACACGCACGCTGGCACAGCCGGACCGGCAGAGGAAAGCTGCAAGTCGTAGTTTACAAGGCAGCGGCATATTGATAAAAGGGAATTTCCACATAAGCTTGGCACAACCCCGAGAATTTTGATGTTAAAAAGATGTTTAGAAGTCAAACCCCAAMGCACGATAAACAAACCTTGCGCAGTTCAGACCCAGAGAACGAACCTCGGGGCCTGGGACAAAAGCGGGGGAAGGCCCAGGCCGGGGGAGATGGGGGGGGATGTCCGGGGAGGCTGCGAGGGGAGAGCTGGGGGGGCCGAAGCGGAGCCTGACGGCGCTTCGCTGCGGAGCCATGGTCCTGCGGCGCGGTGTCACGTCCCGCCGAGGAGACCCTTGCTCGGGGAGGTGTGAGTGGATTTCCTCAAGTGCATTTTGACAGCTGTGCGGCAGCGGGCTGCAGCGGCGGCGGCAGCAGCTGGAGACATTCCTGGCTGCCGCCCCCTGCCCGCCCCCCCCTCCCCGCCAGGCTCCCGGCGGCTCAGCAGCGGCGGGGGGCTCCGGGGGTGCTGCTCGGGGGGGGGGGGGCAGGAGCCGCCGGGGGCCTGCGGGAACATCTGATGTGCATTACGGCGGGGTGGAGGGGGGGGACGCAGCCCCCTCCCCAGCAAACATAACACTTCTCATCACCTGCTAGAGATTTTCCTCCCCGCGCCCGCGCCGGCCACCGGGACAAAAGGGGGCGGCTGGAGCCGGCTGTGGGGCTGGTGCCCCCCCCCGCGGTCTGCTCCTGCCTCCCTCGCCCGGCCGCGGCCGCGGAGCCGGGGCCGCGCAGGGAAGGCAGCGCCCGGCGGGGCCGCGCACGCCCGCCCCCCAGGTGAGGGGTTTGGGCCAAGTCCTCGCCGAACTCGCTGGGTGCAAAATCCCAGGAAAAAGGGGGAGGGGGGGGAGGATTTCCAAGAAAGTCTGGGCAGCAGCTGCTTGGGAGAGGTCTTTTCTTGTAATTATTATTTGTTTTTCCCAGCCGAGTCTTGCCGCCGAAGCGCCAGTGCCGCAGGACAGCCGGCTCCGAGCACGGCCGCGCCGCTCCGCGCTGCCCCGCGCAAGCGCC
>NW_020448307.1:8323424-8423249 GCF_003343035.1 Apteryx rowi | reverse complement strand
CGCGACCATGTGCGCGGCGCTCCTGGGCACGCTGGTGAGCCTGGCGCTGGTGCTGGCCGCCGCTGATGCGGCTGCGGGCACCGAAGCCACCAACCCGCCGGAGGGGCCGCAGGACAGGACCCCCCAGCAGAAGGGGCGCCTGTCCTTGCAGAACACAGGTACGTTGGCGAGGAGGAGCTCGCGGAGCAGAGCGGGCCGCGGAGGAGCCGCGCGTTCGTGCCGCTCAGGGGCGGAAGCGGTGAGAGCGGAACAAGCTTGTCTGTGTGTTCTGGCTCTGGAGTACCGGTGAGATAGACGCGCTGAATAACGACAGGCATCTATTTTCGTGTGTGACTGTCAGGCATAAATCGTAAGAGGAAATAAGAGTTCGCTCCTAATTACCTTTAAAGCCCGGGTTTGCCAAGCACGTGTCGCCCTTGGAAGCGCGTATGCAATAACTCGCCGCCTGCAACCCAGGCGAAACGCCGCTGAAGTCGCTCTGGGTACAAACTCGGCGGCGAGCGGAAAGTTGTCCCCCGCGACGGCAGGCAGCGGCGCGGGCGGGCGGAGGCTGCGCCGGGGCGCACCGCGCTCCGCCGGCGCGGAACGGAGCGGAGCGGCCGCCGGGGGGGGGGGAGGCGCGGAGAAAGTTTCGCGGCGCGGGGGGATCTGGGCGCGGGCCGCGGGGAGGGAGGGGAAGCGGCTGGAAAGGGCCGGGGCTTCGCCTCCTCCGCAGGGAGCCGCGCAATGATGCAACGGGCCGGGGGTTGCTCCGCTCCTCTCCGCCCCCTGCGCGCCCTCCCCCGGGTATTATCTGCCTAGAAAGAGAGAGCTGAGGCGTGCACTTTGCTGGATCGCTTCCCAGCCATGCAAAGAGAGAGCGCGGGATCCAGACACTTCCCTTCCCCCCCCTTCTCCTTTTTTTTTTTTTTTTTTTTTTGGTGCGTTAACACTCTCCGTGCTGCGAGACGTGTTTAAACACACACGAGCAGGAATGCACGAATGCCCATTAGGGACCGCCACATGTGAATCACGGCACTGTGCAGTTCTCAGCACGCTGGAGCCAGGACATGTGATCCGGCAACGGTTTGCATCCGGATGCCAACACAAGCACTTACAGCTGAGCTCCCAGCCCCAAAAAAGCCCCGCTCCGCGCTCCGCAGCGCGCCACAAAGAGCCCCATTTTCGCCCCCCGCGGCCGCGCGTCGGGGCAGGTAGACAGAAAAGTGGCGGCGATTTGGCTCTGATTTGGGGGAGGGGAGAGGAGAGGGTCACGGTAACTCTTGTCCCCACTCTTGTCCCCCGTCCGCGGCTCCTCCGCCTTGCAGCGGGGTCGAAATTTCGCCCCAAAGTTGCCGTGAAGCCTCGCGAAGGGACCGCATGGCAAAGGCGGGGGCTGGGGATGCCTGAAACATGCTGCGGTTCAGAGGGGGATTAGGCTGGCTCCCAAGAGAGAGCTTTAATTAAAGGTACCACTAGGGCACAGAGTACAAAAATTCTTAGCATCCTCAGTTCTGGTCTAAAAGCTGCCCCTGTTTAACTTTATCCCCAGGCTTTTTCAGCAACCACCTTCCTTCTGGCAGTACTACTACGTCCTTTTTTTAAAGGACCAGAAGCTGTCTTGTTAAGAATTAGATTTTTGTTTTTTGTAAGTAAGTCGCAGGCATCATTATTTTTATTTTTTTACAATATTACATAACATCTCATAGGGCAGTATAAATACGTATGTAGCTGCTAATCCAATTGATCTATTTTATATGTATATTATATATATACAAATACATATTTTTAAATTGATTTCTGAATAGGCGAGGAGGTAGTTGCAGCTTTATGCAACACCCAGTGCAAAGGACTTTCTTTATCGGTGAGAGTTTTGCTGTTAACTTCCTAGACATCAGGATGGGGGAGCTCAGTGGTCTGTGAAGAGCATTGTGCTAAATCACCAGACACTAGCTCAGAGTACCAGGAACGACCAATTCTAGCCGGCTGGGTCCTGGACCTCTCGCTTGGGCAGCTGAATTTGATGGGTGTCTTTGTACAGTCAGACAGCAAAAATCATGCCTGTCCTTTAGCTCCTACGGAATCGAAAAGCATTAGACAGTTCTCAAGTGAAATAGCTTGACGTAAGCGTAGTGGATTTGGCATTTACTTCTTGGATATCACTTTCATAACATAATACACCCAAGTTTTGGCCTAATTTCTGCAAAAAGTGGGCATGCTGTGGGTACAATAACTGTTGTCACATGTGTTTTTTCTTTTGAACTGATGATGTTAGCAAAATATCTCTTTCCCTCCCCCCCACCCACCCACCACTAGCTTCTATGAACAGTTCTTCAAATTAACCGTAATCAATGCTCATTTTAGCTGAAATCCAGCACTGCCTGGTTAATGCTGGCGATGTGGGATGTGGAGTGTTTGAATGCTTTGAAAACAATTCTTGTGAGATCCGAGGCTTACATGAGATCTGCATGACATTCCTGCACAACGCTGGAAAATTTGATGCCCAGGTAACAAAGAGAAAAAGTGAAATGTCCAATATATCTGCTTGGTTCTAATGTGTACTTGGCATGTGTATTAGTTCTTTAACACATCTTTGGAAAAAAAGTTACCATTAAGGAGCAAATCTGCTTTTGCACATGACCCACCTTCTACGTTTTTTGCACCAAAATTTAGCTGTGTGCAGTAAAAGGCTTATCTTTTTTCCTGTTTGACGCAATCGAAATTTTTCTGTTGATTTGAAGGGTCTAGAATCAAGACCCAAGAGCAGAGCAATACACAGGCAGTGTGAAACTTGTCCCAGGAGACAAGCTGTCCCTAGCTGCAGTTCCATGTGATAGCTTTCTCCTGCAGTACCCAGGATAACTGAATCAGAACAGTCATCTAGAGAGACGTAGTTTTCTGAAACATTAAGTGGTTTAAGCTTCTAAATTTTGTTTTCAAAGCTGATGCTGAAATGCAGCTTGGGCACCCAGTTCGTTTAGGCATATTAGAAAATATTTCCCAAGGTGCAGTTGTTAAAGTTTGTTCTTACAACTTGCACACAACCAGTATGGGCAACCTCCTAAAGCCACTGTATTCAAATAATCCTTTGGTTCAAGCACTGGCATTAAGATACATTACTTACATGGTATGCAATATTAAGTTTGTCTCCTTCATTTTCTCCCCAGACCATGTATGCATCACTGAGACATCCTGTTATTATGTCCTGTAAACCTACTCTCCCATTTCAGTGCGGAGGGAAGAGAACATTACGACGGGCCAGCGGCATTTGGCTTGACCATGCAGCTTACCGTATAGCTTGACTAACAGCACAAGCTATAGAGCACTCTTAAAAGCATGGTAGAAAGCAGAGCAGACTTCAGGATTCAGCCTTTTTCATGAGGGGTGGTGGGACCACCCAGCAGAAAAACACTTTGGAAGTGCTGGAGTTCTCAGCTTAAATTCTCAAGGACATACAAAGGGTCTGGCTAGCCATTAAAATCGGAGAATTGATTCTTCTAAGTCCATGGGTATCTGAAAACCCTCAACTTAATTTCCAGCTGGCGTCCAGAAAATGCTTTCTTATTTTTGCACACTATTCTGTCAGTGAACAAAGCTGACAGAAGAAGTAAGCCCTGCTGGCAGGGGAGGGAAACAAACACCTATGAAGGTTGAGTGTAGCCAGGGATAACTATTCCCCGGGATACCCAGATACTGTCAATCAGATACAGTCTGTTTCACATCCAGGCTGCACATCCATTGTGTTGCCGTGCAAAAGTACTAAACCTCTGGAGTTTTAATACGGTGGTGACTTGACCCTCTGCTATGACATGGCTTTTTAGGGCCCATCTCCTCATTCTCTATATGCCTGTCTGGGTGCATTAAACGATGAGACTAGCACTGGTCATTTTGTGTTTTCTGCTCTCCTTCCCTGTTCTTTGAAACCTGAGAATTGATGTCGGGTTTGGTTTGCATAAGAACTTTCTCTTTGTCCTTATTTGCCTACAGTGCCGTGCACGTTTGTTACCGCGGGGAAGGGCCAGCAAGTGCCTTTGGTATGTGGCACAGAAGGGGATGATGACTGAAGTAGTTCTTTGATCAGCAAGAAACGTTTCTGGCTTGAAACAATTTGGGGACAAAATTTACTTGCCCATCTGGGTGACTCTCCTGTGAGTCTTTGTTAACGTCAGCGGAGTTATGCCACGTGCCCTTTGGATAAAGGACAAGAACTTTCTCCATGTGATTTTGTCTTTGTGAAGCATTTGTGTGAAATAATCTGAAGCTAGTGCAGCGATGGAGGCAGCATAAAAGGCTTCCGCACACCTATTGCTCAGCAAAGTAAAGGCAGTCTGAGCAGAGCGGTCACAGGCTGTAACGCACACAGCACGCAGTGTATCTAATAGCCAGAAGAGAAGAGGTAGGGATGATTTTGCCTTGATTCCCTCCAAACGATTGAATGAGGGAATCACAAGCAGTGGTTAAAGGGATGTTGCCAAAGCAGCTTTCCAGCAACTTACTTTTAAAATTTCTTCTTCTGATTTTAAATGTCACTCAATATTTCTTCCAGCAAAAAGATGCCAAAAGACACTGTAGGACTATTATTAGCGCTCATTTGGGTCCCTTTCTGCCTGAGGAAGTGGTTGTAGAGAAAACACTGGCAGCTGGGGAACGGGGCAGGTACATAGGGAGGGTGCATATCYGTATGGACTATGAGGAGTTTGCAAACTGATTTTTAAAAAGAAAGAAACTAATTTGGGATGACTAACTTAGTATCCGCTCAGGGTCCTGGGGACCTCAGCCACTGCAGGATGCCCTTCTCCTGTGTGTGAGCCTGCTGTGCTGCCACTCCAGACGTGGATGAAGCCGATAACTCAAGCATCACATTCCCTAAAGGTGCTTGCTGTTGTCCTTTCCCTTTTTGGGCAGTCAGCTGTTGGGGCAGAGGAAACCTTAAAAGAGCAGTGAGAAGACCCTGTGTGTTCAGCCCTGCTGGAGTAGCAAGACAGGGTAGCTTAGCACGATCTTGAAGGGTGAAGAAATAAAGAGAAGAGGGGAAAAGCCATTAACCGATATCCTTAGCAATCTAATAACTCTTGACATTGTCTTACAGAGGAGCAGCTAGTTGAGCATAAATCACCTGCTGTGCTTAATGGACAGAAATACAGACCTACTYGATTTCTTTTCTTCTCAGGGAAAATCCTTCATTAAAGATGCTCTGAAGTGTAAGGCTCATGCCTTGAGGCATAAATTCAGCTGCATCAGCCGTAAGTGCCCTGCCATTAAAGAGATGGTGTTCCAGTTACAGCGGGAATGCTACCTGAAGCATGACCTCTGCTCCGCCGCCAAGGAGAACGTCCAGGTCATTGTGGAGATGATTCACTTCAAAGACCTGCTGCAGCACGAGTAAGTGCCTGTGTGCTAGTGCAGTCAGAGGCGTGGGAGCTCCTTCCAGGAGCATGATGATGCCRACGGGTTGCGCATCTGCCCAAGAGCCGTTTCACCTCCTTATGGCCTTAAGCATGTCTTGTTTTCCCACGTTCTAGACCAAGGTAATGCTTTCTTTACAGGGGTCCCTGAAGACTAGTTTGTTTATGAACTAGTTGTGACCGCGGAAGGAGAAGACATAGGTTGAAGATGGATCTAGCTGCATCTTTGGTTTACTGGCAAATACAGTGTTAGTGTTTGCTGTTTCCAGGGGCATCCCACAATGTTCAAGTGCTTTCCAAACTCAGAGGCACCATTCCTGACCCCAATACCTTGTAAAAGGCAAGAGCTAGAGAAGAAGGGGGGGGAGGGATAAGGACTATGCAAAATTGTCAGTAAGAAGATAATTTATTTTGCAAATATATGCTTTCAAGTGCCTTGTAGTTAATTATTCCTGAAAGAGCTGCAGTCCCACAGCTCCATATTAACCTCAAATGCTTTTCAATAAAACATTGAGGTGTACAGCATGAGGCACAGGTCAGATTTTAAGTAGTTCATCTCTCTGGCTGGGAACACAGCTGCCCCCCCAGGGAATGGCAGGCACGAATCTTTGCTGGAATTGATCAAGCTGCTACATGACGGGAACAAACAAGGCACAAGCTGTTTGTACCAATTCTCTGTGTACGGATGCAAAAACTGGGGCGTGTTTTTCCTGCAGGTGAACATCTCACTCACAAATAAGGAGGCTCAGCCACAACCTGGCAGCAAACTTAATCTTAGAGCATCTTCCTACCATGCACCTATGACCTTTTATCCCTAGCGGATACTAGCACAGAACCCCCAGATCCCAGCAATTGTGACAGATTAATTTTTCACTGAATCATTTGTTTTGGACTTCTAGCCTTGCATTTTCGTTGGTCTCCAAAGGAGCTGRGCCCTGATTTCCTTGCTTTCTGTTGAAAACCACCCCTCTAATATTTAAGCTGCAGTTACAGAGTGGAGAGAGAGACTCTCTGATGCCCGTTTACCCTAAAATGCAGACTCCTTTGCTGCGGTTTGACAAGCTGAACATGGTGGGCTGAAAGCAAGGCTCTTCCCATGAACATTCCTGAGGCTCAGATCAAAGGCATGGCTGGTGGCCTGGTGGCAGATGGTGGCCTTGCCGGATCTGCAGGCTGTGGCCACAGAGGAGGGCAGCTCCCCCCCGGCCCCGCTTGCTGGGGCGAGCAGGGAGGTGATGCTTCGTGCTGCGCAAGAGCACCTCTCCGTGGACACTGCTGAGGCTGCATTAATAGGCTATACTTGAGGGTACTTGGCACCAATTAAACCCCCATCATCTGGAGATGAGAAGAACTATGAGAGCCAAAAGCTGTACCAAGATGAGTAAGCTCTCCTTATTTCACAAACAGGCTAAAGCTGGAATGCTCAAAAGCAGCTTCTTATTTCTGGGGACCTTAACTGGGGGGTTCTCAGTCTGAGAAGAGAAGGGTTATTCAGCTGAACACCTATAATTTGCGTGATGTCATTTAGCGCTTGCTTCTTACACTTCATTTTCAGCATCTCATAGAATCCGAGCTTAGCTTTCCTGTGCGGGACTCCCCAAATAGACTCTCTCCATCCAGTCTCCTCCCTCCTATATTTAGAGGCCATTTCTGAAATTCTTGAACTAAGTAACTTGTTCAAGCTCAATAGGCAAGTGTGGCAGAGCTGGAAATAAAATAAGGTCTGCTGACTTGCAGCCTTGTGCTCAGTTCAGGTACTAGGGTCAGGCTAGCTGAAATGCAGAAAGTGAAAAAGCAAAGGAGAAATGGGCCAGTACTAATCCGCAGGGCTCTGGCAGACTGTGAATACCTGAAATATTTGGCAACTATGCCACTTTTTAGTCGTACCAGCAACCTTTTTCTTCCAAAGATTTTTTGTAAAGATTATGTCCAATTTTAACAACTGATCTCTCTCTCTCGTATTTTTTTTTCTTCCACTGGCTCACTTTGTATGTGATATGCTCAGTTCTTTTACATCTTCTATTTTAGATTTAAAACAAAAACTAACAACTTAGAACCCAGTGGCAGTATTCAGACCTGTTCTCTATTCTATTCTTGCTATTTTCTCTTGATGTGTGCTAAAGAACGCAATCAGGGCAGTAAAGTCGCTTCTTGAGTCAGCTGCTGTGGGGGCGCGGGTCAGACCGATTTATTATGGTGGAAGTGGTGACAGGCCCTGGCAGATCATTCACTGTTGCATTCCAAATAACTTTTTTAAATGATAGAAACAATCCAAATATGGGAAATATTTTGAGATAGAGGAATAGGTGGCTCTCCAAGATTAGTCATTCAAAATGAGCTTAAACAGTTGGGCAGAGTAAAATGGTGGTAGTGTCACACACTAATCAGCTTAATCTGCTGGCTTTCCTCATCTGCCCTGACTCAGTCCATGGGAATAGACTGTTAGACAGGGCTTGTCCACAGTCCCCAGGGCAGGTGGACAGTGCACCCAGAAGGTGCACCACCACTGCTCACACCACCACCACCTCTCCTAACGTCAAGCCCAGGCCCTCCAGCCATAGGCACTTCTCAGTTTGCACTTTGGATGGTGCCACTTACTAGGAAACTTTTAAGCGTGTCCTGGGCCCACCTGGGTTGCCTGCTAACAGCTGAACAGTTGTGTCAAAAGACAGCATCGATGTTGACCCACAAGGCTTGTGACCGCAGCTATTTTAAAATAGGCTGTGCTCTGTGACCCTTGACTGAGGAAGCTGGACTGCCTCTTTTCAGAGGCTGCAGTATGTTACGGGGCTTCAGTCCTCAACACAGGCAGCATGGAACGATGGGTGGGAGGCAGAAACAGGATTTGGCCTTGGGTTGTTTGGAGTCCTTGTTTTGGGGGGAAAAGATATATACTGAGAGTTATACTTAACTCTGTGAAGAAATTGAGAAAACAACTCGGTATGGGAAGAAACTCTGCCACCAAGGTGGATTTCCATGTTTTTAACTCTGTACAACCAGATCATGAATCCAGCTGAGATCTTGCTTCTGGCAGGGGTCAATACGTCATGCTTCAGGGAAAGCTAAAGATGGTGAGGAAAACCCAGGGAACTGCTTCGTCAAGTGTATGTTGCTCTTCTCGGAGGTGAGGAAATGCCTTCCTCTTCCAGACTAGTGATTGGTATATGCTCTGTACCGGTCATTCGTCTGGAGATAGCAAACTATTTTATGAAGTTGAAGGGGTATGGAAAGAGATAGAGGAAGGAGGCATGAGACAGCAGTTGTTTCATTTGACAGCCCCGCTTGCTAAGCATATTGGCCTTCCACCTCTCTGGTGGAAATTAAGTTCTCTCACAGCATCTCCACTGGGTGAACAGTAAAGGCGGGCCCAGCATTTGCATGAAGCTTAGCTTCGCTGGATGCTGTCATGTGCATTTCTTACAGAGATACAGCCAGTTAGAATATAACACAATGAGGAATAAACATATGATGTTGAATTGGTCTGCAAGGTAATAGATTTTTGAACCCCAAGTTGCCGATTAAGTAGGTAGCAGGAGACTAACACTACTGAACTGGGCTGTAAGCAAGGGGGAGAGTAAGGCAGAGTATCCGTCACCCTCATTTACTGATGTATAGCCCTTACATATTTTTAACTTTGCTCTTACTGTTTCCTTTATCTCCAGGCCCTATGTTGACCTAGTGAATATCTTGCTCACCTGTGGTGAGGAGGTGAAAAAGGCAATAACAAGAAGTGTCCAGGCCCAGTGTGAACAGAACTGGGGAAGTCTCTGCTCTATCCTGAGCTTCTGTACCTCAGCAGCGCATGGTGACTCCATCCTGAGTCCAGAGAAGAAGTCGGGTGAAGCCAACAAAGCCGCTGCTGGCCGTGGGGACATCCTGGCCCACTCCGAGTCTGACCCCAGGGAGAGCTCGCGAGCATCCAAGGGAGAGAGAGGTACTAAGGGCCACTTGAACACCCATGCCCGGGTAAAAGCTGGGGCCCACAGTCCCAAAGGGGCACATGGGATCATGGACCGGGCAGACGAACTGTCCGACTTCTCTGACATCCGGAGGTGAAAAAAGGCATCAACCTCCCCTTTACCCCCTTCCTCCCCCTCCACTGGAAACGTCCTCCGTTGAGTCCATCTCCCTATCTATGGACATTCCAAAGCATTTCCCATTCAGAGGTCAAGCACAGGGCATTGCAAGATATTTGGACCTCAGCAACAGTGTATATAGTAGCAAAGGGAGAGCAGTGGCAATGGGTTATTGATCCAGCAAACTCAACACTTGAGTAGCCACTGAATGTGGCAAAATGGCTCCAACTAAATTCTTTTCCCCTTTTTACAAAATGGATGTTGGTTGAAATTCAGGRTCTTGTTTTGAGGTTGTTGGGTTGTTTGGGGGCTTGTTTTCTCTTGATCCCCTCAGCTGGGGAGAAGGTTACAAGAGGGCTCTGCCAGATTGTATTTGGCCATATGTGGCTTCGCACCCCTGAAGGTTTAGGGCACAGTCTTAAAGCAGATGGCCGAATCCCAAAGGGATTTGGTTTCTGCCTGTGGCTGAGAACTTAAGAGCTCGAGGCTCTCTATGTGACACTCTGCAGTGAACCGACTATCTCATTTCTTGCACAGGAACCTTGCAGTCTTGAGCTCTGTCGTTTTCTCCTAAGTAACTTCTGAGCCATTGTTCCCATCTGGGTGATGCTGCCTAGTTTAAGTGCCCCCCGTTTGTTTCTTAACCACTGCATAACTTGACACTTGCTTATCCAGTTACTTCAGGATGCCAAAGGCCTAAGTGGTCACCTTCCAGACCAGACACCAGGACTGTTACAACTTGCTTAGCTGCAGAACACAATGTGGAGGGACCCCCAAGCTAGGTTCATAGATCTCTAAACTCCCCGGCAATATTCTCTTCTAGAAATTATACCTGCCCACTCAGTGACACAGCTACAATAGCAGCCGCCTCCACCCTTATGGACAGCCCAAGCTTAAAAGGATGGGTGTAGGCTCAGGCAGTTAAGGAGCCTATATACTGTCTCATTAGAAATGTCTCTCTTTGGAAGCAGCGTGGTGCAGGTGCCTGTCAGCTGTGATTTATCAAAATGCCAAAGACACTGAGAGGGGGTTGACTTTTTGTTAATTGTCATATGGATAATGACCACCAGGGTCTGCAGAATTGGTTACGGGAGAGGGAAGTGTGTCAAGAGCTCATTCTTTCTGGGTAGTCTTTAGAGCAAATGAGGTGTTAGGACACATCTCTCCTACCCTTATCCCCTATGCGATTGTAATTCTCAGGTTGCAGATCTGCAATCCTATATCCCCAGATGCTGTACTGGAAATGTAGGTTACAGCACCCAYGGGGACAGAAGGGTGAGCTCCTCAGCTTCCTCTGGAGAAAAAGTGAGTTTTCTTAGAAAGTGGGAATCACACCAAGCATTTGAGCCTTCTCATTTAGAAAGTCTGGGAGGAAAGCTGTGGGGGCAGGAAGGCAGTTTAGTGGAGACAGAACGTACCCAGTGAACTAACGTACGTCTTGTCGCATGGTGGGTAGGAGCTGTATAAATGGTAGAGCATGTTGGAATTTGGCTACAATTTCCAACTTAGATTTTAGTTACTGCTAAGTGAACACTGCTCCTAATAACTTTATTCAGAGTTTAATGTATGTATCCACCAGCAGAATTTATAGGCACTACTTTTAATAGAAGTCACGTAGGAAGCAAGAGAGGATCGTTAAGTTGCAAAGATGTGTCCTTATGTGATCACCAGGTCTTTATTTAAGGAAAGGACCTTGATCTTGTTTGATTTTACTCCCACTTAAGTTCTGTAACAAAATTCTTACTCAACTTCATTGGGAAGATCTGGGATCAGGCCAAATATCGTAGCTGCGAAGACTGTCCTGACCTGAGGAGCAGAGCTCCTTCCAGTGGGAGTGCAAGTTGGCCCATTCAGCTGTAGTAAAACTGTCCCGTGGATGTGGCCCCCAGGWTGTCACAAGGAGCAGCTTGCCGATGTTAATTCCTGCCTAGCTCTCTGACGGCCAACACCTCTGCTCCGCAAACCAAGTCTGACTGCTGGTGGTACCATAAGAATGTCTCTGGTCTCCCTTCCCCTGAGCTTCCTGTGAGCATCCTCTTTTCCCCTTAGTGGTCCGTAGCCACAGTAAGGAACAAGCTCAAACCAAAAAGAGAATCAAAGCGTTTTAGCAAAAAACAAACACAGAACAGAAACAACTCACTACCAACATAACGTTCTTGCATCAAACTAAAATAAGATCCCTCTCTCTTTAGAGGCCTGATTCATCTATGGCAACCAAACATAGAGGTATACATCCTTGAATGTCTCAGTCAACATATCACCTCAGCATGCATACGGTTTTATTTGTATTCATTCATTCTGAGTGGGGAGAATTGTATATTCCCCTTGTTTAGTCAAAGAAAATTTCTTTTTTTGTTTTGTTGGGAGCTGGCGGGGGGGGGGGATTTTTTGTATAAGGCATAACTTTTTTTTTTTCCTCTGTGTGTGAAGATTTTATGTGTTCATCTACTGATTCCACATATGCTATTATTGTAAATATTTAACATTTCTATTTATTATAGTGTCTCCATTTAAAGAAAGAACACTGCTGGCTATGATAATTTAAACGTATGTCATGACCTGTGTTGTATATATTCATGCCACTAGTATGTTTTTTTTATGTTTAAAGCAGCGTAAATATAGTTTTATACAGTTCCATAATGTTATTGACAGCATAAATCATTTATTTATTGTTAAACCTTCTTTCATATCTAACAAATAGGGTGCGTTTTACCTGAGAGTATTTTATTGTGACATCTGCATAGCCTTAATTCTTTATAAACTTTTAAAAGAAGAAAAAATGTCCATTTAGATACTGTATGATGCTTTAATTAACACTCCTTATGAACTTATTGTTCAGGAAGGAGATTTAGCTTAAAGGCCAAGGTATGATGTTTCCTTTACACTTCACATCTGGAATGAGCCTTGTTCGGGAATGGAAATACTGGGAGAAGCAAAATGCCTACTGGAAAAAGATATCAGTAAACCCTAGAAAATGCTGTCCTAACTTAAAGTGCTGAAATAAAAGGGAAAAAAATAAAAGTCCTTCAATTCCAAATCTCTGGGAGAAAAACATACTAGTTTTATCTCATGTAGAATTTGCAGCCAAATAAGCTTGTTTAAAAAAAAAAAAAATGCATATGGCTTTAGACAAAGCTCTGTACCTTTCACACTATTATTTTCCTTAAACACTAATAAATGTTTTGAATAAGTCTGCGGCTGGGTTTGTTTAGCTGGAATTTCAGCTGCGGCGCTAAGGGGTAAGAAAGCAGTTTGAAGCCAGGCTGGGCCATCGGCAGATGCATGGAGGGGTGCAGGGGACCCGTACCGTCCCGTCCTCCTCAAGACCYTTCTGCTGGAGCGGGAGCAGCCGGGTCCCCGCGGCCAGGCTGGAATGGGACTCCCGATGACCCCGGCGCTCCGGGAACGTTTCCCTTCACGGAAATTGAGCACCTCAGACCACCTCATCCCCTTTAAAGTCGTCTGCTCGGGGAGTGGGAAGGGAGCCCGGCGCTGCGGTGGGGAGCAGGGACAGGGACTCGGCCGATGGCCGACATCCCAGGTGCTCGCGGGGACCCTCGTGGCGCAGCCCTGGGGAGCCTGGTCACAACATCCTCCAGGAAGGAGCTTAGCACAGGTGGGGGTCAGGGTTC
Organism: Apteryx rowi; assembly: GCF_003343035.1. NCBI lineage: Eukaryota > Metazoa > Chordata > Aves > Apterygiformes > Apterygidae > Apteryx > Apteryx rowi. Next base: position 8,410,157 of record NW_020448307.1, on the reverse strand, counting down.
TACGTGCTGGATGTCAGCCAGACCCACTGACAAATACAGTGCTGATGCTTTTTGAAAGCTGTAACAGCTAAGATGTGCACTCCTGGATGTATGAAAAACCCTGTTACTGATGTAGCAGCAAGGTTCCTCCCTTCAAGATTTTACTGTAAAAACAGGACGTCCATTTGGCTCTCTGTTGCCAGCTACCAGTAATCTAGCAACGGGTCCCAGTCGGCAGCTCCGAACAAGGAGGTACCAGGCAAGTACAGCAGCTTTAATTTGCCCTCAGATCACTCCCTTACCACCCAAGGAGAGATCAGATACCAAAATTTTAGATGTCTACTGGAATTTCAGCAAAGGAGAACAGCTAAATCCTCAGATTTGCAAAAAGCAAACCCCAGAAAGAGCGCTTTGTGTTGTCTCTGAAGTTGACAAATAGTAAAAAAAAAAAAAAGATGATGGCTTTTCCCCTTCCCTTTTCATATAGTGCCATTGTGTAGGCAGCGAGGCAATGGGGGAACTATGAGAAAGCATCTCAGAACATAAGGCAGGGATTTTTTTTTTTTTTTTAAGGCTGCTTGCATGAAAAAGCACATTTTTAATGCTCCTTCTGTGAGGTTTAAAAATAACTAATACAGTTGAAGTCTTTGGATAAGATGGACTTCACGAGCCTAAATGTGATTTGCAGCAATCTAGGAGCTGTAGCATTTCTTTGCCTTTGGGTGTGACAGCTTGTCTATAATCCTGCCGCGGACTGTCTTCAGACGCCAAAGGAAAAGCACATCTTGCCAACCGAGATGTGACAGTGTTTGGTGTGATATGGTCTCGGGCCAACCTGCAATCAGGCTTGGGCCACGGAATCGCTAGTGCTGAGGTTTAACCCTCATCGTCATTAAAGATCCCACTGCATTTTTTTGCGGGCGTTGGTCCACACCTTGGCTGTGGCGCAGCTAAGGTACCGGCACTCTGCCATCTACCATCCTCCCTGCAGTTTTGACTAGAAAAGTTATTTTCCATTTCCTGATGCGTGCTGTGGCGAGACTGTGTTCTGCTCCAAAAAGTGGCTACACATCAGCAATGGTGACGTGGCCGTTGCCTTCCCGCAGGAGAGCACGTCCTACAAAACAGGGCACTAACAGAGTGCTGACATAAAAAGTACAGAAGCACAGAGGGAAAGAGAAGCCCTAAAATGGGCTTCAGGGCAGGGTGGCTGAGTGGCTGGCTGGTAGTCACCTCCTTCAGGGAGTGACAGAGAGGAAGGAATAGATGGAGTCACTTAAAGTCACTCCTGGGTTTGCTGCAGCCCTCAGAGCTGAGCTCTGTGCGCACTTCTCTAGCTGCACCAAATACACCTACTTCTCACTGCAGTAGAGGGAGTCTGGGATGGTTTGATGGGAGGTCTAGAGCATAGCTGCAGAGAGGCTGCATTGCACAACCCCAAAAAGTGCATTACTTAAAATACATTGAACACTATCGTACCAGTCTACTTCAAGACTGGAGTGATCTTAATTCAGTTTGGGCTGAGTCACTTTGCAAGTGGAGTAAGATGGACCAAATCAAGGCCATTCAAGTTCCAAACGCATGTCCACACAAAGGTGTTGCGGAATTGAACGAATCCCACCAACACTCATACCTTTGGCTGATCTGGATTTATTCTCCTACGGGCTCCCYGTCTAGCCTCCCAGAAGAACAAAATTAATGCCAGATATTGGCTTGCTCAAACATACCAAAACATTTACAAATGTATATGACAATTTACATATCTCAACCCACTACGTGGGCTCCTAATTCAAGCTTCCAGTGAAAGTCGCTGTGTTAGTTTTCAACGGCTCCTAAGCACTGCCCTTAGCTCTCTTTGGTAAGTGCAGGCCTGGAGATCGCAGGAGGGCAATCGCAGCTCTGAAGCGGTTCTCCGTTGGGACACGCCTGATAAATTCACTGCAGTCATCTTCCCGGGTGAGGGAAGAGTTAATAATTGCTGGGAAGCCTTCTCGCCAACGCGCTTTAAAAGCTGTTTCCTGACACCCTACCAGAAACACAAATCCCACTCAGTTTTCACTGCTAGCTATGTTCGTGTTTCCATGTTCTCCTCACAGGCTCTCAGAGGAAAGGCTTCCATCACACTTGCTGGTTAGAAGTCAGACATTTCTCTGTACTTTCCCCGGGGAAAAATACRCCACATCTTGAGCTTTCAAGCAATCCAGGGCAGCCTGCATCACGCAGAACCGTCACGGGTCCCCCATACTGTGACAGATCAAAAAACAGAAAGAAAGTTAAGTTGTGGAGAGAGGATGCAAGGCAGGAGCAGCCGGACCTCCCTGGGGGCCAAAGCTCCACCAATGCTTCTGGAGGTCCCTCCCGTGTCTCCTCCTGTGGCTACTGCACTAAAGGGTCCTGGCTGAAGATTGRGGCGAAACATAACCATATAATTAGTGAAACCCTGACAATTTTTGTTTCTGTACATTTTCTTTACTGAAAACTGTCCCAGCCAGCTGAGCATTTCATTTTGAAATCAAAACCTTATGTCTTTCTTGATCAAGAATGTAAAATGGGGACTTGAGGGTTTAAAGACATGACAAAGTATGGGACGCTGCAGGGGCTGAGAATTCCTGTCTCCGAGGATGCTGATTGTTATAGCTTTGACCTTTTCTGCAAATGCCATCCTCTCTTATAAAAATGTGGCTTGGAGTTTATTTGGAAATTCTCATAAAGTAAGAAGAAGCCTTTGGAACGAGTCTGCTCTGAGACTCTCCCCGCAGATGGGGATATAGCTTTTTTAAGGGTATTCTTCCACTGCTGTAGTGCCCCAGGGGCAGCGTTGCTGCAGCAAGCGTGCTGAACGCTCCTGCAGTGCATCTGTCAGTGCGGTGATGACACTGTAAAGATCAGGGCCAACGTGTGATTCCATAATAGGAGCCTGTAATAGGGTTGAAATCGAGCCTGGGCTGGCTTACACAGAAGATCGAAGAGCGCTAGAACAAAATGCCCCTGTGGCACAGACAGTGCCGGCTTCCACTGATGTCATTAGAAACAGTAAAGAGTGTTGTGCTAATGGAAAGACTAAAAACAGGCTGCATTTTAAAACAACAGAGAGCAGGGTCACCAGATCCAGTGCTCTGCTATCTAAGGCAACATGTCACTTAAGTCCCTCTATAAGCCCACTTCAGTTTCTCAAATTTTCTTCAGTTTGTATCTGCTTTTCTCTATCCTACAACAGTACTGCACTACATTTGTCACCCATGAATAATCCCACTTACATTTCAGACTCTCCTTCTTCCCCAGAAAAAAATGTAGTGGGAGGTGTGGGGAAGCTCAGTGAAAGCTGACAGTCAGAAGAGACTGGGAAAGGCCTACAGAACTACTTATTTAGATGTCCTATTTTAAGATAAAGTGAAGAAGAATTATGCACGTTCAGCATTTTGTTCAACTGACATGAAAACAAGTCACTACAAAATCAGTTTGTGCATGCAGAAAAGGACATACCATGTTCCCTGTATCTACTGGGACACTCAAAATTAATTTGTTTTTCAATACACTTCTGAACAATAATCCCAGGAATTATGTATTTTTCCCTTGGATCTACTACCTACATTTGCTGGTCCACAAACTAAAACTAAATGAAGGGGTAACGAGAAGTCTGCAAAGACCATTTAAAAACATTTTGGCCCATATAGAAAAGAGGGACAATCAGGATATCTTGGAGGGTCCAGAGGATCCCCGAAGAAGCTGAAGCTGCTTTGCACCRAGAAAGGCCTCCCAGGGCTACGGGGCAGCTTGAGGTGACAGCCTGAAGATCCTGCAGATTTCAGGAAGAGGAGATGTATTTTGTGGCTATCTGCATTACATGCACTAGTGAAAGCTGGCCACACTCTACAGTCCAGGACTGGAGAATGAGTCTTGGATAATAATTAACAGCTCAATCTTGGTTTCACCAAAGCCTCAGGTAAAACATCTTGTTGATAATAGCAGGACATTAGGATTAGGCTCCCAGCTGGTGCTGGGAATCACTGAAGCTTTCCTAACTGCATAGGCCTATGAAGAACGATCTTCATAGCAAAGTCAGAAAATAGATGAGGCTGAAAATAATCTGTTCTCAAACATCCCACATTCAGAGATGTTTGAATCTGAGGCATGGGGTTGTTTTTTGCAGCACTCCCTAAGCACAGACCATTTGCAAAATGTGGAAGAGCAGGCAATCCATATTGTCTTTCTACAGTATCTGGAATTGTACGAGACACCTTAAATGTGATAGAAGTAAGACTTAATTGCTGCTTCTAAAAACCTGAAATAAAGTTTACTGGGCTTTATGAAATTATATACCACATTGCTTGAATTCTGGCCATCCTACACATAATGGCTGCCCTCTCCCTTTTCTTCCGTTGATCACAAACAATAAAGTAGCACAACTTTAATACAGGAAAAGTTGTCAGACCCTCTCTTCTAAGGACAAAACAAAAGTCATACCCTTCCCACAGATGATAGCAGGATGCAGCATTTATTTGAGTAAATACAGCAGTAACTGGGAGCATTAGCTTAGAAGCAGAAACTTGAAAGGGTGGAGTAAAAAAGGACCAGGAGACAGCACTGAGAATGTGTGATGATGCCATATAAGCACATAAACTCATTTAGGAGCTTGCTTAGAACAAGCTGTTCTTAAAGTATTGCCAGACTGACCAGAAACAGGAAGAGCATTAAGGTCCGGTTGACCAATAAGTTGGTCAAATCCTCTTTCATGGGACTGCCAGCCAAATTTGTACATAGTGAAGGTCAGATAAACATACAAATGTTGCAACTCATTGGACTCAGATTCCTCTGGCAATTCACCTGTTTTTTCTTCTGTCTGAACTAGGGGTTCAAGTGGATGGAGGGCAAGTAAGAGGAGGATCAGGTTTTCAGTGAGCATGAGGCATAGACAGGACAGAGATGGCAAAGGCTGTACTGAAAAGTCCAGACTCCACAGGGTAAAGAAATCCCAGACCTCAAAGCAACACCCAACCTTCTGATCTTAAGAGGAATGAGAGTATCTTTCAGATCTTTGAGGACAGGAAAATGAGTGAACTTCATAATATCCTTCAGGAGCCATGAAATCTGTCAAGCTGTTATAAACCAGCTACTACAACTGAAGCTTTGCTTTGGAGAAATATCAGCAGGAACCAAGCGAAGAAATATCCTGAAAAGTGGTGCATGTGGGACAAAGCACAGCACATGCTCAGGAGCATGAACTGCCCAACCGCAGCAATGAAAGGCTGAGGCATAGTTCTACCTGAAAGGTGACTACGTAAAAGCCACAGCCTAATTTAGTTCGGCAGACTCAGCCGGGCCCTTGTCCTGCACGCAGACTGGATGAGGTAGGTTTGCTCAGGTGAGCAGAGCCCATCCTTATGGCTGCAAGTGGCAGCATCCACATACTCTCATGGAGGTTGCTGGACTCAAGGCTATCAAGGCTTCAGCTGCAGGGCCACGGGTGCAGCTCCACCATTGCACACCCGTTGTAATGCTTACGCAACCCAAGCTTTATTACACTCAATGACGCACGAGCCTGCAAAGGCAGCTTCCTTCGCAAGCAGCCATACGGCAGGTCCTGTTTTAGGGACCCTCCTTTGGGACTGGAAACACGGCAGCTGGGTGACACAATGTGTTATCTCATATGGGCAAAAATCATTATTATCACAGTCTCACAACCRGCCAAAGTCACTGTAAAAGCGTAAAGCTGGCTCTATTGTGTGCTCTAATTGATGGAAATAAAAACATGTTCTTGCGGCAGATCCAAACTGGATATATGTTCCTGAGCAATCAGGTAACACACAGATCCAATAAGATCTGTGATAGCTTTTCCACCAGCTCCCAGGTTACAGTTGCAGAGTATGCAATTAGCTAAAACACTGCTTCTGGCAGAAATAGTACAATAGGGCCCAACCGAACTTCATAGTTGTAGCAAATTCCATAGTTTCATTTTGTTTCATACAAAAATGGCAAAAAGGACAGAATCCAACAAGATCAGASGGACAAGGTGGAAAAGTAAGTATAAAGGCATAAAAACATTAATTCTTATCCATAGGATCATGCTGACTCCCACTCAGTACTGTCTGCAGACTGCAAATTTGAAGCGAAACTAGAAAGATGGAGAGGGAGAGAATACATTAATAATAATCTCTGCATTTGTCCTGGGGGCTGTCTATAAAAAATTATCAGTGAGGCACAAATTCCCTGCCAGTGCAGATTTTCTCTTCCAGTTATGGCCAAGGACTATCGTTTAATTTCAGTATCTCTTTATCTAATACATGAACGCAACCTGATAGATTAGACAGATTATATGTCTTTAACTGCTTTGGCCCCCTTTTATTGGGTAGATGGACTCACCACCGAAACAAAGGCCACGAAGGATAACTACCCTGTCTCCAGACTCAAGGAATAGTTGCTAAAACCCATCCATAGAGAAAAAAAAAAGMTGTGGAAACAATTCCTAATGTCTTCACATTGGTAGTTAGGGACTGTGCACTCAGTCAGGAGGAGGGGTGAGTGATCAGCCCAGCACTTAGCAAGCACAGCTGGCTCTAACTCGCACCCTTCTTGATAGTTTCCAAAGCCAGGGCAACAACTTACCATGAAGAGGCCCTGGGGCACTGACGTGTTATTTTATTTCTGGCTTTGAACTTCAGAAACATGCAGGATTCATGGACGTGTGCTGTTGCTCGCATCAGGTAGATTTGCCCAGGGTCTCTGTTTCAGCCATACACCCTTTGGAAAGCTGCAGTGCCTGCTTTACATCTGACAGCAGCACAGCTGAACAAGAGAGATGCAAAACTAATCATATGGAGAAGGGAGCCAAAAAGGGATTCCAGCAACATGAAAACCAGAGGGGAATGCCAGAGTCATGCTATCTGCGATCGGTATCTGTGACCCTTCATTTTCCAAGAAGTAACAATGATAAGGCAGCTTTGTCCAGGTGAAAGATATCAGCAGGGCTAATTGTAGCTGAGCAGATGGATTCTCATGGCAAGGTTGTTATCTCCCTGGATTCCAGCTCCCAGTGGCTGCTGTCACTGCTCATAATATCCAGCAGCAATACCGAGAGAGAAAGGGAAAGAAAGGGGGAGAAAGGGGAGAGAAAAACTGAAAAAGAAAGGAATCGGGAAGGAAATAAGAAACAAGAGAGAGTAAAAATGATCAGAAAAGAAAGGGAAGGAACAGAGGATCCAGTCATAAAAAAGAAGCCAAGATAAATGGGAACCTTTAGTTGCTCCACAATTTCCTTGTAAAGGAGTTTCAAGAGAGTAAGTCTGATGGTGGAAATTGAGGGCTGAAGCTGCCTCTGCTCACTCCTGCACATGGGCAGATGGATGGCAGRAGACAAGCTCCGGCCACCCTTCCCCAAAAAGCCACCTTCCCGGCCAGCTAGCGAGAAGAAGGCAGGGAGACAGGGAAGGCACACCGGGACAAGATGCGACTTCACAAAGACAATGTGACCCCCACTCTTCCACTGACTCTGTTCACTGTGTCCCCCGCTACTCCTGACCCTGTCTGCCAACTTGACAGGAGAGACACCACAGAGAAACCCCTCTGCAAAATAGATGGAAGCCTTTGGATGAGAAATCTGCACTCCTTAAAATGAATAAATTGGCAGCTGCTTCAGGCCAGGATGTGCAGCTGGGAAGGTCTGTTCCACAGGAGCACCCAGCTCGTTCCATGTCAGCAGAAGGCTGCTGACCTGAGTGGAAATTTTCTGCCCTCACACACTGTATGGTGCTGTACTGCATTTCCAGATGCTGGGCAGCTTCAAACATATGTGAATGCTGGACAAGCTGCCCCCATACCAGCCCACAGAAACTCTGCTCGGTGCACATCTGGAGCTTGCTGTGCATGTGCACATCAAGTTGGACCTGTTGGACCTGCTGCTTTTGACGCACGGGTCCAGGCCATACGTTTATTACTCTTATTATTACTCATCAGAACCATGTAAATACATAGTACAGGAGAGTCCACAGACCAAAGATCTGACTCTCCAGATAGCCATAAAAAAGGATGAAAGGAGCAGTAAAAACAGGGAGAAGTGACTTGCTCAAGATCCTACAGCAGAGCAACAGCAAAGTCAAGGGCAAGATGCAAGGGGTTTGACTGTTGCCAAAACGTAGCTGTCAGGAGCCATCCGATATGTGCTGGGTTATTCAAGACATCCACGTGGGGCTGGCACATGTGACACAGGACCGCCCGGAGACCTGTGGCCTTCCGGAGCATCAGCTAGAGACCAAGTAGGACACTTAAGTTTGGAAAACTGACTTCAGCCTTATTCTAAGAGTAGTGCTAGGTCAAACTGCTGAAATGGTGGAAGCCACCGACTGCAATCAGGACGTGCTGAAAAGCTCAACAAGCTTTTGACACAAATAACTTTTTCTGTAAGCATGAAAAAAATTGCTTTTTCATTCTGATTTATTCAATTAGTTTTATTCAAGTACTTTATCATTCAGATGTTAACCAAAGACTTGAAAAGCAAGAAAGTTTATTTTCCTTTTCTAGCCATGAAGAAGTATTTCAGAATAAGTTCTGCTAGTGCTAAAACCTTGAAGACTCTGATCAGCAAAGATACCTTATTTAACTCACCGCTTAAAAATAAAATGTGATACATCTGCTTTAAATGCAGAACAGTTTTTTATATACTTATTTTGTTTTTCATACGTATGTGATACATTAAGAGAGTTTCATTTAGATAATCATTCCTTCTTGTGATTTCTTTTCTAATTCCCATTGCTTATCAGGAGATAAGCTTTGAGAGAAATAACAAATAAAAACCAAGAGTCTGTTAAAAAAAAAAAGATACTCAGACTCCTACTGAGGATCTGAACAAACATAGGGTAGGCCGTATAAAGTGTAAGTAAATATGTGCAGGTATGGCAAAAACAAGAGCAAGCGTAGTGCCAGGGCTGTGCTTAGAGCTCTAACCTGCATCCTTTGGTCAGCCACAGCAGGACAGTTYAAGATGCCCAAAGGTTTTTGCTGTGGCTTGCTGACATTCACCATCCCTGGAGCAGAAGTGGCATAATGGGATGTACGCCTCCGTCTCAGGAGCTCCAGAGAGGAGTTTGTCACATTAGCTCAATCCATCGACAAAGGTCAATTTGCACCAAAACACCAAGCAATAAGGCTGAAGAAATGGGAGTGCAGCTATGTGCCTTGTTCTGACGCTGGGCTAGCTGTGTCCCACAGGAGCACAGGGCAGGGAGCTGGATGGAGGAAGTAATGTCTTAAACTGCTGACACTAGATTCACTGGAGCACATCTGTCAGAAACCCTGACCGCAGAGCAGTCCTAACTGTGAACCAAGATTTCTCCAAGGAAATAACTACAACCTACATCAATCCAGAGCAGGACTGAGATCCACGATATCAGCATCTTGATTTAAAGCATGATAAGCTCATTGATTTTTAATCACTCAGATGCATACCAACCCACTGTGCTCAAGCCAAAGCTGCCCTCACCCACTACGTGACATGGAAAAAGGCACAGCTGTATTGCAAAGACAGCAGCGTCTGCAGCACCATGAGCCCAGCCAAACCTGCGTGGCCAACTCCAAGCGGGAGCCACAGGGACTCCCCAGCCAGCAGCATGATCCCGCTCTGATAGTCCTGGTTCCTGGTGCAGGCTGAAGCCGGCGATGCCTGCACTGTCCTGGTGACACAGYTTGAGCTACCTGCGCCCACATCAGATGAGGAATTTCCACCCATATTGCCATTGCACCCCGTATCTGTGGTGCAGACCGGAGATGGAGGAAATTTTCCTCATGGGGCTTCCCACGCTCCCGACAGCTCCTGCCCCGCTCACAAGGATGAGCCCAGACCTTGCTGGGAAGGCCAGGTCCTCCCCCAGCAATACCCGCCGCACAGCGCTCGGAAACTCAGCAGCTCCGGCAGGGACTCATTTCCCTATTCTGCAGCACCATCTTGCAGCAAGAGGGAGGAAAGCACCTTTCGCAGACAGCAGCTCGGAGAGGTGGACCTACAGGGCATGGCAGTTTGGACTGCAGTTGCAACCGGGAGCAAAGCGGACAGGGCAAGACCTGAAATATTTTGATTAGGGATGGAGCGTTACAGCCTCTAGCATCCCAGACAAAACCTGGCATCGGCATTGGGGTTCAGCTCGGCCTGGGAACAGTTTGCAGAGTGCAGTATTTTATCGTCCTACTCTCCCTCTCTTACAGCCTCTTCTCTGCCACACGCAGGCACAGCCCCGTCCATCGTGGGAAGAAACAAGTGCAAATTCACTGCGGCCGTCCGCAGCAAGGCAGCAGCACGACTCTAAAAAGCGCATATGGAGAGACCTGCCCTTCTTTTGCATGCTGGAAGGTTCCCACCACTGGCCACTGCTACTCCTAGAAAGCCACTTGGCTTTCTCATTTTGGTGTCTACATTTTTCAGCTAACGAAGGAGGTGGAAGAAATTAAAATAAGAACAGTGTTATCCCAGAACCTCAAAAAGTGGCCTGTAGGCTCTGAAGCAGGTAGACAAATTGATATTAGCTTTAACTAAGTTTTAAGTGGTTATTTCAAGAGCCTTTTTAGTAAAAGAAATTAAAATTTAAGAAGGCCATTCTCAGGAAGGTTACACTTAGACAATTTGTGTCATTAATTATGAAGGAGGTTGTATCTAATGAAAAAAAAATCCAAATGGACCATAATTAGCTATTATCAAGATATTACATTTTTTAATTTTTCATTTAAAGAAAAACAGGATGACATGCAGTTGGAAAGCAGGGCAAAGCATTCTTGAAGCTCATCCTCCTGCATATTCCAGGGTGCATTTTCCCCTTTTGTTAGGCAGGGTCAGCGCACACAAAAATGTATTACCATTAAAGAAAACCCCTGAGATCTTAACCACAGGAGGGCTGAGAAGCGTCACCACATTTTATGTTGACTCGCTTAACCTCCTTTTGGTAATACCAACTTTTCCCACAAAGCCACTGCTTAGTTATGTATGCAGCAGTGGGAAAGGAGTTTTAAATTGTTGCTAAACTCAGTGTATTGCAAAGGCCACAGATTATGGTTGGGATTATGAATGTTATATAGAATTTCTCAAATTATTGACTTTTTTGGTTCCTGCTTCTTTTTTGTTCACAGACTCCCTTGTGCTCTGAACTCTGCATATTCTGGCTTTAGCTGGAAGTGCAGCTCCTAGACCTGCTTCAGGCTTTCCCAGTATTCAAAGTCCTCATCCTCCCCATCCTGCAGTACCTTTTTGTTTTCACTTGAAGGCAACCTTGCGCCACACATTTCTATAAAAAGAAACAGTCTGGGAAAGTACCACGGCAACTCTGCCCGAAAGATATTCCACCTTTTGCAGGTGGGAAGAGGCTGAGCTCCAGGCAGAGAGGAGAAACAGCCTAATAGTCCTTCTCACGTCTGATTCATCAACGTTTTCAAAATGTTGACTTTTCATTTCGTGCCTCCGCGACTTCTCCAGCTCTCCGATCGCAGCCTTGCCAGCTGCAGGGGAGAGGCGGTCTGCGGCTGGACAGAGACGGGGAGCGTCCCCGGGTGATGCTGCATAGGCCTGAGTGCTCACGGCCTGGTTTTGCTCCTCTTCACCAAAAACACCAACAACGGTGACTGCAATTAATAGCAGTGACGGACAGGAACTTATTTTTGAATGGGGACAGAACAAGCTGGGAAGTTTGTAGATAAGAGTGATATTTTCTAATCAGCTGGCCCTAAGGAATTTTATCCTCGGATGCTTGGAGAGCCAGTTATCTTGGCCATTAGTGAACTTGTGAGGGACAGGTGAGATACCAGCAGACGGGCAAAGGGCAAAGGCAGTGGCTCTCTTTAAAAACAAGGAAAAGGAGGAGCCGGCCAATTATAGACCTGTCTGTTTAGCTTTGATTCCTGGAAAAATGCTGGAAGAAGTAAGTACCTGAATGAAAACAAGAGGAATAACAGCGCCCATGGACTGGTCAAACCAGTCTAATATGGCAAGCGGTACAACACAGTAACATACTTTATGCAGAGAGGAAGAAGACAAGGAGACACGATGCAGAAAAGTGTCTAAGCATCTAGGGCATTAAATATGTCATTTCCTTTCCTTTCTGTGAACAGACACGTATCTAAATGATACACATCCACTTCTTGACACTACTTTGGAAAGAACAACCAGTAACATTGCTGTGAACTAAGCCACATTTATGAAAACACTCTTTTAAGTATAGCAGTATTTAACATTTTCTTCTTTTCCTTCTGCTCAAAATCACCATCTGGTAATAGGATTTCTGGAATGGAGCCTTTTCTCTGGTTTCTGTTTGGGGATAAATTGGTGCCAATTTCCAGCAGTTCATGTGATTTAGGAATGTAGAATATAGTTCTCTTCTGATATGTACGTAGGCTTGAAGTCAAATTTAGATACTGAAATAACTGGTGTGAAGCAAGGTAGTTTTCTCTGTGTGCACGCAATATGTCAAATGAGAAAGAGCTGCAACCCTATCCGCACAGTCTCAGGCTACATGGTAAATTCTGTATATTATCCACAGTTACTTTACTCATGACTTGCCCTAAATTGACTTCATCAAACCTGTCTGAAGTTTCATTTAAAACTTCTAGGAACTTTCATTTAAAAACCTACGATACAAGATTCTCTTCAGATACAGCGGGCATAATGACAGTCACTTAACTTAGTTTTTCAAAGCACAAAGTCTTTGAGGCAAAACCTCCCATTTTAGGGAATGGGGGAGTCTGGGAGGACAATGCAGACGATCCCTAAAGGAAGCACAACCTCACTTCACCCATCCGCCTCTGTTAGCTTTAGAAGCAACACCTGAAACCTTTGAGAAGACCTACAGTGTAATGCAAATGCTCAGCTGTCCCTGAACACGCAGGGCTTGGAGACACAGACAGAACAAAAAAGGTCACAGCGAGTGGCCTGTATTACCACTCTAACTATCCGATCCAAATTCTGCCTGGCCCATGGGCAGAAAATCCGAGGAAATGCAATCTAAGATCCTGCTTGGAAGCTTCAGGCTTGATTTCTGCTATTTTTTYCAAATGTCCCAGCACACTGGTGACAGAGCTTTGAACATTGGCCATGTCCACCTTGGGGCACAGCCAAGAGCAGGGAAAGCAGCAGCGTGAGGGCGAGCCGGGCTGCCCAGGYGGCCGGCCTTCGGCCTCGGCGGAGAGGCACAGCCTCCTTGGGGAGCACCACCGGCCTCTGGCCCTTTCTCAGAAGAGTCTCAAGGAAGCTATCACTGAATTTGCCTTTTTTTTAAAGAGCTAGCCTTTCTGGGTCTAAAATTTGGGAGGAAGGGCTTAGAATATGTTACAGATTGATGAAGAGATCTTGACGTCTATTGCTTGGATATAAGAAGTGGCCAAACAGTATTTCCAGGCAAAGCAGCGCAGAAAGAGGCTAGTGGATAAGTAGCGGAGGAGACAGAGGCAGTCTATGTGCCTTTGCAAACAGAGTGAAATGCAAAAACAAACATCAAAACCCAGAAGTTCATTGCTTTTTAAAATCCCTTTTAGCTATAACAGTCCCAGCTTTTATTTCCATTTATTAGATCTGCCAAAGTGGGAAGCCTTAGGAAAGATTTAAAAAATTGTCAAATCATGTTGCCTCTTTTCCAACAGCATAGAAAACAGCCCACATTTCTCATTTATATTTTTACCTATGCATCACTTTTCCTTTTAGGAGATGACTGCTTTAAAGCCAGCCTAAAATCAAAAGCAAATGATTGCCAACAAGCCTGAAAAAAATGTTGCAAATTATTAGCATTTATATTTTGGAGCCCTTTTTGTTAGAGCAGCTGTTATAACGTGTTATAGCACAGTCGGGGCTGTGGCAGCGTTTAAGCGCTGCACAAACACACACCAAAAGACAGAGCCTGCTCCAAAGAGCTTCCTGTCGAAGGCGAGGAGACAGACAAAGCGTTATCACCATCGAGCACTGAGTCAGATTTGGATCGCCTCGGAGAGGCGCCCGCTTAGATGTTACAATTAGGAAGGCGGCAAGGTTCAAGAGAGCAACGAGCAGTCCCGAGCGCCTGCCATCCAGAGCTGCCAGACCCCAGCTAGAGAAAAATAGCCGTATCGCCTAAATTAGACACCTCCCGTAGGCCGTCTGCCGATAGCCTTGGCCAAGTCTGCAGAAGACCGAGGAACAGAACCCAGATACTCCGAGTGCCATTCCAGTGTTTAAAATATTAGCCGATCTTTCCTTGTAATGACAGAGGGGAACAATCCGGGTTATTTTTAGCAGCTCTGCAGGACTGAACACACGGCGAGCTGACTCCTCACTCATCCCGCTGTCGGGGGTAGGTGTGTCAGGGCTCTTTGTGTTTTCTAGCAGCGAACCGAGCAAGCCCCAAGCAGCGCCGAGGTGTGTTTCCCAGCATAGGGACATCACACTAGGAGGATATAGGGGCTCTGTCGAGATAACAGTGGCATAGTCGCATAGCTTTCAAATATGGGACAGCCACTCGATCCGCACTAACTGGTTAATGTCGCTGGCAAAGTGGAACAAGGATACGGTCCCCTGACTGATTCCGCCGAAAAGGTTTGTTTATTTTCAGCGTGAATCTTTCTCCCTGTTTGCCATTTCTTCCTTCTGGGGCAGCTGTTACAGTTTTGCATTTCTCCATTCCAACAAGACCCACCTAAACTCCTGCACCCATGCGTGTGCACGGCTCCTGAACCCAGCCGTGCAGGGAGCAAGGTGCCGAGCTGGCTTTTTGACTGCTTCTCAAATGTTTGCTGCCGCCTATGGCTGCAGACGTTAAGTGCCTCCTGCCAAATAGTAAATAAAGCTTGTTCTGCCTCCCTGCCAGACAGGCTGTAATCTAATCGCCTGCCCTGTGGCTTTACCCAGCAATCGCTCTTCTCCTTCTACTGTCACCTATGCCATCGCTTTGCATCAGGGATTCCTCTGTGCCCACAACGGGCGCACAGGGCTGGGACTTTCTCTGCAGCACATCCACAGATTGCCCGAGACAGGCTTCGTTATGCACATTCACAGAGACCGAAATAAGAGGAGGGTATGTGCTAGGAGTGCTGGACCACAGATACTAACACCGGGTTACCTGACCGCTGCACGCCGACGGACTCGCTAAGCCAAGGGGTGTTAGGTGCCAGGAAACCCTGAGGTGCAGTTATCCTTCCTCCCGAGTGAGCAGTAACTCTGGCCCAATGGTGGCTGTTGAGCAGGAGCAAACGGGCATGTGGCTGCTCCCAGGAGCCAACAGATCTGAGCGCTGCGGGTGCACATAGGGCACACGCTGTTTATAGGGGAGTCCTGCTGACAAAACTCACAGCTACGCTTCACATGTACCAAAGCCAAATGGTAGAGGTAAGGAACATTGCTACAGCAGGGCATTCGTACGAAACAGATAAGGAAAGACTGCCTGAATGTGGCGGTTCAGGCTGAAAAGAAAGGAAATAAGGAAGAAAGAGGAGAACAGCAGAGAAGGGATGGATCTGGAGCAGGTGGAGAGGTTAGCTAGCTGTACTATTTTGGCTTAATTTGTTTCAGAGAAGACTGACACAATTAGCTTATCCAGTTGCCAAGCTGGAAAGGAGTCCCAGCAAATATTTCGAAGGTGTAGGCCAGTGTTTGTGGGTGTCTCAGATGTCACATGAACTGCATCACTTCTCCAGGAGATGTAAAAGCAGCCAAGTCAGATGGAAAACAGCCAGCCTGGGGCTGCTGAGCATCCAAAGCAAGATCTGCTGCAGGCCTTGCTCTCAGATAAGCAGGCATTCAAGTCTAGAAGGAATCTGGATGTGGGCATATGGGCATGATGGGCTTACCAATGTTGAGGTCAGTTCCTCAAAGTGCCTTGGCAAAGGAAGTGCACAGACAAAGGTTGCTTCCCCCAGGGCCTTCACAGCCCTGTCATTCTCCAGACAATCATATGCATGCTCAAACAGGAAAAAAAAAAAGTACGTACTTATTCCCCTGACCTCCCCTCAACCTGACTGCAGGGAAGACACTCCAAGTACTGGTGCCCTCCAGAGAAACCAGTGCACCAACTCTCCTCTGAAATCCTGACCCAAAACAGCCCCCATCTCTGTTGATCTTACACAGCACTAACATTTTGCCCCTCTGCTCAGACCACCTCTTTGACCAGTTTTGTTCTGATATCAGATCTAACCTTTCAGATCCACTAAATCCAAAGCAGAGTGTTGGAAAAGCTAGAGAAGAGAAGCCAACCAAGCTGCCTTCCTTGAAGAACCTGAAGGCTGGATTTCGTGTGCTTAAAACAGGGGAAGTCCCAGTTCTGTGTACAGGAACACAGAGTGACAAAAAGCACTCCCTGCTGAAATCAGGAATGAGCACAAGATGTTGCTCCGTATTAAAACAGGAAAGAAGTTCTAAGTTTGCTCTGGAGACAGCTGTCAGCCCCTTGGATCTGCTGGCTGTGCTTTGGCCRCAGCCAGACCATAGTCTACTGTCCGTGTCAAATCTCCTATTTCCCCAAGTTTGCAGAGCTCAGAGGAAAGAAGATCCAGGCAGTGCTTTATCTTGGTGACAACCTTCTGCAGAGACAGAAATCCTTTTGGCAGTTGGGAATGACAAGCTCAGCTATTGCCAGAAAAGATCACAAGCAGCTATTGGCATCATCAGCCCTCGGCTGTGTGGCTTCCCAAGCAGCRCAAGGGATGACAGATTCATATTAATTCCAGTCAGCAAATTGATTATAAATACTCCCCCAGCCAGTTGCCACCTGATAGGACTGTCTTTGAGTCCTGCAACTGTGGGAGGGAGTTGTCAACTCTAAATTTACCCACCAGCATGCATTATATAAAACATATCAGTCTGCGATCCTTGGTAGACACTTGTGCTATGGCCCAGCATGGATCAGACCAGAAAATACCAGTTCCGTCTAGCAGACGGACATCTCACTATTGCTTATCTCAAATTTCAGGAGCAGAAAGGAGAGCAGGATGGGTTTGACAGGATGCGTTGGCGCATTGGTGACGCAATTGCCACAACAGTCAAATCAAGCCTGAGTTCATAAAGTGATCAAAAGCTGGCCCCACCTAACATCTTTCTGATAGTCTATAYGAGGTGACGGCTTCTGCTCCCAAGGATAGCCTTTCCCATCGTAAAAATGCACCACGACAACTGACATAAGTAAACCCACTCCAGGGATGGGGTGTCCAAAAATATATAGYGCTGATACAAAGCAAACAGACAACRCTCTYTGTAAAAGCAGYAGGCAGGATGCTAAAAGTTTCTACAGATGGACTATTCACTTGAAGAAGGATGGTTAGAGGGATATAACAGTTACAAAATTGAAAGTAACAACAAAGAAAGAAAGCAGAGAGCTCYGGTTTTGCTAGCTTTGGAACAGTGCTAGTGCCTGCAGATCAGGCAAATGCACGTGCTAGTAGCACCTGTCTGCAGCAGTTTTGCACACACAGAAGAGGGTCTGCCTGGGTGGGAGGACAGTTTTGTAAATGTTCAGTTTAGGGCACGTACCTAAAGCAAGCCTGTTTTTTTTGCCGGATGTTCCAATGCGTGTTCATGCACAAAAGCTTTTCCAGTTCATCATCTGCAGAGAGAGCGTGTCATCCCTGTTTCGAGATGGCCACAGATAAAATCTGCCCTCGGTTAGACAAAGACACCGGAATTACACGTCTGCTGCGGACTGTATTACGTTTTGCTCCGTTTCGGGCTTTTTCTGATTTCATGCCCCAGGTCGCGCTAGCGGTGCCCTTCAGCGCTCCCGCGGCGGCGGCGCGGCGCCTCGGGCAGCAGCAAAGGCTCCTGCGCCCCGGCGGCCCCAGCACCCTGGGCACCCCGTTGCCCCCAAACGTGCCAGCCCTGCGGTGCCCCTTGCCTCCGGCCCCACCAGATGGCACTCTGCCACAAAACGAGGGACAGCCGCAAAAAAGAAAAGCGAGAGGGGAAAAAAAGCAAAAAACAAAAAACGGTGGCCACTTTTGGGCAGAGCTGCCCCATTTTTGCCATTAAGGGATGTGTTTTCAGCTGCTGATCACTTTTACCGCTTGAGCCAAAACTGTACCTGCCCACTTTCTGCCCCAGATGAATACTTACAGGAGGAGCAGGGCTGGAAAAAGAYGCCTTGCAAAAATCCTGGGAATCTCTGCTTTGAGAAACTAGAGCACACCTCTGCACTTAGGAAAGGACTTGCCCTTGTGCCTGTGCATCAGGAATATGCATTTTTGACACCTACATGAAAATCCCCCTAAGCGGGGCCAAGTTATACACCTCACTAAATTGCAGGTTCTCTGTGCTATCTACATAACTTTGAGGAACGCAGCTTATTTTAACATAAACAAATGCTTTAAAGTCGCATTGCAGCTACCTCAGATTGGGTGCCCCAAATCACTGGGTGCTTTTAGCCTCAAACTCTGCACCTTCAGTTCCTTAGGACCTAGGGATAACATGCCCTGGAGTGATTTCCTCCCTACACACGGGCTGATGAAGGTGGGACCTCTTGTACTTCCAAAGCACTCGGACACCCCTGAGAAGAAGAAGGAAACGAAAAGTCCTTCTCTGTGGTTGAACAGCTTGCCGTGCAACAAGGCCTGGAGCCACGCGCTGAACAGGAAGGATAAAACTAAATATTGAACGGCCGCGTGTTACACGAGCACGGTTCATCCTGTGCGCTTTATGAAAAAAGCAAGGCTAAAAGAAAACCCGAAGCCCGGTTTGTGATTATGAATGCACACAACGGAGGGTCACATCCTGAGTGCTGAGTGCCTGACTTTGCAACTGGCATAAAATCCCTTTCGCCTAGTTTTCGCTTGTGCCTAATAGGTATAAAAAATTGGTTCGGAGTGACTCCAACAGCCAGGCAAATAACAGGCCAGTTTCAGAAGGCAGATTTACTCCAAGGCTGCTGGGGCTTATCACAAAAAAGTACACAGAGCCAACATCAGTTACTCACATCAAAATGTAGAATACAAATCTGTATTTCAGGACATTTTATCCTACTGGAACTTTAATCCAGCTAATGCTAACAAGTCATTCAGAATAAATGCGGTGGGAATGAGAATAGGAGAGAGAGTCATCTAAGCAAATGGATCGACACTACTTCCATTAGATCTCTCTCATGGAGTTACACCAGCAGGGATGAGTCCATTGCCTCCTTCCACACATCCCCTAAATCTCAGAAATTACACTGTCAAGGATCAGTCTAGCCGAGCCTTCACATCCATGCCCAAATCTGAAGCTCCCAAGACAGGAGATACACAGTGATTTTCCACTCTCTGTTTTGCCACAACTTCCATCACTTTAAGTCCAGAGCTCTGCCTAAATGTGAACTACAGGATCAGGTTCATATTTTGCAAATATTATTGTTATTTTATGGACTTTGGCATCAATGTGAGCAAAGATAGAGAAGCTGGAATATGACACGATGGTTTTGAGTGTGGCTGTTATTTGTTCGTTTTTAAAAAGTGGGAAGGGAGAAGGAAAAGGATAGTTTAGAATTGTGGTTAAACACATTTTTTTCTCTAGAGGCATTTAGGTTTTTGCCTTTGCTTTGTTTATTCTTCTTGGGGACTAAGTAAAGTCATGTTTTTAAACATAGGACATCCCCCTTTCCTTTTTAAATACTGAAAATTTAAGAGTCACTTTAGATAGGGCTCAGGCTGCTCTGACAGTGCTTGGAGCCAAATATATCTTTCGGAGTGTTTTCTGGTGGCCTAAGAAAGTATTTATTTTTTCAGTCATTCCACTTGGATGTACCTTTGTTCATTCTCCAGGAACAGTTCAGTGCCATGGCTTTTTCTTTTAAATCACAGCATGTAATAGAATTCCTGGTTTGGGCCTCAATTCTGTTATACTTGAAGCATGTGAATGAACCTTGTGGTTCAGATATTTAAAATTTGACCAGCACTTTAGGACCTTACTGAATCAGAGCTCATCGATTTCCTTATTTCTCTTTTTGTGTTTACTGCCTTTTTATTTTTCTCAATAGTGAACGTATAATCCAGCTGTGCTACACACAAAATGCAAAACACAAAACCAAGAGGGCATTTTTACCATGGTGTATTTTGTTTTGATAGTGTAAGCGGTGAAGTCCAGGGCCCTGGCTGAAAGCACACGCTTACCCCTCATCTCCAGGATGGACTCTGCCAAACAGGAGGGCTGGAAACCATAAAGCAGCTAACTCTGAAATATGTGTATGGGGCAACCAACCTCTACTAGACACAGGGAAGGAAAGAAGTATCAGAAAGTACCCAATATCCCAAGTACCTTGGGATATTTTCCCCCCAGGCTGGCTGTGGCTAACCCATAATTCTGAAGCTGAGAAGCCACACTGCAACCCTGGAGGTTTCRGTCCACTTGTGCAGACACAATGTCGAGTATCTCTCTGGTGTAGCTGGAGGTCGGGAGTGCATCGCCCAAGCGAGTGCCCCGGGTGCAGAGGGGCTGCTCTGGGGCAGCCAGCGGTTGGAGTGGAGAAGGCATCTGGGAAGAAGCAATGCAGAGCCTGACAGCTCAGAGACGGACAGATGTTTTCATCATTATGGAAAAAATCTGTTGGTGCCTCTTTGCCCAGAGAAGCACTAGAGGAGGAAATATCCTCTTGAGCTCTGATCGGGGCTGCGCATTAAAACTGTGATGGGCCAGGGACAGAAAACAACAGAGATGGGGCAGGGGGAGGGCGGTGATCTTTCCTTACTCTGGCTCTAACATTCAAGGTGAAGGTGCCCTGAAAGGCTGCAATGCCATCCGAGGAATCTTTTCCCAAACTTGCTGCCCTGAAGAGCTGGAGAGACAGGGCCTGAAAGAAGGGCCCATGCGGTGCCTCCTCAGCACCCTCCCCGCGCTGCTCCCTTGTMCCTCCAGCTGCAGCAGGTGCTGCCCTGGGGATGCGCAGCCCTGGGGACGTATCAGGTTTGTGCAGCTCTCAAGATCTGTAACCCTGGGGTTGTGCAACCCTGGAGTTGCAAGGGGATGGAGTGCACTGATGCACCCAGGGGCTTGGGACCCACAGGTCCCCTCTCCTGGGATACAAAACAAGCACCAAAGGGAGCCCGCCGTCTCCTGGCTCCGGACACCTCCTGCCCACCACAGGTCCCCCACACTGCTGCATTGCTACAACCAAGTCGTCAAACAAGGGACACCCGAAAGTGAGATCTGGAGCGCCTGGGCTGGCTGTTCAGCTGCTCAGGGCCGGGGTAAGGGCTCAGGGTTTTCCTTTCTCTCCCCAGGGGCGTTGCATCCCCCAGGCCCGGGACGGCACCAGCCGGAGCCTGGGGCCCCACGCAGCTCCCCTCGGCCTGGCTCTCCCGGTGGGATTTAGTGCTCCTTATGGTGCGATGAAAAAAAAAAAAACAAACCAAACCACAAGAACAGCCCAGGAGAAAAGCATTCAAAACTGTAATAAAATGCCAAAAGTAAAAAAAAAAAATACAAATTATTTAAGAAATAAACCCTATCCACCACGAAATAAAGCCAAGGGGCATTTAATATTTCACGCGTTTCACTGTGATTTTTGTTTTTTAATTGACAAATATAAAAGTCGGGCGGTTTCTAGGTTTAGGAGCAGACGGCAAACCGCGGGGATCGGGCAGGCGCGCACGGAGASGCAGCGCTAAAGCGCGCCGGGGAGCTCTCGCCTCTCCTCCCTTTTTTTTTCGTTTTTCTTTTCGCAGGGTTTGCGGGGCTTCGAGAAAACGGCTGCCTTTGAAATGCGCCCTTTGCCTCGTCTTCTGAGAAACGGGCAGACGATTAATACCGAAACAGAAAACGATTGCCGATCTGGTTTTATTTATGCGACGTTCCTTTGAAATATAATTCATTTCACCTGAAATATAAAATGGGACTTCTAAAGACATCGGAAACTAGGAAATTTTACCCAGAAAAAAAAAAAAGATAGTAAAAATCTAGAAACCCTTTTGCAAGGTTTTCGTTTCTTTCCACCCTTTTTTTCTTGACACACTCTTGAAATATATCATATTTTATCTTCGATGAACTGTATATTCATCAGACCGAAAAAAAMCTCTTCCCCAAACGCGTGTATTTGCCAGTTTCTCTCTTACATATTTTATTTTCGCGCAGACTGCTTCACAATCGTTTTTATCTGTGCAAAACAAAAAAAGTCGCTGGAAGACTCGGAGTTTTGGTTTTACGATTCGTGGGAGAGGAGCAGAAACGGGACTCCCCTCCTAGGAGAAAACGACCGATCCCCTGTCATATCGCTCCAAAAACGAACAACGGATTGTTTCGTCCCCTTCGGGAAAAACAACGGCGCAGAGGCCTGATCCTGCTCCGGGAGAGCTTCCCACCGCCGCGGCGCGGCTGAGGCAGGTGCCAGGTTCGTGACTCAGGCAAAAATGTAAGAGCGAACGAGCGGCCCGATTTAGGGGGGGCTTTTTCTCCCCCCCCCTTTTTTTTCTATTACCTGGAAAACGCCCGGCGCTCCCGCCTGGAGCTTCAGCTTCCCCGGGAAAGGCAGAAGGGGGATTTTGCAGGATGTCGGGTGAGATCCGTCCCGTCCGAGCCCGCGTCCCCCCGGGAACTGCCGTGCAGCAAGTGCACGAAAAGAGACGGGACTGGCAGCCGCCTTTCAGGGCCCGGGGCACCGGGAAGAGGAGGAGGAGGAGGAGGAAGGCCGCCGGCCCCGGGCCACCGGGCAGCGCCGAGCACTCCGCGGTGCCTGGCCGCGGCGGGACGGAGGAGGGCAGCGCGGCGGGACAGGCTCCCCCCGGCAGCTTGCCCTTTCGGCAGCCGATTTCATGCCTCTGCGGTTGTAGGTTACAGGCGGAGCCCTCGGAGGAGCAGACGGGACCCGGCCGGGAAACCCTGGAGCGGGGCGGAGGGTCACAGCTCTGTAACTCTATTCGCCCGGGTTCACCCTCCCTCCTCGGCCGGCGCAACTAATCCCCTCGGGAAGGGGCTCTCCCGGGAGGGCGAGGGGGGCCAGGCTGGGTCCTGCTGCAGGGAGCAGCACCGCGGGGGGAGAGCTGTTCCTGGCCGGCGGCTTCCTTATCCCGGCGGCGGGGAAGTCGCGTTTAGGACGAGCAAAGCCCAAACCCCCGTCTTTGCGCTCGGTGTGCCCCCCACGCTCGCTCCCTTTGGCTGCTCGGCCAAGGGGAGACCCCGCACCCCGACGCCCCCGGGCCCGGACGCCCCCCGCTCCCGCGGAGGGCAAAGCGCGCATCGTGACATCGCAAGACGGATCGGATTTGCACGGCCAGCAGGAAGTATCCGAGAAGTCAGACCTTTATCTCCTCTGGAAAACATCGTGCGGACAGACAAGCTGCAAACGCCCTGAAATCCTTGCAGCGGTTTCTAGCTTCCCGATCCGGTGGGAACCTTTCCACGGACCGGGAGCAGGATCAGGCCACGGCGCCGCGGGAGAGGGCAGGGGAGCGCCGCACGGCTTTCCAGAGCCTCCCACCCCGCTGCCTGCGGAGCTTGGTCCTTCGAAACAGCCCGCTTCCGATAGTGTCTGGAAGGTATTTCGGTTTTAAACCAGTTTCCTTGGCCATCAATAGACACCGGTATGTCCTGGGTACTGGACTTTTGTGTCAAACCGTTGTTGCATTTACTTATTGGGAAAGTCGCTTCGTTCGTTTAATTTTCTTGTCCCTAAATAATTGTGTTGCTTCTTCCCTGTGTGCGTTTCCCCTCGAAACTCAACGAACAAGCGCTTTGGTAACAAACTGGCCACGTTAAAAAGCTGTTACTCGAGCAGAAATAAACGGCGTATACTGGAGTCGGCATTAAAAACGCGATCGCTGCATTAATATTCAGGTACTAGGAGGGGAGGCAGTGGGAAGGAAGACGAAGTGCTAGCTCGCTCTCTTCCACCAATGAACCCAGCACAGTCACAGGCAGGAAAATGAGGTTTAAAACAGTCTTTGATTCATCTGACCCTCTCCCAGCTTTAGCTTCAGCCAGGAAAAAAAAAGAAAAAAAACCCACACCTCTAGCGCTAGCGGTGCAAGAGCCAGTCTAATTGTCAGATTCCAGGCACAGAGCCCAGCGAGGGCAGCAGGGAAATCCACAGCGAGATTTGCTAGCCAGGTCAGCCTTCCTGAGATCCGCAGAGAGACAGGAGAGCAGCGACCCAGCAATCTTCCAGCCCCTTCTCCCAAGCAGCCCGTGGCCTGCCTGAAAAGCGAAGGGGGGGGGGGGCGGCTACCAAAATCGAAATAAAGCGCAACGGTTTTATTCTAGGTTTTTCGTAATTCGTCCCGAAACATGGGGAAGACACTAGTAAGTCTTTGGTACTTTCTCCTGCGCCCTGCCTGCTGCTGTTTGAGCGTTACCGCTCGGCAGCTGCCAGCCTGTGGCTGGATCACCGCCTTTAACTGCTTTGCGCTCTCCAGCTGGGAAGCGGTTTGCATGGAGGGGAGCTGGGCCCGAGGCTTTGCAGGGACTAAGCGCACGGCAGGAGCAAGCCAGGTTCCCACGGTGGTGGGCAGGAGCCCCAAAGGCAGGAGGAGTCCGAGCGCCGGCGGCGGAGCGGCCACCCCGCACCTGCCCGGTGGCCGGGCGGGCCCGTGCCCGGAGGAGGCTCCCGCAGGAGCCCTGCGGCTCGCAGGGCACCCGGGCAGCAGTCCCGGCCACCAGCAGGCCCCGCAGCCCCGCTCCAAGGCCCCCTCTCCCTGCCTCGGCCGCCAAGGTCAAAATTCCCTTGCGCGGTCCCTGAGACCAGACAGACCCTGGAGCGGGGCTGCACTTACTGCCAGCAGCACGGCGCTAAGAGCGCAGCAGGTTGGTGGGGGAAAGGGCGTTTCGTTAGGGGGAAAAAAAAAAAAGGACAAAAAATATACATATAGCAAAAAAAAAAATAGATTATTTTAGCTGCAGCCGAATGATGTGCCTGGACAGCTCCAAAGCCGTTTTCCTCTGCGGAAATTTAAAGGGCTGCAAAGCAAACTCGACCCCCCTGGCAGCCACAGAAAGCGTCGCCCAGGGCTGCCCGCCCCGGCCCCTGCCGCGAAGGACACGCACCGCAGACGACACTAGCGGGCGAGGCAAACTTATTCAAGCGAGGCTCGCCGTTTCACAGAAGCACTTTCCAACGTCTTTGCTCGTGCTTAGAAATCTTTTGGAACAGAGAACAGCCCAAAAGACCTTCGGAAGCCCTAAGGGATCCACAGAGATCCCGAGGTCCCAGTGGCTCCTGCCGCCCACGGTGGGAACTGTGAGATTGGCACAAATTCGCTCAAGGAAACCCTAATAGGCTATTTCTGGACTACTGGCTCTTAACAAATCTATAGCACCTGAAGTGTTAGCACTCAATTAGTGACAAGGTTTCAAACCCCGGCGTTTACTGGTAAGGTATAAACAGAGTCCTCGGGAGATAGCCGGGAATTAAAGCGGGAGGGAGCTCTGGACATCTTAACCGACTGGGATTAAGAGCAAAACTTTTTAAAAGGGCTCCATCTCTCTCTCTCTAAACAGTCCGAGGTGTCGAAATCTCAGGGGGAGAGAGGATGTGCGCTCCGGAGCTAATTGAGGGGGGAGGTTTGTTTTCGGCAAGAAAAGCTTTTTTTTTTTTTTTTTTTTTTTTAATGGCATTTAAGAATCCAGGCGAAGAGCAATGAGGGGGTGTGAAAGTCAACCCTCCTCGGCGAGGAGCTTGTCTGGGAGCGGGAGTCAGGCTCGGCCTCGAGCAGGCAACGAGAGCAACCTGCCAAGCGTGTGAACCCGGCCGGAGGGAGCAGGGTCTCTTTCAAACACGGCCTCTTCCCCTTGCAGCCAGCAGAAAAGCTGCCGTTTGCCTCACCCCTCCATCGCCTCCATTTAAACCCAGACGACGTGGGTCCCGTGGGCTGGAGACGGGTTTTCAGGGCCCTCCTCGGGGGCCCTATTTTCCTTTACTCCTTTTCACGTGTATTTAAGGCCCGATTCTGATTTCACACCTACCGGCCTGTAATCAAAAGCCGCCACCCCCCGGAGGGCAAGAGCCCGCTATAGGAGAGCTCGGGGTGCAGCCCCAGGGCCGGGATGCCCCAGGGTAGAAGCACCCCTTTTTGGAGGGGTGAGGAGCCCTGCGCGGGGCTGGGCCCGGCCGCCCGGGGCTCCCCCGTGCCCCKCTCGGCCGCGGCGGGCAGCCGGGTCCCCGCTGCGGCTCCGCGGGGCCCGCAGGGACGGGCTCGCACGGGAGCCGAGCCGCGGTGCTGCAGCAAGCCCCGGCCCGCCGGGGTGGAGCGGTCGCTCCGTCCCCTCTGCTCGGCCCCGCGCACCGCCCTCGGCCGAGACGCCGTTTGCAGCGGGGAGCCGGGCTYCAGCGGGCTGGTGGAGAGCAAAGGAGAAGGGGAAAAGAGGCGGGGGGCATGTGGGAGCTGAGCCCCGACCCGAAAAGTCCGTGAGCTGCTGTATGTCACTGACTTATTCATCAATCAGCCGGACACAGAGCAGACCTGGCCTCTCTTTGCGGAGTGTTTGCTTTTTCACCAATTATTGCGGCCCTGCAGCTCTTTTTGTTGATACAGTAGTTCTAAAAAGTGCTAATGTTCATTTATCAGGGGGCCGAGGCCGGGACTCCCACTAGTTGTGATTCTTCCAAAAATATAAACACGCAGAGAAGGGCTGAGGCTAAAGCCCCCATTTGTTTCTAAACTGCGGTATTAAAAGTGATGCATTGTTGAAGATAAAGCGGAGATAACGCTGTCTGTCTCCAATGAATGTCTCCCCGACGCATTAATGACATTCCAAATGATAGCTCCGGCTTATCGTTCAATTAATCACTTCCACCCTCTGCAGCCTGGCCCACATCGATCGGGAGCGGGCGTGTGATTCGGGGTCTGCAGGAAGCCCTTCAATTTTCAGTTAAGAACATTTTGTCCGCGGGCAGCTCCCATTTCCCCGCTCGCAGAGCCCGCCGGGGCCGCCCCGCCGGGGATGCGCTCCGGACTCACCGGGCGGAGGGAAGGATCTGCGGGACAGGCGCTGCCGAGAGCCATTTCCCGTTGCATCGTGCCTGTCCAGCTCCAGTTTTTTCCCGGGAAAGGCATTTTGGGCCCCGGTGGGCCGGGCTGGGGGAAGGGAGCGCTGAACCCGCTCTCTGCCGCCCGCGGAAGATGCGAGCCAGCAGCAGCGGGTCAGGATTTTATTTTATTATTTTTTTAAGTATCTACATAACCGATCCCRATTAGCTTGTAGAGTAACAAAAGGAGGCAGCGAGGTCAGAAAGACCGTCGGTCCGGCGCAGACGGCCGGTTTCGCCGACACGGGTAACTACGCCGGGCCACCCCGGCAAAGACTCCCTCCTTATGCCCTTGCCATGAAACGGTCTACAAACGTGCACAAGCAGCCCTGCCGAGGCTACACTCACTCTCACACACACACACACTTGGCGGCTGTGCTCCTTTTCCTGCAAACGAGCAAAATCCCCCCCGAGCCGGCCCGGGCTCCTCGGGAGCTGTTTCCCAGGGAAGCCCAGTTGCAGAGCGAGATGGCCGCCTTGCCTTCTCCCTCCCCTCATTAAATAGCAATATTTCAGACCTCCCTCTACACACTAATCGCTCCAACTGTCATCGCAAGATCCGGATCCGATTCACTAACAAAAAGGTCCCAGGACACCAGCAGACCTTTGCAGCAGGAGTTTTAAGTGGCTCGGATGTTGCTGCAGCACCGGCCGCGGTCCCCGAAAGACCCGGTACGAAAGTCACGGCACCGCCGACAAAAATCCTTAACTAAATTCCCCAGAACGGAGCCCGAGGCACAAACCCTCCTCGAGGGGCAATGGAAGGGGGGATATAAAAGGTAGCCGGTATGTTCAGGGCCCGAGGGAAGGGGCAGAGCGAGGAGGATCAGCCCCGGGAGGGCTGCGGCGGGCAGGTGCCCCGTGCCGGCGGCTCGGCGGAGCCGGCTCCGTGCCCCTCTGCCGGGCTCTGCCGCTGCCCCCGGAGCCCACGGCCACCGGCGAGGCCACAGACCCGGGTTTTTACCCGCCTCGGAGGATTTTTCTCCGTCTGCGGGCGGAGGAATGAAGCGCGGCCGAGAATCGCCCGCTGCTCCCGGCCGGAGCACAGGGACAAACCGCTCAAAACGCCCTGCAGCTCCGGGCACCCCTCGCTGCCCCGGCCAAGGACACGCCAACTCACCGCATCCATGGAAGCCTTTTCCGCTCCGGCTCCCCCCGGGCCCCGTCCCTTTCCTTATCTCTTATCGCCCTCGGCCGCGCTGGGGCTCAGAGGGGGACGAGCCGTTCCCCCTTGCCTTTCGGAGCCGGGCAATCCGCACCAAAGAAGTCGCTCAAGGGGATTTTTTTTTCCGCTCCCCCCCCGCCCCCCCAAGCCAGAAAGCGCCGTAACGCCCCTCCTCAACCTGGGAGTTTGCCGCTAACGTTTATTTTAGTGACTCCAAGTGCATTAAATTAATGAGCTCCCAGTTCTGCTCCTTGAGTCCAAGGACCCGCGGTTGGCCGTGCGCAGGGGAGAGTCGCCGTCGGGGCCGGCCCGAGGGAGCCGGGGCCGGGGCTCGCCCCAGCCTCCCGGCACCGCGGCCAGCCGCTTTGACACTGCGATGTTTGCTCCCGTGTCACTCCCAGGAACCCTGTCTATTTTGCAACGCCTTCAACGCGAGATTTTTTGCAGACAGCAGTGTTTTTTCCCCCCGTCTCTGTTTGCAAAGTTTTCAAACAAAACAACCAACATCCGCCCCAAAGCCAGGCAGAGGCTGTTTAGGGTCTCTCTCCTATTAGGACTTTGCAGGCGCTGTGCCGCGTCAGAATATCTCTGTTTAAACCTCAAGGACGGATTTCCCCTTGAACGAGCTTCACATAGCARTGAACTCCCGTTTTCTAGTTCCTGCGATCGGATATTGCAGAACACTAAAAAACGAAACCTCCGTTCCTTTTTGTAAAAAAATTGAAATCAGCACATATTTGGTTGATGGTTTCCTCCCGGCCTGTTTATTTAATCTGACTGTATGATAGATGGCATCAGATAGTGGCTTTGTACACACTAGGCCATTCTRGATTTTTTTTTAATGGATCAACAAACTCAGCGGGGAAAGCTGGATAAATACAGTGCCGCCCCTTTAAATGCGTGGGGATGTTTTTGAGATGTATTACTATATTAGGTGACATGGAACTTTGCATCTCTCATCCCATCACTGCAATGTTGGCCAATAGAAAGCTAAAGTCACCCAAAAACTGCCTAGTCCCTCCTTCCCCTCCCTTATGGTCTGGTCCTACCTGCCTCCAGCGCACGAGTCAAGGCTAATCGCGGGAATGCTATGTGCCCCCTCCGTGAGCCCACGCTCCACCACTGCTCCAGGTTGGCTG
The DNA here is from genome assembly GCF_003343035.1 of Apteryx rowi. Classification (NCBI taxonomy): domain Eukaryota; kingdom Metazoa; phylum Chordata; class Aves; order Apterygiformes; family Apterygidae; genus Apteryx; species Apteryx rowi. The sequence goes on along the minus strand of NW_020448307.1, from coordinate 8,380,974 downwards.
CTCCTCATCTGCCTTCCCATGACCCTGGGCTGCGGCCGCTGCCCCGCTCTCCTCCGCAATGTTTCCTAGCCCTGTGACAACGACACCCTTCTCGGTCAAGGATATTTTGAACCTGGAGCAGCATCAGAGCGGCCTGGCGCCCATGGAGCTCTCGGCGCTGTCCTCGCCCTCCTGCATGCTCTCCACCTTCAAGCAGGAGACGTACAGCGCCGAGCCCCCAGCCCTGCCCGAGCTGCGGGAGGAGCTGCCCGAGGCGCACCCGGCCAAAAGCGCCTTCCCCAGCTCCTACTACGTTAAAAGCTACGTGGAAATGGACTCGGCCAAGGACGCCAAGGCGGACAAGAAAGGTAAAACGTGCGAGTCACGCCGGTGGCCTCAACGCTGCTAAAAAGGGACGGAGGAGGGTAGGGGGGGGAGCARCCCCCGAGCCCCGGGGCTGCGGGCTCGCCGAGGGCGGCTCGGCCTTCCTAGGGACCCTCGATAGGGCCGTGGGGGGAAGGACTAGAGGGACCTTGCCCGCCCTTGGGCGCCGGCGGCAGCTCCGCCGGCCCGGCCGAGCCGTCCCGGGAGCCTGGGGAGGAAGAGCAGGGCAAGGGAAGGCGCCTTCATCCCCTCCCGGCTCGGAGCCGCGCAGCCGGCCCTGCCCTGCAGCAGTGGGGGGGGCAGGGTAGAGATGAAGAGAAGTGTCCCCGCTCCCGGTCTGCTTCCCGGGGCCGGGGGACACCCCTCGAAAGGCGCCGGCGGGGGCACGGTCGCGGAGGGGCCGCGGCCGCCCCGGCGGTGTTTGCTGCAAAACAGGGCAGGGGCAGAGCCGCCCGGCTATGCGCAGGCCTGGAGCTTGTCCCGAGAGAAATTAGGCAACAGACCTTATTTCTAAACAGCGAGGCTGAGCGTGTCTCCGCGGGGTCGGGGTGGGCATCAGTGCGAAGGCCACATGCACCAAGGCTGTGTCGGAGGAGATGGAGACTCAGACCGGTGCACGGAGCGACCCTGTCTTCAGTGAAAAATATTTTGGTGGGAAATTGCTCAGGAGGGAGTTGTAAAGCGCCTGGCGGAGCTGGGTGCCGCCGCTGCAAGAGCAGGAACCGCAGCGGGGACCCGCAGCACCCCGGGCCACGGGGAGCCAGCGGCAAGGGCCGGAGGAAGTGTCCGGGTGTAAAGTCGGCACGGTGCTCCGTTATGGTGCACACGGATTACTGAGCACTGCTTTCTTTTTTTTTTGGGGGGGGGGTTGTTTTTTGTTTTTTTGCGAGGGTTTTTTTTTTTTTTTTCCCGTTTGTTTTGCTGCAGAACTGTGTTCCCTGCACAAGAGCCTGGAGCAGGAGAAAAGAGACCTGGAAGATCCCGAGCGCCCCAGACAAAGGAAGAGGAGGAAACCTCGTGTGCTCTTTTCTCAAGCCCAGGTCTACGAACTGGAGAGAAGGTTCAAGCAGCAGAAGTATCTCTCGGCCCCCGAGAGAGACCATCTAGCAAACGTCCTAAAGCTCACCTCTACCCAGGTTAAAATTTGGTTCCAGAATAGAAGGTATAAATGCAAAAGGCAGAGACAGGATCAGACCCTCGAAATGGTGGGGATCCCGCCGCCCCGGCGGATAGCGGTGCCTGTCCTGGTGCGCGACGGGAAGCCCTGCTTGGGGGAGTCTTCTCCCTACAGTTCACCGTACAATGTCAGCATTAACCCCTACAGCTACAACGCCTACCCTGCGTACACCAACTACAACAGCCCCGCCTGCAATGCCAACTACAACTGCAACTACCCCTCCATGCAGACCATGCAGCCCTCCGCGGCCGGCAACAACTTCATGAACTTCGGGGTAGGGGACTTGAATTCAGTGCAAACGCCCATCCCGCAGGGCAACGCGGGCATTTCCACGCTGCACGGGATCCGCGCCTGGTAGAGAGCTCCGCGCCCTTGCGCGCCCCGCCAGCGCCGGCGGGGCTCGGACTCGGGGTGCAGCGGGCGGACGGGCCTCGGCCGCGCCTGCCACGCCAGCGAGCCGGTGCTGGGACATTTGCAGACCGCAGGGAGGATGAGGAGGACAGTTCAATGTAGTATCCTAGCGGAATTCACTAGCGTGGTGCCCATTTCCAGGGGAAGGTCTGGAGCGTTTCGTGCAGCGGCTCTGCTCCGCGTGAGCCGAGGCAGGAGGAAGGGGAAGCTCGGCGCTGCGGGGAGCGGACGACGCCTGGCCCCTCTCGGCTCCCCCGTCCATGGGGGCCTTTGCCCCGCTAATTCCCCTCCTTCCTTTTTCCAAAGCAGCCTGTCGTTTTGCTTGACTCGTTCCGAATAACTGACAAGTGCAAGCCGAGCCCTGCGAACTTTTTTTTTCTACTATTATAATAATTATTGTTGAGATTCACGTTTAATTTTTGCACTTCCCGTATGGTCACTGCTGTCCGGCCAGTTAAGTGTCTCGCAGCCCCTACGTCTCCCCTTGCCGGGCTGCTGCCGCCGGCCTTCGGCTGGGTGCTGCACCCGGAGGCGCCCTGTGCCGCTGCCCGGAGCGGGAGAGGAGACGGCGGCAGCTCCGGCCAGCGCACGGACGAGGACAGACCCCCACCCCACCCCGGCCGAGGAATTCAGACCCCCCCGACATGCCAGGTCCCTGTAGGGTTATGCACTAAAACGTGAGTTAGCATTGAAATGCACTGTCTGCTCCTTGCCCCGCCGCCCCTTCGTACGTGTTTCCCTTTGCTGTACAAGCTGATGGAGATCAGCGATTTTGTCATTAAAGAGAGTGGCTTAACACCGCGCGGCTCCCTGGCTTTCCTTCCGCGGCCGGGACCCGGGCACCCCCCGGGACAGCCCCCTGCGCGGCCGCGGAGCCTCCCGCCCGGGCGCTGCCACCGCGGGGCCGCGCTCACCGCTGCTACCTCCTCCGCCTCGGGGGCTTTGGGGGTTTTCCCCCTTTTTTTTTTTTCTTCCCCCGTTTGGTTTCGTCGCCTACCCGAATTTGAGCAATTCCCGTTTCGCATCGTGCAAACGGCGCTCGCATTTTAAAATGACTTTCAAAAAGTGTTTTTAAAGCTGCTTTTCCGGAGAGCGGGTCGGATTGAACCCGCCGCCCGGGCGGGAGGGCGGTGCACGGACCTAATTCCCATCTCACCCCCCCGGGCCGGGCCGGGGACGCCCTGCTCCCCGCCGTCTCCCGGACGGAGCCCGGACCCGCCGCGGGACGGGACGGGGGGGCCCGGTCGCTCCGTGTCTCCGGGAGCCGCGGCGAGGGCTGATTTCTTCCCCGCGCAGAAGGGGGTCTGTGTGCAGGACGGACCCCAAGCCACGAACCGAGCAGCTCGGGCTCTGCTGGAGGGGAATTGATCCCCGCCGCCCGGCTCCCTGCCTCTCCGCTCCGCTCCTCTCGCCCTGCCCCAGCCCCTCGGCCGCTTTTACAGTAGTCGCTATCAAATGTCAATTATTGGGAGTGAGAAACAACAAACATTGTAATTCAGCGCAGTCAAAACATCCTCTGAGTGTCTGAGATTGTCCGGGCCGCTGATAAGGCGATTAGGGGAACCTGCAACCTCTCCTGCCTTGGCCATATCGGCCCCATCAGTAAACAGGGATGGAGACAGGGTGGCTGTGGCCCTGGGACATGGGATGAAAGGCTCCGGTGAATGGGAGCCTTCTCCAGCTTCTATTCCTCCTTCCCAAAGGGACCACACACACMCCCCCCGCACACCCCCGAGGTAGGATTGCACAGATAAGGAGCTCCCACCTCCTCCCTATCCCCGCAAATGGAAGACTAGTCCTGGGTGCTGCTCTCAAGGCCCCTAATGCAACGGGGAGTGCAAACACCTGTCTGGGTCCCAGGGCTGGCCAAAGGGGGCCTTCTGCCACCCCGAAGAGGGTCTGCCTTGGGGCACTGACCCAAGAGGCAGAGGGACATCGTGTCCTTTTACAACAAAAGGGCCTCAGAGCCCCCCAGTCTGCAAGGTCCAAAGCACGGACATCAGCTGTCCCCGCTGGGCACATGGGACCTGGGAGTCAGCTCTGGGGCTGCGCGGCCCGGGAAGAAGCAAAGGCTACTCCAGCTCCTCACGTGAAACCCTCCAATCCTGGGATCACTGGCTGCATTTTAACTTCTGCCTCCTTCCCGTACAATCTTTGCATTGGAAGGACTCACRTGAACTTCAGCAGGTGGTAGAGGGGCAGCAGGTTAACCAGAAAATATTCTGCTCTAAGGGAGTCAGGGGGTATCTACCTCCCTGAGAGCCCTCGGGAGAGAGCGTGGGAGGGGGTCGGAGAGACCTGGTAGAGGTAGAGTCTGCCCTGTGGATGCCCGGGGGGTTACATTTCCGTGCTTCAGTTTGCCTCATCTGTAAAATGGGAACAGTGCTACCTGCCTGCTCTGCGACAGAGGCGTTATTTACGGTTGGATTTGGTTCCCAGCTCGTGCTCCTCTGGGGTGGAAGTAGCAGGCTCGAGAGGRACCCATGGCTCCTGCCACTCCTGCAGCCACAGCAGACCTTGGCCAGGACCAAAATCCAGAGTACACAGGGAGCCCTCAGCAGAAAAGGGCAAATCCTGAGTTAACATGAGGGGAGGTATCAAGATTAGCTAAAACAGGAATCATTCTGCTTTCAGAAACCAGCCCTGAACAGGGCCCTCTGTTAAGCRGTCTATCGGGATGAACTGCACTGCGAGTCCAGAAGAAGCCGGGGTAGAAATAACTSCACACGTCACCCCAGCACCCCTCTCACTCCTGTAATTTCTGAACATCTTTTCCCTCCTCTCAGATCCCCTCATTTTTTCCCTTCCTATTTTTTTTCTATAATATCTTACAGCTACAGCTTTCAGGGAATCGGACCATCCAGCAGGACTTAGGCCTGCTGTTACTCTGCAAAGGCTGCTCTGGGCACTGGCTTCGGGTCCGATTTCCAGGACTGCGCTACCCTCGTCCTTGCCAGGGATCAGTGAGCTACAGACCCTGCCCGAAAAGCCGCTCACACGCTCCCCTCCTCCCCATACTTCCCCGTTCCTGCGGGAATTGCATCACAAACAGATGCACAGCGGGATAAGATAGGGACTTGGAACAGCAGCCGGAGCCTTGGAGCCGATTCAGAAAGTGATTTAGGCAGAGGACACAACTGCAGCTGCCTGAAATCGAGGCCAGCGCTCCGGCCCAGCTCTGGCAGCGGCTCCGGCAGCCGCGCAGAGAGGAGCAGCCACAGGCCTTTCATTAGCTGGATTTGGGGGAAGCGCGAGAGAAATCCGCAGTGGGAATTACCCCCCAGCACACTGCTTTCGCCCAAGGGGGGCTCGCTGTCCTCACGCGCCGTTGCAACGAGCTCCGTCCCGCCGCTGGCTGCAGCCCCGCAGCAGGAGCGGCCGCCGGAGCCAGCACAGCCAACAGGGTCAAGCTGCGGTAAAAGGTCTCCCCAGGACTTCCAGAGGCGCTGAGGCTGTCGGCACGCACCCCGGCACGGTCATGACACCCATTCCTCTCAAACGCTTAGAAAAACCAAATGCATCAACGCTCACATGCTTTTCTGCCTCAGCCTGAGGCATCRCACATCCATAGACTACCACGAGAAAGCTATGGCTACATGATTCCAGAGAAGAGCACAGGATACTGCAGTTTCCCTAGGGAATCTGTAATTCTGAATCCCCTCAGGATCTGAGGGCTTGCTAGGAGGTGTAGGAAAGATGTTAAAAAGATTTTCACGTGAATCTGGTCTCACATAATCTGGCACTGAAATTTAGTTCTCCGTTCTAGACCAGCTTTTATTTTTATTTTTTATTTATTTATTTTTAAAGAGTTCAGTGTTACCAACTCCAGCTGAAGGTACCGGGAGCAAGTGTGGCTCAGCACCACTTGTCTTCTTCAGACAAACAGCATAAGGCGGGTTTATACAAACTCTTCGGAATTTACACAGTTTTTAAAGTAACAGGTTAAATAATGAGCAAACATGCCAGCTGTAAGGGACCGATATCAAATCCCTTGTCTTTAGCAGTTTCGTAGAATTGGAGGTAATTGTTTTTTCCCAGATAATACTCCTGCAATTCCTAAAGTGCATCTGCGGCCAGAACTTTATTCCTTAAATTCAGTAAGTTCTTCCTTAGAAAGTTACTCTGTGGAGTCAGAAAGCGAGGAGATTTGGTCCTGGCAGGAATTAGCTAAACAGTTCCGTGTTCTTGAGAAGCCCAGCAGGAAAACAACAGATAAACAACCCTCTCTCCCTAGCTCCCTGCTCCTAATTCATCTCGCTGACAACAGTTTAGATCTGTATCAACCGTGAGTGAGTTCTTGTTAATGGGGATTATTAAGAAGAATCAGCACCTTTAAAATGCTCTTCCAGTTGCCTCCAGAGTGGGAAGGGGAATAGGCTTCCAGACGGAGCCTGATTTTTCATTCCCAGGTAGTTAGTTATTTACCGCAATAGGAATTTAGTAGAAGATCTAAATTTGGATGCAGGAAGAGAGGGAAAYGGAGGTTTCTCCCAACAGAAGCTCGGCCGCTGGCGATACATTTGTGAAAGTTAATCAATCAAGGTTCAGCAGAGTGACGCAGAATAAGTTACTGCCTCCTGTAGTCATTTTAAATCCTGCCACGTGAGAGTATCGTTTGGTAGGAAAGGCCCGTTTAGCGACAAATCAATCAGTCGAAGGCCCCTCCTAACCTCTGTTCCTAGTTCGCTCCCATACTAAAGGGAACGTCCGTTTTCTTAACTAGTTTCATCAGCTTTTCCCCTGTCAAAGTAGCTTGCTTTACTTTTTTTTTTAGACCGGCTCCAGCCCAGCCTTTACAGAGGTCACACCACTCCTGCTTCTTGCAGTTAGCGGGTAGTACACCAGCCCGCACAGGTTTTTTCCCTATAGGTGCCAACAAGGGATCTTTAAGGATCCCTGAACTTCTCTCTGCTCCCTTCCCCACTGCGGCTTGTCCAGAAGTCCCAAGGAAGCAAAGAGCACAGCAGTAACTCAAAGGCACCCGCTGCACCAGGTTATTGCTGCGGATTTTAGCAACAGCGAAAGCGATTCCTGCTGTGCCTCATCTAGAGGAGCAGCTCGCAAACGTTGCTACCGTTTCCATCGCATTCTTGCCCCCGACTCTGGCCTGAAACACGTACGAGAGCCACGGGGCTGAGACGAGAGCAAACGGGCAAGTTTTGCCGCCGCCGCACAAAAGAGTCGCTGGAACCGCACGTGCGAGTCATGTCAGTGGAGCCGGGTTTAATACTCTAAGAGGCAGAATAAGACAATAAACTGTTTCCTGAGCAAAAGGACAAGCTTTGCCAAAGCAAAGAGCTGAAAATGCAGAGAAGCGAAGCAGGGCAATTTTAATCCGTCTCTATGTGCCGGACAACTGATGCACCGGCTCCACCAAGACTGTAAAATATTTGTTAAGTCATCCCTGCTTAAAATAACATTTGCCTGGTGCCAGCAAAGAAGCACAGGCTAATGGCTAAAACACAGGACTACAAGTCAGGAGATGCGGGCAGTTTTCCCAGCTCTGGTACAGATAGAGGCGTCACGCTGGCAATCGGGTCAGCGAGGCAGATCCTCGCACCTCCGCAAACCACAGCAGGGCCCACGCAAAAGCAGGGGTTCACCCACAGGATTCGCAGAAATCCTTCAACACTTGCTTAGTCGGATGTGCTGGAAAAATCAGTGGCCCCCCAAAAAATAAGCGTGCAAAGAAACAGAATATTTCTTGGTGACCCAAGTGATTTTATTTCTCAGGGCTGAATAACGCTTCTTGGCCTTGGAGAGAAATTCTGGAGCTGAAATGATATCTGTGGAGATCTTTAGGCTGAAGCTGAAACACATATGAGTGATACTATTGTCTGTTGGGTAAGGTCAGGTGTTAACAGGAAAAGAAAAACATATAAAGTATTTTAGAATCTATGAACTGCTCTAACTACTTGTTACAAAGAAACACAAGAATATATTTAGAAATATATTTTACAGTTTCGGCCCCTAAAACCAATGAGTTTGGTTGTTTAGCAAACAGTCAACTTCCGCAGTTAAAAACAACTACTCTCAGAAATATTTTCTAGGTGTTCTGTGTTTTGGGAGTAGGAGACTGGGTGTATTCTCCTGCCCCCCAAATACATCAGAGTTTATTTTAGCAGAGCAGACATTTCCTAGGCAGATTGCTTTGTCCTCTGTATGCTCCAGCATAAGCTATGAATAAGTCACAGGACCGACTCCTAGAAATTGCCCCCAAATCCCATCTTCCTGGMCAGGATTTTTTGTACTGCTCACTATCTGCGAGAAATAAAAGCTGCTTTCAGGGCAGTCTCTGCAGTCGGTGGAGGTGCAGCCTACAAACACGTGAACCGTGCTGGCTGGCTGTCGTCAAGAGAAGCCGTTAAAAAACAGGCCACCAAAAAAAGAAAAATTCCAAAAAGCCTCAGTCAAATCAGCGAGTTTCTTATTATTCGGAAGTATCTAAAAATTAGAACAAAAGCTTTGCTTTGCTTCAGCAGGTCAGTTCTAATGGTATCAAYGAGATGATTTACACTATTGCAGGCAATGAAAATTTAAATCTCGGTTGACTTGAGGTTTACTGTACTGCTTTACACMTGGTGTAGCATCAGCTGCTGCCTCCTCTCTGCCGYGTTCCCGCACCGCCAGGGCCGGATCCACCCCGCGATTACACACACTTCACTTTGCAGACGCGGCTAATCCCGGCAAAGATTTTCATACCAACGCAGACAGTGTACGAGGGCTCAGAGTGGAAGCGGACGGACGTGCTGACACCCGGCTGCATTTCTGGCATCCTCCCATGCTGAGGCTCCTGGATCTTTTTGCTACTTATTCCTGGTTATGAGGGTTAGAAGAGTTTCTATACTTGTTCTGGGTTATGGGGCATATCTGAATTTTCCCTTCCAATTGCAGTGGACTTCAGTGCCCGTAAAGCAATAGGCACCCCTGTATATGTATATAGCCTTCGGGACCTTGGCCTAGACTCTCCTTTTAGGCGCACACGTGCAAAGCCAGTGAGAGCTGCTGTCCTCAGCCCCCCGAAGAACCCGAAGTGCCTRCATTTGTCTGTTTTGACACCAGTTTGGAGACCATCGGTATTTAGTCTTGAGAATTTAAATCTAAATGACTTCTTTCATGATGACAGCATTAGAACTAGAACCCAAATTTCCTGTCCAGCCCTTAGCACTAACAGTATATATAGTATTTTGTCTTACACACACAAGAATTATTCTCTGAGTAAYTGGCTGGAAGTAAATAGTTGCTGCTTTTCACAAAAAGTAGGAGGGCAAAACAGAATTACCCCTAGTGCAACACAGTGAAATGACAGAGAGAATTGTAGGTTGGTTTCCAAATATCCTATTTGCTTTTCTTTCTTTCCCAGCCGCATTTTCGGTCCTATTGGTCTCAATATTCTGGTTGTGAAAACACTGTGCTCTGCCTCTTTGATCAGCTAGTGAAAAGCCCTTTCATGTCTTGCTGTCTTCATTACCTTACATTTTAATTGCTGGCCTTGCACGGAACAGACAGGTGGTACAAGGTCACAACAGGAGATGAYGGATGGCTTTTGGCAGTGCACGTCCAGATTATACAGGCTGAAATCGCCCTGTGAGGCAGCGATCCGTCCTGCACCRGGAGATCAGCGGTGCGTTCGCCACACCGGATGGCTACAGCCAGCAAATGCCTCTTCCAGATCCTATTAGAAAGTACTAACGGTCGGCGCTTCTCCAGTTCTTTCAGTTTAGCATTTAAAAACACCGTACAAGTGCTATTGAACTGACACCACTATCCCTACAAGCCATCGGGATCACCATTTTACACACGGATAAAGCAATACTTCCAGAGACAGAGAGATTGACTCAGAAGGTTGAGGACAGTTAGGGTTAAAACCCCCAAACCTTGGCATCAGAGCTCCCGCACCAGTGGCTGAGCCCCGGTGGTGAGAACATTTCTGAATAAAAAGAATCCGTTTCAGACGCCGTTCTTACTCTACATTCCCAATCACTGGCAAAGTGGCAAGATCRTTCCTTTTACGCACGCAGAGCCTCCCTTTCCCCCTGAGGATAACCGTTCTGTGGTTGGGACCACYGGGGTACAGTAACGTCAGTCCGACACTGTCTGACTGTATCTACTCACACTTGGCCAATACATAAATCCATCACTACCATGGTACAGGTGAAGGTTTCTTCTCCAACGCATTCGACTTGCTGCACTTCTTTGTCAYGGTGGGAGTTATTCAAGGCTTGTCGTAAGGACAGCCGTATTGACTATCGGGTACCATATTGCCATTTTATACACTCTAACAGGGAAGTTGTAAGAAATCGTAAGGAATTAGATACTTTGGGCTGTATTAGAGAAGAAAACAGGCTAGCCCATTGCACTAGTCTTTTCTAGTCTTAAAAATCTACAGATGGAGCAAGTGGGTTCCCAAACCAAAGGTTGGATGCAAATATGTTTCTAAATTTCATGTAATTCAGACCCAAAGTTAAGTTCAGGGCCATGATCTTGGTCCTGGTGACCCCTCTACATCAAAGGGTGCTCTTCTGGTGACAGCCCTCTGGTGATAGTTTGGGGGAGTTTCATTCAGATCTCAGTGTACAATCAAAACAGAATAGAGCGGTTACTTTGCTACAATCAGACACTTGTTTGCTCCCCGTAGTAAAATGCTCCCTTACTATAAATGCAAAATTAATAGTTTTAAGGACTAGGAAAGTTGCCAAGTTGGCCCTCCAAGATTTGCCTTGAAAGGCAGAGGGCCTGATTAACCACACRGCAGAAGGAAATGCCTCCCAACTATTTACTCCTCCTCCTCTTCCTCCCCCTGCGCTCCCAGATGGCCTTTCCTTTCATTTGCCGGGCAGGTTCCCTCTCTCTGTGCAGCTGTTCCCCACCGCAGCTGAAATCAAGACATTGCAACTCATTAGCTCTACTCAGCTCTTTCATCCAGAAGCATGACGCGCCGAGAGCGCATAAATGACAGGAGTCAAGCTTAGACCAAGGTGCAGGTGCTTGGGACGGCAGAGGCCATTCAAGCAATTAGTTCCCACTGACTCCATCTTGTTCCTTTTTCTGCGAAATAACATCCTGCAGAAACTTTGCATTTTGGTGTGTGCCCAGTTAAAGAGCATCACTGTCCTCAAAACGCATTAGGCAGTCAGATGCGTTCAAATCAGAGGTCTCCTTTGAGACCATTCCCCTGGCTATTGGATCAGCCAGGACACCAGCATCCCACCTGGCTGCTGAAGGAAAATGAAAATATTTAGAGGAGGTTCAAAATCAGTTGAGGCCATGTGGGCCACAGGACTTCRTTTCTTTATTTTTATGTATGTACTTATTTTAAAACAGAACTAGTGCCACTTTCACTTGGGAATGTCTTAAGGAGTTGCTGAGATTTTGTGGAAAACTTTTTTGAGGGAAAAAATCTCTCAGAAAATACTGTCTTGCTTTGATTAGAGATATGGAAGAGTGCTCTTTACCTATGCTTCTTATTGCTGCACTTCTTGTTTAGCATTTTTCAGCGAACTCAGAGTCGGTGAGTTCTTGAAATCGGGAAGTACCTTTTTAATACTAGCCMTGACATTCATCTGATGCAGAATTTTGAGCAAGTCACTTAACCTTGGTGTTGCGTTAGGCAGAGGCAGCCAGTTCAGGAGAGGAACAGGGCTTCTCCTCCATGGCCCACTCGACGCAGGCAGGCTGCTACGGCAGGGACAAAAACCTCCTCTTCAGCGCGCTTGCACACTAACCAGACGGAAAAATGGACGGGGCGGGGGCGAGCGCGGGAAAGCCTTTCCCCCGAGAGGACCTGCCGCCTCCAAAGAGAAAACGCTTTCTGATGACCTGAGCTAAAGATAGGATGAGCGCAACCAGCAGCTTTTTAAAGCAGCAAAGCTCGCCTTATCAGCAAGTCCCCTGGTGAAGAACAGAGCTTTCACCGAATACGGCGTTTCACGGAGCCCTTCCTTCGCCCGGCAGCCGGCTCTAACGCTGCCCAACGCAGCGTGAAACACCCCCGCGGGGGCGCCCAGGGCTTCAGTGCTGCCTTTCCCCAAGCGGCGAGACAATCCCAAGGGCCGGAGCGTCGGCAGGCCGGCCGCGGAGGACGCGCYGGGGACCCGGGTGCCGCTCTCGCCGGGGTGCCCACCCGTGGGTGCTCCCGTTATCGTTTTGACTCTTGACCTTGAGCGGGACRGCAGGTCTACCCCATCCCCATCCAAGCTCCTTCGCTTCCAGGGAAGGAGATGCTTTCGGCAAAGGGCAGYGCAGTGATAGATTTGTCAAGACCAAGGGTCAAGTTTATGTTGATCTACAGGTGCCGGGAGCATATTGATCCCGTGATTAAGGTCCCCCAGGGGTCACCCTAAATCCTCAAGGGGATGAAAATACCCCATAACTTACTTGCAGATGTTACAGGAGAAACCAGATAAGGTAAAGCAACCGCCCCAGCAAGCGCTGACAGACACGGCCAGAGCAACAGGTGATGCCGCAATGTTATTGCTCCCTAAGCCAGGGTGGCCCAAGGTATAAAAGGGCGAAAACCTCAAGCTATTCAGGCCCTCGTCAGGGCAAAATAAGGACATTTGTTTCAGCTTAACCTGGGGTGCAACTACTCCGCTCACACAGGACAGAAAACTGTGTTTAATATAAACACTTTGCCCTTTTCGGTCGGCGCTTTCCATGCCTTTCCTTAACAGCAGCGGATTACGCCTGACGCAAAAATCTTTTTGTAGAGATAACCGCTTTACAGGCAGAAAAACCATTACAATTGGTAATAAAGATACAGGAAAATAATTGTCCTAATTTCCAGATCCTCAGCTAAGGCCGACGCCAGYGTTTTCCGACGGGTTTGACGCCAGCGAGTGCAAATCGCCACCCCCGAAGCCAGGGGCCACGCGGACTTTCCAGGATTCCAGTATCCGAACCCGGCAGTTAGGGCAGAGCGTGATGCTCAGTCCCTTTATCACGTCTCCTCTCCCTGTGGCAGCCGGGGCGAGTTCTAATTTTAAAAAGCAGTGATATGGTTCTGATGCACGCTCACACACTTCATAGTTAGCTGCTCCGGTACTACATGTAAACACGCATAAGCGATCGGAGCGTTGAGGCCTTTGTTTTCCATAACCGAGTCGGGCAAAATGCAGAAAGTTAACTGACTAACTTGCTGAAGCTCAAAAGTTAAAATAGACGACATGCCAGTTTTATCTTTAGAGCAATTTCAAGATTAGCAACCAAAAGTATTTCTGTGATAGAGCTAAAATAATTTTAATAAAAACAAATGTAATAACAAAGAACAATTGTTACCTGATTCTGTTCCATCAGAAGGGAACCACTTATTATATTAAGTCAAAACAATACATTTTCCTTTGTGGTATATTCCAATGAAAAGCAGAAATAAAATGGATCTCTTAGAAATTAATAAATCTGATTGGTACAGAACAAACTCACAGTTTACCCTAAAATTCTTAAGCATCAAACTGGAAATTAATATTTTAGACTTTGTTCATAGCATCTATAAATAAATTAGAAAATTATATTCCAGTAAACAGAGCCTTTTTATGAGAGGGAAAATACTTTTTATAGGAATAATGTGCAATAAGTATGAGCGCAGTACATCTTAGATATATTATGCAGCTGTCACTGTCAAAGCACAAGGATTAACCCTTTTAGAAACGTTTGCAGCACCTGTGTTGCAGAAGGCCAGCGGCAGCAGCCCCTTATAAGCACAATAAAGCCTAACACAGGTGAAAACCCTCATCTAGAAGCCTCCGGCCCGCTTCGGGCAGCACAAGCACAAGCGGCCAGCTCACCTGTATGCTTAAGTGTTTTGCTGAATAGTGCCCCAAATGCCTAATAACATATATGTTCACGTCTGTGCCACAGCTGATTTCTCCCATGTGCGGCTGGACCCAGCACTGGAGAAGGTTTTACAACCGCCCTTCCTATCTTTACTCTGTCGCATTTAAGCCCAACACCCTYGAATTCACGTTTTCTTTGTCCCGCCGAGCCGCGGTTGGCCCGGCGAGCGCTGAAATGGTGCGGGGATGGGTGGAACTTTATTTCACAGTGCTACCTAGTGGTGCCCAGCATAAACCATCGGCGAGTCAAAGCGCGTTCTCAGTGCAGAATCGCACGGCGAATTAAATACACGTCTGTATCAAACCTGAACCTCCACAACCACCTGAGAAGAGTGGCAACTGTGTGTTTAGGTTGCAGGAAAAAAAGGAAGGAAGAAATGCATAAGACCACTTGCAAACTCATCCCTGCCATCTCTGACCAGATATTCGTACATGCACATCGGCTGCACCAACCCACAGCCCTGCAGCTGCATTAGATGCCCCGACAGCTAGTTTCTTCATTAGATAACCAGGATTTTCCCCCCTCATCATCACTGGAGATGAGCATAGGAAAATTCAGCGGTATTCAAGGCCCTTCAACGGCTGTCCTCCCCTTCCTATCACCTCTCGCGCAGTATCAAGATTTTAATGCCAGCAATAAGATTTTCAGACAAGCGTTTTTGCGTTGCCCCCAGATTTGCTGACGGCTTGGGGATGCTCATCACACCAAGCCATGGAGTCTTCCCGCTTTGCAAAAGTTTTCCAGCCCCCTCTTAAACTTTGCATTGCTCCACCACGGTCCAGCACCCGCTGTCGCCCCTCCATCCCTCGCGCTCCTCCRTCCGCTGCCAACGCACGCAGCCTGGGTGCGGGGCTGCCCCGCTCGGGGGCTACCAGGGCGCGAGGAAGCAAAACGCTGTTAAAAAGCACCGGGGCAGACGGGGAGCCAAGTGTGGCAGGGTGCGATGGCAGATCTGTAACCTTGAGCCTGAAACGCAGCCGCTCTACGCGACGGTTTTCCCATATTTAGACAGGGGAGAACGGTGCTTGCTTTCCCRGGCAATGTCTTACGATCACCAGATGAAAGGAGTCGTGTAAGTACTAAGTAGTATTAAGTCACACGTGTAATATATATATATGAGAATAATACAGTCTAACAATACTTAACAGTTATTTCCAATAGCAACATTTGTATAATGCCATCGACACTCAACTGCTGATAAGCGGGACACACTTGAGGAATTTTAATAAGCCTTTGAAAAGGTTTAACTGATGTGAATTAAGCCTTGAGATAATTTAGACTCAAGGCTATCGTTCTTCAGTTAAAAATAATTGATCTTGAATTTAAACGTCACATCTTATGCCTTAGTGCACAAGAGCAATGAAAATGTTATTTGTCACCAGCAGCATCTGGGGCTGATGAACATGTTTACGGAGCAAGCTGCGGTTAATCTGAATTGTGCACGGACCGTACAAGACGTACAGCAGCTCCATTTACTCAGAGGTTCTTTTTTTCTCCCTCTGAGTCATAGACAAGGTACCTCAAAGGATCGAGATTCAGATATTTCATTTAACGATAGATATGTCCAGTTATTACTACTAAAACACTAAATCCATTACCCTACGCTTTGTGGTGGAGGCTTGTAGGCCAGTGCGGAAAGGATTTGTAATATTATTTGGCTTTAATCCACAAAAACAGCTCTGCCGCTCCACTCTTACGGAGGCAGAATCAAAGTCTTAATCTAGAGTTTACTACTGAATATAGAGTTTTTTTCTTTCCTTTGGAAAGGAAATATTCTACATTTAGTGCTTGTTATTTCAGGCATTATGGTTTTAATCAGCAATTTTTCTCCTAAACCTCGATAAATTCTGTAGAATCCTCCAACGGAGGTGTAATTTAATGTCTTTTTGACAAGGTGATAAGATCAGATGCTTTTTTGAAATACGCAAACCTAAACACCTCTCCTCCATCTTTATAGAAATGAATTATCTTGCAGTAGCGAGAGAATGCAAATTCCTGTTTGCTGACTTCAGGAGTGAATATTGTCCCAACGTCTATGAAGCTGCTTACGGTTAAGTCTACACAAGATCAGGAGCCAAGGTTGAGTCAAAGTCTGCTATCACCAAAGATGTTGATGCACAGACAAAATTACTTTAAACGAATCAGAGGATAAAGGAAAATAGGTTTTTTTGTTCGTTTTGTTTTGTTTTTTTGGCCTGTTTTGAATGAGCAAACGGATTACTGGCACAAACTGTTCGCTCAATGAAAGCCAGGATTTGCTGGTGTTTAGCTACATGTATTTTTCTTCAGCTATTCTTGAATATCATCTCTGATTCTTAAAAAAAATATGAATAACATTCTGATCCTTAGCAGCGTTTGCAATTTTATACAAATGAAAAGAAGCAAAAGAATGTGTTGAAGAATCAGGCTTAGAAAGGAATTCTTCCGTTGTTTAATCCAAACCATACAGCACTGTAGCCAGGTACAGATTCATAACTGGGGARGGCTCACTTCTCTTGGAAGCATCAAGTATTTGCTATCATCAGACACAGGACAGGAGGCCAACTGGATCAATAGCCTCGCTCAATATAGAACATCTTATCTTCGTTGCAGCCCGGCTAGCAATAACGTCAGCACCTCGATGCCACCGGCAGAGTTATCTCAGATCAGCAGGAGCGACGGTTGCTTGGTAGTTAGGTGACACCTACGAAAAGCCAATAATCCCAGCAGAAATTTTTTTACCCCACTGTCCATTTTGCAGATAAAAGGAAACCAGTTCACCTCTCCCTGTGCTTTGTGCATTTATCAGGTCTGCAAAATAACTCTCTTTGCAGCGCGCGGCGGTTGCAGTTTCCAATCTCCGCTCCCGCCGGGACACCGTGAACTGAAGAACTTGTGGGTACAGCGAGACCAGAGCCCCGGAGGGGTCAGGTCGGAAAGCGTCCCTGTGCAGGATACTTAGCCATGGCGCTGTTGAAAAGGAGCGAGCAAAAAGCTTTCATGTCGTTCTATATATACGCGGCTCTATCTATAGGGCCGGGTGTGCGCTGATCCCCGGGGCGACGCTCTCCCTGCCTGCCCTCGGGGYGCTTATCGCGGCGGCAGCGGGACGCACGCAGCGTTATCGCCCGGGCAGGCTCAGCGCAGCCGAGTGGCGTTTTCCTTTCATGCCGAAAGCGACACCAAGCGCAGGGCAAAGCGGCTCGCGGCACCCCGGCGCAGCCCGCGACCCCGGCCGGCAGCCTCTCGGAGCGGCAGATAAGTCGGATACGCGAGCCGGCTCTGATGTGGCAGCGGGAGACAAAGGTCGGGTGCGATAACATCTGCCCGGGCTCACGTTGCGGGTTTAAAAATAAAAGGAAGCGCGAGTGGAAGCAGGAGGCCGCGGTGGCCTAAGTCRCGCCAAAACGCCACCGCGCCCCAGGGAGAGGCCTTTACCAGGTCTGCTTTCCTCGATTCCCCCCAAATTACTTTTTAATGACTCTGCGTGTCCGCAGAAACCTAACGATTCACCCAGCGCTCCAGCGTCCAAGACGCGACGGCCCACGACGGACGGACGTGCAGCTGCTGCTGTTGCAACCCTTCCTGTGCAGCGGGACCCGCGCGGGCGATGTGCCACTGTCCTGCACGCCACGCGGGCGCGGGGAGGCCGCGCTGCACCGTTTCAGCTCACGCTGAGCGAATAGGAATAGTCAGTGGCTGAGGAGGTACCCAGCCAAAAAAAAAAAAGAAAAAAAGAGCAACCCCACATGCTCAAGGGTTGCGATTTTTGCATTCAACCTTTATGTGATAGGCTTAAAATCATGACATTAAAAGCAAACCCCAAAACAAGGGCAAATAGGAGAAGTGTTTTGGTTTTTTGTTTTTTGTTTTTTAAACATTCTATAGGGTTCACATTTAATGCTTTTATTTGTATCTAGGCAGACCAGAGATCTACTTCTATAGATGTGGATACTTATGATCACACGATTGCAAGAGCTGAGGTTTATTCCAAGCATTGCTCATGCGGGCGAGACCAGTCGCCACAGCCGGAAGCACAGCGGGACTTAGGGCTCACCGGGGCCTGCGAGGCAAGTGCCAGCTTCCCTCTCCTTAACCAACTGTATTGACACAGCAGACGTAACCAGGGAGCATTTTCCAGTGATTTTGCAGAAGTAGGAGTCATTTCAGACGGTAAAAGATTTTAATATGGACTTTTCTTATTATCATCTGCCCTTTGTCAGAGTTTTCCCAGAGCCCGGCCAGAGCAAGGATGTGGCTGCTGGTTGTATGAACCCCTCAACTGCAGTATCTGAACTGACACATTGGAGGAAGGACTCTTGGACAAGAGATGCAGCACTGCCTAACTTCTGATTGAGATGTAAGAATATGCAGCCTCTGAAAAACTCAGTAAGTCACCTAACAAGAGAGAAAAAAAAAAAGGAAAGAACAAAGATAGGTCACCTCTAATGATAAAAATAAATAATTTCCATAAAGTAGTGAAAAAGAGCATAAATCCAAGAGACTTTCTATATACCTAGATGCAACAGCAATGGGAAAAATGATTGCAATGTAACATGGAAACTAAATTGAGTGAAAACAGAATGATTAATATTTCCAAAATTTAGGTCCGTATGGAGGCGCCCTTATGTATCAGTCCATCTGTAGATTTAGTCCTATTCAGAACGCAACATATGAATGAAACCTGATCTTTGTTACTCAGACCTTCACTATCCGTTTACTCGAGCCACTGCTCATTTTACAAGTTTATTTTGACATCACTGGAGATCTCATATGACTAAACCAGTTTCATATTTTGATAAGCCGATTGCCAGCACGAAGAGGGAGCTGTTCCCCTGCGGGAACTCCTGTACTCTCTGCTCCCGCTTCTTGCTTTTAATCTCTGCTTTTTAAGAACAAGAATAAGATGATGGTTTTGCGGGAGGTTTCATGAAGCAGATGTCTGCAGGAAGCAGCGGGTTTTCTGTGCTGCTCCCCGCAAGCTCCGGCGGTCCCCTCTGGTGCTGCTCTTCGCACGAGGCTCCCTGCAAGCCGGTACAATGATTTCAGAGCTGAAGGATCCAGGACATCTTTTTGCAAACAAGCCAAGAAGATGCAACCGTGCAGTTCATTCCTAAATTCATCATTTCCTCAGCAGCTGCCCTGAAACAGATGAGCTGTTTCTTGCAAAGTTTCACGTCAAACTAAGCTTTTGAAGCTCAGGTTTGGATTCCTGACATGCGAAGCACATGGGAAAAGGGGACAAGAAGTGTCACAAACTGATGAATCTCAGCAGGGACCTAGAGGCTGACAGCGGCCACAGGCAGAGAGGCAGAGCAGTGACTGGTCTAGTGAGGCGCAGGTGTCCCGAGCGTGCCCGGACGGGACGCGCGGCGTGGGGACCGCGGGCCCAGCTAAGGGGCGCACACCGTTCTGCTCACCACGGAAGAAATGATCAGGACCTGCAAGATGATACCGTACCAGAAACGGCACCTACTCTCCTGTTTTTCCATATTAATACRTCTTCATGGAGAAGAAATAAATCAATAAAAATAAATAAATAAATAACAGCAGGTAAGGAGTGTATGAGTAAGTCTCTGGACCTGTTTCCCATATTCTTTCTTCTGATTTCACACATGCAGTGTCGCTGCTAACTTCAGCAGAGATCTCGCTATAAGCCACGCGAAGGGCCGGCCCCCAAACTTAATTAAGTCCATAAAGACTCCCAGCCCCTTCCTCAGGCTTTAGATCTTTACGTGGCAGCGWATCAAGCCTGCGAGTGGCACTTAGGGTGCCCGGATCCGTCCAAAGCGCTTCTCTCAAGCGATGGCTTGCCTGAAGAAGCTTGCACAACATCTTCCATTGGGCCTTACTGGGGGAAAGCCACGATCTCGGCGTGGTGGGACGGCCGTTTGCCGTGCTGCACAGAGCAGCCCGGCCCCTCTTTGTCCTGCTACGTATAAATAATCAGATAATAATCAAATTTACTTTATTCAGTGTAATGGTCTTAGCCCAACCAAGCGAACGGCCAGCCGCAGGGACAAACGCCTGCATTACGCCCTTACGCAAGTCCACGCAACGGCTTTACATAGCCGTGAAGCGACACAAAAGCCCTGGACGTATTTATATGGCTGAAAAGCCCAGGGGTGCAGTGGGAAGGAGACAGCAGAAGGAGCAATAACCGGTTAGGGAAATCCTGGTTGCAATTAGCTGATGAGCCGGGACAGCGGGTCTGCACAGCTGGGGGGACACCAGCTTGCAAGAGCCCGGGTCCCCCGGACTCAATCGGCAGCTTGGGGATCTTCCCCTCCCAACGCGGCACCATTTTCTCCCATCACGCTAAGGCACGATGGCCGAGACGGGCTTTAACCATCCGAAGGGCGAAATGCAGCAGGACGAATCCGTCCCTGGCGCTCGGGTCCCCACAAGGCCAGGGAGAGGTGAGCGCTCCAGGGAGCTTGGCGTCCGGCCTCGGGCTGCCCGGGGTGTCCGTTGCCTTGTGCCGGGAATATCGGACAGGAGCGTGGACAGCCACAGCGCATCGGACAGCTACGAAGCCAACGTGATGCTGCTCCCACACTGCAGCAGCCAGCTACACTAGTCAAACAAGATAAATCTAAAAAAGGTCATTTGAAATTTGGTTTTGGAGGCATTTGTGCTTTAAATGCAATTTTTCCTCTTCCAAGCATTGAGCAATGCAGTACATAGGGAAAAAACATAAAATATCAGGCTCCACTACCTGACAAAGTTGTAGGGTACGTTAACCCACTTGTTTGTTTATAGATCTGTGACGCACACCACAGCCATCAAATCTTGCAAAGATTACATTTCACCAACTGAAAGGCATTATTCCTTAATAAACTGACCGTAAAATTTGCATGCTTGAGACATATTCCATGTTAACATGAACCGCTGCGTTAGAAGAGAAAACCTGAAGTTATACTAAAATTCAAAGCATGTAAGCAGACTCTTTCCACCTCTTTTTAAGTTGGACATGTTCCTCAACTAACGTAAAGAAAAAACATACTTCATAGCACAAACGAGCACTGAATGTACTCATCATAAAATACAACTGTAAATAAAAAAAATAATAAAATAAATTCTTTATTCCCTTAGTTTTTGGTACCTGCCAGACATATATGGGAATTTGAAGTTTAAAAAGTTGCTCATCTGTTAAAAGCAATTCTATCTTTAATGTCATATTTGTCAATTAGTCTGCATGTATTTTTATCTATGTTAATTTTTTTCATTTTCACCACCAAGGGTCTTCTTCACAGAAGAGTTTTTTCACTGATGTTTTACATTGTTTTCTACCCTTGTATGCACAGATCATAATCAGGCGTGAGGTTATATATGCAAAATATCATGATACATACACCATGTGCATAAAGTAAATAGCAAGGTATAACCCCAGACCTGGAGGGATGTCCGAGGTGAAGGGGCAGAAGGAGAGGTCCTTCAGGCATGGGAGAAAGCCCAGAAAAACTCCCCAGAAAACCCTGCCTGAAAATTTTGGGAAGGGGAAAAAAAAAAAAATGCAGTTTTTTGTTTCCATTTTGGTCAGGGTGGAAGAGCTCCTAATATACCAGGAAGGGACTGCAACAGGAACCAGACTTGATTCAGATGTTCAGTTTTCCCTTGCAATCCAGCAGAACCCCAACTACAGGCAAAACCACTCAGGTTTGGGGGAAGGTACCCGGGCAAGCACGCAAGTCCCACTTTGCTTCACCGAGACACAGCAGACGCAGAAGTGGACCAGGGATATTGGGGAAACTGAGCACGGGCATCACAGCAAACTCCCAGTCCCGTTAAAAGCGTCGAGTTTCGAAGCAAGGTTTTATTCCTCAGCAACTACCCTCCAAGAAAGAATCGCCTCGATCCTTCAGCAATCGAAGGGAAATCGTTAGGGGCTGGTTGACGTTTATACCAACGGGCATCACGACCTGCCCATGCTGCAGCTGCCACGTTGGTTTGGCAGTGCTGGAGCATATTTGGTCACWGTACACAACAGGTCCCCGAACAAGCAGCAGATGCTATCTCACCTTTGAGGGACGGGCACGAAGCAAAGGGGCACAAACCGTACGAAGGGCTGGGTGCGCGTCACAGCACTATAGAACCATAAAGACTCCACATCTCACTAAAATATTTCCGTAAGATCCCCATTCTGGTGGGATCACACCATTACAAATACGGAGGCAAAGCAATACGTTAGGCTGACTTTCTCCCCCCGCTTCCGGAAGGGCCCTACATCCTTGCAGACCGGCGYGCACATGGCCCCGGCTATTCTCAGYCCCAGCGTCCCAGCCTGGCTCGCTCGGGACCGCTTGGCATGCGATAGCGGCCACACGCGTTTGGTGGAGACATTTTTAGAAGCTTCCGAGCTATGAATTCACCCTTCCATTTTGGTAGGGCCAGTTATGTGGAAAGCATTTCCAAAGGAGAAGTTGAAATACGCGCTTCATTTCCCCTCGATTCTCAGAAAGAAGAGGAAAAAAAAAGAGGAGGAAAACCACACTCCTCATTTATTTTCCTACAGGGAATCTTCCTGCAACACTTCCATACCTGCCAACACTACAACCAGTGTCAAATAATTACAAATCAAGTAAAATAAGTCTCTTCAGTCCCATTATGCTGAGCGTTAAAACCATTTGCATTTCTTCAGGTTCACATTTAATTGCAGCCCTACAAGGTGACCTTACTCGAAAACACACACCAAGGCAGGGCTTAGACCGTTG
Organism: Apteryx rowi; assembly: GCF_003343035.1. Taxonomy (NCBI): domain Eukaryota; kingdom Metazoa; phylum Chordata; class Aves; order Apterygiformes; family Apterygidae; genus Apteryx; species Apteryx rowi. The sequence goes on along the minus strand of NW_020448307.1, from coordinate 8,358,498 downwards.
CCCCAACGTTGAACCTCCCAGGGACCTGCAGAGGAGGTGTCCAGGCACTGCGCCGCCCCAGGCGCACGGTACCCGCGGCTGCTGGTGCCCCCCAACACGAGATGCAAACCCACGGCAGCAAGGAGAGAAGCTGCTCGGACATTTCCACTGAACGGAAATAGCCTCTTTCCAAGTGTCTGTGATCAGTGTGGGGATGAGGCAGCTTTCCCCGGCAGCCCTCGTGCGGAGCGGCGGCACAACGCYGGCGTTTTGGGCCAGCAAGCGCTTACAGCGTTGCGCCTGCTCGGTGGTGGCTTAGCCACAGCCACGCTCGGCTCGCGAAGAACCACGGAGGCGTTTACTTCGCTGTCCTCTGCTCATCCCCTCCAAAAAGCCTGGGCAAAATTTTAAGAATTTCTGTAATTAGCCTTGTATGTTTTGAAACTGCAGTGGAGACTCCGAGTTTTTGCCCCCCACTCTCAGTCTACGCGGTGCGATCAGAGGCTCCTTACGGGCCAGGATCACGTCTTCCTAGCCATCTCCGAACCACCACGTGCTGGCAACAAAACCAAGCATCTGACAGCACCGTCCGGCTCCTGCTGACCAAAGGGTTAACCTGCATCCGGCCCCCCCTTCCCACAGGTGTTCAGAAAGAAAAAATTATCTCAGTAGGTTGGAATCCATAGAGACCATCTGAAACAAATTCTCACAAACCAGCAAACTTTGTAATAAGTTACTCTTAAATCTGCGGAGCCATCGTATCCGGCCCCGTCCTCATCCCTAACCTGTCCCAAAACACCTTCACTCCTTCAAGCGGCTTAAGCGGCTCTTGCCATGGGGATGGCCGGGAGCGTGCGCAGGCAGCTACTGCAGCTCCGCTGACGAGCGTGAATTCRTTAGCACACACTCATTTGATTGCCACCAGCTGCCTGTCTCAGCCCCTGAACTCCAGGGCAGGGAGATTTTGGTTCCTTTCTAGATTATAGTAGTTGCTTGCTGCTGTTTTTAAAGAAGCATTATTCYTTGAAGGAAAAAGACCTTTTTTCCTGCAACTGTTTCCCAACATCAAATCCCGCTTTCAACTTACAGTACCTGCCTCTGACACCTGGGGCGCGGGGAAGAGCAAGAGCCCCGGCAGTGGTTCAGGTGCTCCTGTCCTGCTTTTGCTTGCACATAAGTAGCAATATTGCATATAGACGCCTTTATATGCTGGTAACGCGCCCAAGCACCAGCTCATCAAAGCACCAAAGCTAATGGAGAGTTTAAGCATCTAAAATAGGGCTGAAACGGAGTTGAGGTGCCCGTGCTCAGAAACTGTATCTTAAGAAGAGACAACAACCCTCCTCAGTGGCCCGGCACTGAATATGTCTCCACAGCCCCCTTCTTTCTTATGTTAAAGCTCCCCAAACACCTCCCGTTTCCGGTGTGCCTCAGCACCGGCTCATGCCCGAGACCAGGCGTGCAACGGGTGGAGGCCACCTTCTCCTTACTTTCTCTGATAGGTTTTGCTGCACTTGTCAGAGCAGACCCATAGGGTGAAGCGCCTTAGAAAATGCTACTCTCTTTCAAATACATCGTTGTTTCTACCTTTCACATCACAAAACTCAGGGGTACAGCGAGAGGCTGAGATACACTGTCCTGCGCAGTTCAACCCCCCCTTTCACYCTCAGAGATGGTCACCAGCACCACCGGGCTGCCCAGACAGCTGCACCCTCCCAGAAGGCAGAAAATGCAAACAAACACCCCCAGTATCAGACACAAAAAGGCAGGTACGACCCCCTCCCYGCAGCACTGCTCCCGCTCAGCCAGACACAGACACCTACCTTCGAGACGAGAGCTAGGTCTGCAGGTRGTTGACACCAGGCCAGAGCCCATGAGGCCATCTGAGCCCAGCTACCTCCTGCACCTTCCCCAGGTGCAGCTGTGTGCCTGGCCAAGGCCCCACCAAATCACCTGTTTCACCCCCAGGAGGAAATAACCTTCGTCTCGCTGCCTCTGCTGGTTATTTGTGTTCAGGTCTGCAGGCCACGGGGCTCTGGGTGAATTTGCACCACCTGCAGAAGGGAGCAGTCTAGGACCAGGTGCTGCAAAAGGACCTGCTGGGGCCTGGGGAAGGTTCCTGCTCTTCCTCTCTCCCCAAAGGKCCACTTGTTCTCAGCCTTTTTTCACTTATTTTCCCTGCCTCTAAGGACTGTAAATTTAAAGTCAGTTTATGCGGAGAAGGTAGTTATGTTTACAAAAGAGGGGGTTTGGTTTTTTTTTAATGAAACCCTGATGTGACAGAAAACGAACATCGCAGGGAAGGTCCTCGGCAATTATTTTTTGTTCTTGGAGTTTCCAGCCAGTCAAGGTCTGCAAGCTAAAATTTCAGTAACAAGATGAGAACAGAGCAAAAAAAAAAAAGACATTCGGCAAAAGATCTTTTYTTCCCCAAATTGCTACATTGCAATCCCCATTCAGAAAGACCATTCCTTTAAAACAAAATTTACTGAAATTCATACCATTACGATAAGGCTTCTTCTGTTTTTAGGGTTYGTCTATGTTCTGAAGGGAGCATGTAGCAAAGATAAAGCAAGTGAAACTTCCTGCGGGCGGTTGTACCGCATCACTGCTTACAGCGTAGCTGTATCATCTGCTTAGCGTTCCAGTATCTCGGAGATTAGCAGAGGCCTATTTTTATACTGCCTCYGTGTGAGGGAGGAAATATTGACCCAGCTAGTGTTTGACCACCTGCAGGTTCCGCATTTCAAGAAGACAAGCCTGTTTGCCTCGAAGCTGGCTGAATAAATAAACCAAGGCTGCTACGGCTGGCCTGGAAAGAGTCGTCCACAAAAGCAAATGTTATTGACTGCTCTGAAGTTGCATAAAACAGCACTGCGCTGCGAACTGGAAATCGGGAACTGCTGCACAGTGATTCATTTGAAATATATTTATAAGCTAAAAAAACTTTACGTTCTAAATATTATTTGTATTTAAAGCCGTACTTTCCCAGACTGGGACACAGCAAGCCACACATTTAATCATTGCTCTGTATGTTTTACACCGCTGCGCAGAGTGGCCRTGCATCCTGGCCAGGCAGCTGGCAGCGATCGTGCCGGGGCTCAGCAGCAGGCAGAGGTTTCCGGAGCTGCTTTGGGAAACGGCACGCAGGGGAGACGGCTCTAGCGAGGGCAGGAGCCAGCCCCGACGTAGGCAACACGGGGCAGCGCGACACCGACCCGGGGCAGCCCTCGCTCACGCAATATACCCCTTTCCTTCGTCAGCAGTCTCCTCCTCGGAAAACTGCTCCTGAAGCGAGTATCTTGGAGCGAGGCTTCTGTTAATTATTAGAAAGCACAAACGTGTCAACTTTCCACAACATCTTTTCTTAAAGAGAGTAATTCCTCTTTTATTCAACAACGTTAAGAGGCACATTCTCGATTTATTTCAATCTCTGTCTAATTCCGCATCTCAGGAGAGTCAAGGAGGAAGGCTGCACTCAAATGCCATGAATAAGCGATACAGAAAAAGCCACGTCCATTCTCTCTAATCAGGATATTACAGGACTTCCAGAGCAAGAAAAAGCTAAGGACACGTATGCACTGCTGCCCTCTACGGGACGTAACAGCCCTGCTGGAAGGTCTCCTATTCCCTTTAAGCTACGCCAGGAGGAATGGCACAGACACTTCAACTCTTCAGTCTTCCTTGATTTTTGGAGCTAGATTAAAAATTCCAACTTTATTGTTTAGGTACACAGTTACCGAATCACCACTTCAACTGCCCCATGCACTGGTTTGGGTTATTACGGTCTGCTGCCATTTTATTTATTTAACCAAGCTTCTGCTTGTAGCGGCAGCTGGCAAAACGGTAAATTGTGCCCACGGCCAAGATCTGGTAAATGAGTATTACAAGGATGAGATAACCCACTGGAGGCAGTGTCATCTCTTCTCTCCAAATATGCTAGTGGGAACCTAAACTACACCGAAAATTTAGCCTCAAATTCCACATAAATTTAAATATTGTTGTTTACTTGATGACATATTTATTTGGATCTGTTTAGGAATGCCTTTAAAAAAATGACTTCTCATTACTAATTAAGAATATTTTTAACCAATCTGTGAGAATTTCATAAACGGAATGTCAACTTTACCAGTCGACTCTGAAGAAGCAACAAAACAATTTCCCTAGGAGAAGGCAACATCAGTTTTAATAACACTGCGGTCCATTTTTGGTACTTGCAAGGTGCTACCTGAGTGTGGCATGTTACTATTTAGGCTGTTAAAGCAAACAGGCACTCATTACTAGAGCACAAAAGGTAAGCAAAGCAATCATTGCAAAAGATTTTGCTAACTGCAAAAAGGCCAACTGTATAAATAAGAAAAGACTTCAAATGTGCAACTGGTCAGTATTTTGCAAATACGAAGTGCTAAGTGGAATTTTATAAAAAAAGCACCAAAGAAGACTAAAGGTTTTAACAGATTGATAGTGTAATTTGCATAAGTATATTGCATGAATTAATAGTAACACATGAGGTTTCCATTTTTTCTTTGCTCAGAGCCCTCCAAGGCCAGGCCTGAACAGAGCCAGACTATGTGTCTGCTACAGTCTCAGAAAAACCATTCCATAAGCAGCCACTGTTACAAGTGTTAAATAGAACTTACAGGAGTTATTCAGGCTCTCTCAGCCCACTGTAATTTTTTTTAAACAAAACTCAGTTTATGTAGATACAATAAATAGTTTATTAGTGGAATGTACATGAGTTTCTCTCCCATCCTTCCTCTAGTTCTCAGCACCTCACAGTTACACACAGATGTCAATGCAACTTCTAGTCCAAGCCAAGGGCAGAAGTTCACTTCATGGCATAATGGAAGAAAGGCAAAAAGTTAAGACTGGCACCTCTGAGTGCCTAGTTTATCGGGTGTTGGTCCAGTTCCCCAAACCGGCAGCAGATGGGCATTTCTTCTTTCTGCACCTTGATCTAACTGCTCCTCCCCAACTTGTGCTCACCTAAGTTCTTCTTAGGCAGGTCCCATACTCCATTTAGACAGTATAAAGTCATACCTGCTCTAACGCTCTTTCAGCTATCACCACATCCCTTTTACAGTAAGCCTTACCATTATTACACCATCTCTTCCTGATATTTCATAATAGTTCAGCAAGAGCTTTGGGATTTTACAAAAATGGAAAGAGTCTTTTCTTCAAAATATAGAGCACAGTGGCCAGGAACAAGGCAAGGGCGAGAAAGATGAGAAGCTTGTCTGTCAGTTCTCTGCGGTTGTACTTTGTTATTAGCTTTCTTCCCAACTGGATTGTCCCAGACATAGACTTAAATTCTTCATTTGCTTCCAGGATGGTTCGTGAAGAATTGGCTGAAATGAGGAAAAAAATATTTCAGCTGGCTGCACTTCAAAAATACCCGACAAATGAAAGAAGCACACAATATTTGTCAATGCAGATAGCGCCAGTGAGATCCTTGGGAGTCAGACTGACTTATGGGTAAGACAAATACAGACCGTGTTCTTGCAGACTCTTTCACCACCCAGTAGTCCTGATGTGCCAAGAAAAAAAATGCAAAGCAAAACAAAAGTACTGAATGGATTAACGTTCCCATGTCCTGTTACCAAATCTTTATTTTTTTTAGGTTAGTTGATCAAATCTAGTTCATATCTTTTATGAAGTCAGTGCTACCTGAGAGCTCTTTAGAAGCTGAGTGAAATAAGAACAGAGCTAGAACCACTAATTTAAGGGAAAGAAACCACCATCACAACCAGCATCGGTTTTAGCAGCAGCAAGGCAGGTCAGTATCTGAATATATTCATTCCACAACTGAAACTCTCGCCCCAAGCCAGAGCTGTAAATTAGCGTGATTTGGGGGCTCTACAGAGAGCGAGAAGGCAGCAAGGAACAGTATGAGCCCCTTAACTGTTCAGTTTGAGCCATTTAAATGTTTTTTTTTACTGCTAACATTTTTGACAAGTACAACTTATAGTTCTTTTTCATTTTTCCAAGTCAACAAGATGAAATCAACTAGCGGAAAAACATATTAACTGGTGTCAACTAAAGAGAGAATCTGAGAAAATGCCAAAACAGCAGCATGGAATATGGATCCCTGCCAACTTCGTTTTCTTAAAAAAAAACCCAAAAAACACCCAGCCCCTCTTCCCCCCCAACAAAACAAAAATTCCCAGCCTTCCTTCTTTCATATTACTAAATGACAAAAAGCAAAACCCCAGGAGTCCCCTTTGCCTTGCATTACAGAACGCATATCCTGAACTGGAATGAATGCAGACATATCACTCTCTACTGAACTGAATGACTAAAGAAAGGCCAAGCCCCAAGTACGTTGTCTTGTTCACAAAGACAAGGATAGTAGAAATACTTACGTAAAGCTTTTGCAAACCGTGAAATTTCATCTTAAAGAGAGATTTTTATTTTGAATATTTAAATATTTCCAAAAATAGAAAACCTATTTTTTTCCCATTGTTAATGATAAAGTAGAGCTTCCCTGCTTCACAGCTGTATATATTCACTGCATCCTGAGAAAGGACTTGCTCTATAAAAGGAYAATCTAACTATGGACTTAGAATCCACAGCTGGGTTTCGTAAATGACTTTTGATAGTTCTTTCCTTGATAAACTCCAAGTGCTGTTCAGCTAGAAACAGGGTGACAAAGTGACTGCCAAACTGTCTTTTTTAATGGGAGAAGAAACATGCTACTTCTGCATGAACAAACTGTGCCCAGCTGCCATCCTCAGATGGTGGGGGCGGGGGGTAGAGAACACAGGGAAGAAGCTGCATTATTTATCCTAGTCTTTAAACTATTTTCTCTTCTGCCCAAAAGCACAGCTAGTAAGAGGCCCAAGCAACACAGATCTAACTTCTAAATGGTTCATGAATCACTAGTTCTGACAGGCCACTTGATTTATTGTCTTAGGAGTCTAAGCCAAAGAACGGGGCAAAATCTTGGTTTCACAGTCCCCGATGCACTGCTGACAGAGCAAGYGACCTTAGGTTCAAGTCACTTGATCTCCCCATCTCTTAGTCATCCCAGCTGGAGACTGGGTAGAAACAGTCTTCCATCCATACTAAGTTTCCTCTATGTGAGAACTTGTACCTATGCTTTTATTGTCTTTTCTATTGCCACATGCCTGCCAGGACAAGAGCACAGAGTAACAGCAAACACGCTCTTCACATTGCATGAAGTCACATTGCTTTTATACTTTTATGTGAAACTAAAACAAGAGCTCTTCTTCATGCCCCCTCTTGTTTACTTCAGRGCTGAGAAGACACATCATGAAACAGAAAGACAGTCCAGCAAACAGCTCCAGGCAATGTGCCATTATTATTTTCTGTTTCTATCCAAGCGTTGGAGGAGTTCTGCTGGACAGTCCTTTAATTGACACCCTAGTAAGTTCAGGATTAGCAATACAGCTTTCCACTGTGCTCCACACCTTGACAGTTTGCCTCTGTCCATCCTAACAGAACTAGTGAAAAACACTTCAATCATCCAATCCATAACCAAACACCCAAATTACACCTGTACCTAGGGTTTGCACAGTCTCCTCACTCTGCTGGACTTGCTGGGACATCATCCTGCTGATGCCCATCAGACTCTCCGTGATGTTACTTGCACTTTCTGCCAGACTCTCCTTTGTAGTCTTTCTGAAAGAGGAAGGGAAAAATAAAGGAAGAAGGGATAAAATTGTCTCTGGGTACTGCAGAAAAGTGCTGCTGACAGGGAGCTAAGAATAGAGCTTGGCACCACACATCTTTGCCAATGTACAAAAGATAGAACCAGGTTTTATTACTGCATGAGAAACTAAGATTAAGGTATGGATTCATTATTGTCACTAAATGCTAAGAATCACAAAATGGTAAAGTCATGAGCCAGAACAACTGCTAGGCAGTGGCTCAGAGTCTCATGGAGGCTCATATTTCACTAGTTATTAATCCTTGACTATACAGCTTCATAAAGTGGCGCAAAAGCATTGATACCACTTTGTTATCTTGGATTTCTGCTGCTTCACAACAAGCCAACTTTTCAATACACAAGTTATATAAACTTAATCCAGTTCTGCATGCGAAAACAGACTGAAAAATGATCTGTTACCTGTTTATGAATCTGACTGGATTTAATATAAAAAGCTGTCAGGAACACTATGAAGGCTATCTTATCCCCTTTTCTGCGCAGATGGGCCAACACCCCAAAACCCTACAATTATTACAACCCTTAACAGTTTAAAATCTACACAAAAGCTAAATGCACTCATAAAAGAAAATCTGTCCAAATACAATCAGATAACTTAAAAACATTACATCTTTCCCTTTAATACCACATCTACTGTTTAAATCTGTTATCAAGTCATAAAGGGGAACAGTTTAGTACCTTTGTCTTAAGGTGTCTCTTCCCTGCAGCAGCTGATCTTTCTCAGAGTTGTCAATAGCAATTTTGCATGCTAGATTTGCCTTTCTCCAAGCCGCCTGATTGCTGAAAGCACAAGAGCGCAATGTCGTACGTAACACGATGGCAACACTTTGCAAGCCAAAACAAGGTTTTTCACAAAGAAACTGCCATAGTTGAGCACCCCATGTACACGCATGAACTATCTCTACGTTATACCGCAGAATAACCAGATACCGTTTGCTCCAGTCACTTCTCCTGCGTGTATCTTTTATGGAGCAAGGGGATGAAGGATGTTGTGTTACCTGTCAAAAAAAACGGGCTCTCAAGCCACCGCTTTACACACTCAACCTTCTGCACTGCTCCAAGAGGATTCAACTCAACAGGCCACAACCAGCAGCACGGACAGGAGAGAGAGAACGAGGAGAACCAAGCCCTGCCCTTTCCATCACTGAGCCGCTCTCACGATCCTGGGCAAAGCGGCTTCGTGCCAGTGACCACACTTGCAAAATAGCATCTGAAAGATGCTGCGCACAAGTCAGGTACCTCTAAACTTACCTCGCTGCCCAGAAGGAACCTGTAAATAGCGTCTGCTGCCCAACCTACCTGAGCATTTGCTTTTTATGGTTTTCCACTTCCTGGAGCAAGGCTTGTTTCTCCGATTCTTTATCTTGCTCCTTCGCCATCTGTTCAAGCTCCTTTGACGGAAAGCAGAAATAGGGAAATCTGATCAACAGCTGCCACCAGCTGCAAGTTGTCCCCCGTTCGCCCCTCGGCGGGGGAAGGAGCCGACACCAAAATTCATTCAGTAAATTGGCACCGCCACAGCCTCACCGCGCAGCGGGGGCTCCCCGACCCCCTGCGGCTCTTCCTAGCGGGCTGCAAAGCGCCCCCCAAACAGCCCGCGGCGCCTCGGGCGGGCTGAGAGGCCGGGAGGGGCCGGGGGGGCCGAGGGGGCCGGGGATCCTCACCTGGAGGCGGCCGCGGAGCTGCTGGAACTTCTCCTTCACGGCGGCGTTGAGCTCCGTGAGGGCGCTCAGCGGCCCCGGGCAGTCCCGGATGTCCTGGAAGGCAACGGCGCGGTCAGCGGGGCCCGGCCCGGCCCGGCCCGGCGGGGAGCGGAGGGGAGCGGAGGGGAAGGGAGGGGAAGGGAGGGGAAGGGAAGGGGGGCGCCGCCGCGGCTCCCCGGCGGGCGCCCGGCGCTACCTGCACGGCCGCCTTGATCTCCAGGTCGAACCTGACGATCTCCTGGTTGCAGACCCGCAGCGGCACCGAGGCGGCCGCCGCCATCTTGGGAGGAGAGGCCGCGCGGGCGCCGCCTGCCGGGGCGGCGGGGCTGGGCCGGGCCGGGGCCGCGGCACGACGGCGACACCGAGTAACCCCGTCCGCCCCGGGCCGACTCCTTTTCCGCGATCGGACTGAGCTGGGTCGGGCCCCCAGAGCAGCTCCCCGGCGAGGAGAAAGAGGACGAGAGGGAAGCGAAGCCCCGCAGCGAAGACACTTCCCCACCTCTCCCCCAGCGAAGCGGCGGGGGTGGCGCAAGGGCACCCACCATCCCCTCCCCGGCCCCGCAGACTTATTTATTTAGGCCTCGACTTTACGGTCCACTGATCCTGGTACAAAGAGCTTCTGGGAATGACACGAAGCACCGTGGCCCTGCAGCGAGGACAAGGGAGGGCACGTGTGGATCCTTTGGCTTTTATCTGCAAACGCCCCCCATTTTGCCATGTCTTTTCGCACTCCTGCCCTCGGATCACGCTGCATCACAAACCCGATTTATACCCGGGTAACAGGCGCCGGGGTTAGAGACCACTTTGGTGGCCGTTTTCGGGAGGTCTGTGAAGGGACCCAGTGGTTTTCAGTCCAAGCTCTAGTGATAAAACGCTCATCCAGCAGCTCTGCAAGTTCGCCATTACTACGAGCACTGACTGGGAGAAAAAAGCGAGTTTTAAATCTCTTCCCTAGCAGTGGCCCTTTCCAAAGGGAAGCTGCAGCGCGGCAGCGGGGACGCTGAAAGCCTTGACTTCACCACAGTGTGTTACTGTGCCCGTTCYGCAGAAAGGGAGTGCTCCAAGCTTCCCGCAGTGTTAGGCCAATGTTTTTGGGAGGAAACCCGAGTCGAGAGTAGCTTATGCCCTGCTGAATGCAGACCCCACACCAAAGCGTTCGAGAGTGCCCCACCATTCGAGATCACTCCACGCGTACAACGATTTGAGACCGTTTTTTCCTCCACAATTTTTATTTTAAATTACAAAGGATGTTGCATACATTGATGAATTTGTATCTGAATAGAAGTGCTAGGGATCAAGGGTGACAGAGTAAACAAAGTCAATAGTTTAATTGTGCCTCTTTTCAGAAAAAAAAAAAGAAAAAAGAAGAACTGCACAACTATTAACCAACATTAAACATTGCAACTCTTAACAGATCATGCTTTTAACAAGGTAAATTTATTTTCTAACAGAGACAAGACTTTCAATAAGTTTTTTCTGAGCTCCAGTTGGAAGGTGATTACAGAATATCAAGGACAGCATTACAATCATGACCCCAAGCATAGGCAGAGCAGGATGCCATGTTTTGTTTAAAATGCTTTTTTTTTCCCTTGCCTTTCAACCACCTATGTCTGCACGTGCCATCAGCCTTAGAGTTCACTCAACCACAAATACTGAGCAATGAGAAGTTTTGCTTAGATTAAATATTCTAGGATAGGTGATTCAAACTAGATTGTTTTTAATCAGAATATTTTGTCAGGCTGGAGGGTGCTTTTGTCAGTCCCAAATCCAATCCAGAAGTTTTTCTTACTGTAGCCAGTTGACTTATCCAAATTTGGGTTAATTCAGGTACTTAAATATAAAATATTCTTAAATGAAGAAAAACTATCACTGATGTTATCTAAAGAGTTTGGATTTTTGGAAAAAACTGTGTGTCTTAAAATAACTCTCGCTTCACTTTTAGCTCCACTGCTCATTAGAAAGACAATAAATGCATAGTCAGGATTTGCTCTTGTGGAAGTTCATGAATGTCTAAAAGGCTGAGGATTATTAATTCAGTGCGCACACACACCTCCTTATCATGCTAGAAGCATTGGGGGAGAAAAACATGGCATATTGTGAAATGTAAATCAGAGAAAGAGACATTTTTGTATGCTGTGAAGAAGATATAACCTAGAATTGCCATCTTTCATTTACGACATTTAAGAATTCCCAATTTATATTGGGAGATATTCAAGAGTGGTGTTTTCTCAACATACTAATGCCCTTAATACAGTTACAAGAAGCAGTCACCAAAACAGTAACTGTTTGAAATGTACTTCACACGATCCCTGGGGTAAACAAAATAAACTTCAGCTCTGTGCAAGGCTGTGTCAATAAGCCAAGACCACATCTAGCAGCACACTTAACTAGATGATTCCAACTGAAGCCTCTAACTTAAAAATAAAGTAAAATCATGATTAGATGAATTCTCGAAATTCAGGTCTCAAGGCCAAATACAGATCCTAACATTCATGTTACATAATTGGGTTATGCCTCAACAGAATTTCAGGAAGACTAGCAAGCAAGTTTGAGGAGTAGAATTGCATTTGCTATTTCTGCTGAAGGCAACTTGTATACAACCCTTTGAAATTCTCCTGATAAAGCCTTTTGCAGCTTTACAAAAATAGCTATGTTTAAATGATTTATGGAAAAGAAAAGCACATCCATTCTTTCCATTTTGTGAATGAGCTGTTTTATCAATGAAGGCAAGTATCAGATAATTGTTTTAGGGTAGGCGTCTTGTTTTTCAAACAAAATTCAAACTGACACCACTGTATTTCAGAAGCATCTGCTTCCTTTTATGTTAGTTAAAAGACCCTTCATCCATTTTAGTTTTTTTTTTTTAAAAAAAAAACCTTTTTCCTGGCCCACTTTCCTCAGTATGAAAAAAGTCTGCTATACATAAGAATTAGGAAATGAACACATCTGAGCCTGACTCTCACATCAGCTTTACAGCAATGTGGCTTCATTAAATCACAATGATTTAAACTGGTATGATAAGAAAATCCAGCCCATTCACACCTAAACGTAGCTTTAGTTATAACTAACTCCCTCTCATCCAAAAAAAGTACTCAACAAATATCAGTAAATGTGTTCAATAAATCACAGAAGTGAAAGTGTTAGCAAAAGGGGTTCAGGGCTTAAAAACACCCTCCATGAGCACCCCCAGATTTTGCAAGGCCATTCAAAAACTGGTCTTCCATATAAATACAAAATGACTACTACTGAGAGGAACTGAAATTGGATCTACGCAAACGTTCTTCAGGACGCTTTTATCAGTTCTGATTCGCTTTCAGAAGGGTTAGGTTGGAACAGTTCAAGGGGAATGAAAAACATTTAGTTCTAGATGTACAAGTAAGGCACAATATAAAGCCACATCATAATCCGTCATGAAGGGAGTAGGAAAGGACGAGAATCATACATGGTACAGTAGAACAAGCAGTCCATCAATTCAAAAAGTGTGGCACCTAAATTCAGACTGACGAGATCTCGACAAGAGCGGTTATGACAGCATGCTTTTAATATGGAAACAAATGCTAGAGAATCCAGTGTATCAGAGAAAGGAAGAGCTTTTGTTTGTATTAAATCAAAAATGTATAATTGTTTTTGGATATAGGATTAAAAGTGAACATTCACAATGCCTACACTCAAAAACAAACAAAAAATCCAGGACTTCATTAAGATCCACATACCATGTATGAACACTGAAAATCTTTAGAAAATGGTCTTCTCTAAAGATCATCCAAAAATGCATGCCACAATTGCCAAAAAACAGAACATGTACATTTGCTGTTTTTTATACCCTTATAAGATTTTTGTTTGTGATAAGTATACACTAAATGTATATATTTTAATGACACTAGAGGAAGCAGATTGTTACTGGCATTAAAGTACAACCATTTCTAGACGGTTTAAATGCCACAGAGTCCCCTGGTTAAAATGTAAAGCTGCACAGCTTGCCTATGTCACCTTTATGATAAAGTTAAACCAGCAAAAGGTCTTATCTTTACTCTACATTTTACTGCCAGGTTTTATTTATATCAAGTATCGCTGCAGCATTCTGACCAGCCCAGAGTTAGCAGCAAGTGGCAGGAATCATATAAAACGCAGTTTCTTTTTTTTTTCTTTTTAAACAAAGTGCTTTTCTAAGATATACATACATATAAATAGGTACAAAATAAAGTGTCAACATTAAAAAGCTCAACTATTTAAAAGCTTTAACTTAAAATAATACATAGAAAACACTGAAATGCAAGGGTACGGAATTCATTAAAGGTTCAAAGTCTACTTTGAAATGCTAGACCAAAATCATATTCTGGTTTTCAGACAAAAAAAAAAAGCTGTAAAGTTATACTTGCTCAGGACTCCTGAGCAGTAAAAAAGGGGCTTTTTAATACCTTGTCAGTTTAATTTGTCACAGAAGTTTTTACCTGATTGCAAAACTGCTTTCATAATATTTAGAAAAGCTGCCCTGTCTACCCAGTTTTGATATAGCATAAGGACCTCTCTTATCTGAGCAGTGCGCTAACACCATTCATAAGAAAGGAACAACAGTATTCAAACCTCGGTATAGACATGGCCTTAACTTCCTAAGAGACATTCTTTGTCAAGGTTTTATGGGCCGTATGCATTTCTGGAATAACTGCAACATCAGCAATGCTTACAATAGGAATACATCTGACCCACTGTGTAAAGCAGCAGCCAACTCTCACTTTCAGCACACTCCAAGAACAACAACAAAAACACCTGAAACAAAAACACCCAAATTCCACTCAGGTTTTGCACATCTTAAGCGGATTTTCAAAGTTTTGCCTAAATTGCCCTGGGTATTTGTTCAGTCTCTTGAAGGAAAAACTTTCTGTACAGCTCAGTAGTGGTATTTTGGCCTCCTCCTCCCTTTTGAGTCTTCCAGACTATTTAGACACAAAGTAAGCTGTGTGCACACTCGCAAGTAGGTGGCAGGACTGCCACCTTCATCTGTCATTCTTACTGCACTATTACCGATTCAGACTTTTTTTATAGTACAAGCTTGGATATAAAAATAATCTACGTATAAACAAAAAGGAATCACAGTACAAACAGACAAACTAGAAATGGAGAAATTCCCCAAAGGGAGTGGGGAGAAAGCCTTCATGGACTTTTGCATTTTTTTTCAGCAGCTACATTTGAAAATATTTGGTATTTCTATTTTCAGTAAACAGTGTTCTGTCATTTTTAAATAGGGAGAGAAAAAACAGGGAGGAAAGGGGGGTCCATGAAACCAGAGAATGATCTTGCCTTGAGATAAAGGACYTTCTCATCAAGGGCTAAAGCTTTTAATCTGTACTTTAACACTGACTACAAAGCCAACTCTTATTAGCAGAAGAGCAAATAAGAACTGTGTGTTAATATTCCCCAATCATAGAAACTACTGAATTAACAAGAATAAGTCACATATAAGTTTGAAGAAGCTAGTTTCGAAATACCTGTACAAAAATATAAAAGTCTATAAATTTTTTTTGTTTTGTTTTAAGCCTGTGTTGATCCTTGGAAACATCACATGCATAATAATACATCAACTGGAAAAGTGGCAACTAAGGAATTAGATATTTGTAGCTCTTTTTTCTCTTTACATATATACACATTACAATAAAAATAATTTTATTTTGGTTGTTTGGTGGAAGTATACTACAACAAGCTAAATATTTTTTTAAATTCTCAAAGTTGAAAACTATTTTACCAATAGCTTACTAAAATCCAAATATATTAAAATCTCCTACAGTAAGTGCAGAGAAAAAAGATTTAAAGACTCCGAGATGGCCACCAACTTATCTACCATGGAAGCGAACTACAAGAACAGCAAAATAATATTGTTATGTATGAATGCTCCTTCTGTAGATAATTGGACCCAAACAAAAAAATTCACAGTTCAGTAAGATCCCTAACCCTGACCTTTAATTTTTTTTCTTTTTTCTTTTGTTTTTACATTCAGTACAGTATCATATAAGCTGTGCAAAACTTTACTTAGACTGGCAGTTCGCCATATCAGTTGCATTTGTCTTTGGTACAAAAATAAACAATCGCATTAATGTGCAAGTATTTGTTTTCTTCCGGCCAAAGTACCGAAATTAAGTTTTCTAGAGCCATCTTTTATACAATACATAGACTCTGTGGCATATATCTACATTTTCAACATATTCCTATATACATTCAAAAATTTTAAGAGCTGGAACAAATACATTAAAACCTATAATCTTACCATCTATACATCTTGTTTTTCCCTCAGGGTTTTCTTCATACAAAAACTTTACCAGCTTATACTGATAGCTCTCCCCCCAAAATACAAGGCACAAAGAATATACTTTTTTCTCTTACTTGCACAGACATTTAAATACTATATTAAGCTCAGAAAATTAAAGTCTTATATGGCACACTAGCTCTAATGCCACGTGTGCTATGTACAAGTTAATGGTTGCAAAGAAAGCTTGCTGTTTATTCTTTTTTAAAAGAATAAAGAAAACCCAATAATTCTAAAAAAAAAAAAAAAAAAAAAAAAAGCAAAAAACCCCCCACTTAAATTGACAGCTTTACCAAAAGAAATGCTTCCTCTTATTTTACTTGGAGCATAAACCTGCCACAATGTCTGGCACATGCTAAAAATTTTCACTAGCAAAAACATGTCTTTGCTTCTAAAACAAAAGTGATACAGACTGGTCCTAGATAACTTAATTTTAAAAAGAGTTCTAATCTCTGTAGTTGAGCCTAAAGCAGCTTTGAAACTATCTGGTTTATGCTCCAAAAATGCTATTAAGCATTTTTTTTTTTTTAAATCATGCTTTGATTTCTTTTACTACATTGTTATTTAAAACAATGGAACCTATTGTAAGTGTTTATGTAATGCTAAACTGACATGCAGACCAGAATGCAATTTACAATGAAGTACTTGACAACACAGGTAGCATCTGACCGATGAGAACAGGCAAGGTGATGTCTTAAACTTTTGACATTGGTATTCGTAGCCCTACAAGGCCACCAGTGGGGTCTCCTTCTGCAGTCTTCTCTAAAACTTGGTTCACAAATTCTGATGTTTGCCCAGCTACAGGTAGTCCTAAAAAGGAAAGTTAATAAAATACATTATAAGATTACTATTACCTGCACTTATTTGCACATTCCTCTGAGTAATATAAAGCCAATGAACATTTTGGCCAGTGACCAAGCAAAAGGCCTAGAAAGCTTGTAATTAGGCAGCGCTTCTTTTTTTCTCTATTCCAAAAATAGTTTCCAATCTAACACTCCATAAGTTACATGTCTCTTCACATACATGCAAATACATTAAATTTATTGCTTACCAAGAGTATCTTTAATAAGCACATTCAATTTTTGTTCCATGTTGACTCCTCTATCATCTTTAGGAATCTGCACTCGATTAACAATTTCTTGTTTAATAGAGTTGATCACAAACAGTAAGTTATCTGCAAAGAAAAAAACCTAGATGAGGATTACTCCATATTCCCTCTGAAACAAAAGAGATATTCAGTTGTCCACACACTGTCATCTAGAAGAAGTGTTACAGTAAGTGAGATATGACACCTTTAAAATCATAGACAATCCAAACAAAACCATTACATTATTATCTGTAAAGTAGCTCAACACTGCAGATAACCCAATTTACGTTCACTCTATGAAGCAGTCACCAGCATTGCTTTCTCTATAAACTGCCAGTTATGACCCAGGTTACATGAAGATGCAAATCAGAGCCTTGCATTAAGAACATAAGAAAAACTAACAAGTGAAGAGTCATATTTACCATATTCTGTGTTGAGACCCCAGAGTTTTACTTTGTTAGCTTCATACTGGGCTTTCTTCTTTAGTCTACAAGCCCTATAGTAAGAAGAATTAGAACATTTTTCAAAACTTCCAGAATACTAAGAGCATCTGTTTCCATCAGCCACACGAACTTACTATTAACCAATACTTGCAGAGCTGTGATGTACAAAATCATCTACTCACTCACCCTCACTGAAAGCATGCTGCTACCTATATTTGATTAGATTTCACATTTTCTCAYTGCATCGAGCATTTGCCCTGCAGCCAAGTATGCCAGCTTCTAATGGAAATAAATCATTAGCTAGGGAACAGACCAACTAGATCTCACAAGCCACTGTTGCCCTGCTGTTTGATAAACAGGTAATAAAGCTGTCACGGGGACTGCCAAGATGAAGCGGGTTCTCTTGAGGCAAAAAATGAGTTAGGCCTTACTTGTACACCTGAAGTAATCCCAATTTACTCATCCAAGCAGTGCTAACTAAGATTTACCTGGAAGCCAGTTTGTTCTTTTCTTTTCTTGACCTCGGTCTGGCAGTTAAGGGAAGTTCACTGACTGGTGTCAGGTCACTGATCACCTTATTCAGTTTCCTCAGTTCATTACCAATCTGTAGAAGTTTTCTGGGGTTGGGAGTCAGGTCTTCTACATCAGTCCTCCGTGACTTCTTTGCTGCATATTTTCCTGTTTTGAATATGCAGAAAATTGGGTTGGGAAGTGACAGAATACGTATACAAACCTGTGAAAAAACATTCTTAAATACATATTATATTTTGGTATAGGTTAAGTTCCTTTGCTCATTACAAAACAAGAGAATTGAATTGTGTGATCCCTATGCCTTTCACAATAGCATTTCCAGACAAACAACTTTGTACAATTCATATTATATGCAGATCAGATAAGAGCAAATACTGCTGGCCAGGACAGAAATGAATTGGAAGTGATGGACAGCATGCACACAACAGTGCTGAAAAAGGTATGTCACAAGTTCAAACACACTTGTTTTGCTCCAACCCTAACTTGCTAACTCTGTGTTCAGCCAGTAAATTCTCTCTCACACAAGTTGTTTAAATTCCTAAATAACCTTATTCCTAAAGTTCTGCATTAAGAAAGAGTATAGGGACCTGGTACTGCAATGATCTTCAGTGATAATAATCTTAAATAACCCAAGTAAGGGCTAGCCAACCCCTTTTAGATGTATTTGAAGCTATTCCAGGCCAGGTTTTCCTGAGGAAACATATGTATTCTAGGTAAAATTTGTATTCCTTAAGATATTCTGCCACTGGTACATGTCTCTCTCTGGATCTTCACTGAAAAATGCCAGCTGTTACAGATACCTGCATGAAAATGGTAACAGAACTGACAAAACTTGTGGTTTAACAGAAGGTAAAGACCGATGTTAAAGATAATAATTTGCAATTGTAAGAGAACATTAATATTACAGCCAGGTTAGTTTATTTCATTTTGTTCCTTCAGTCAAAGGGAACAGCGTACCAAAGAGGTCCTACGACACAAAAACAAACATTATTCCTAAGAGGGGCTTGTTCTCAATGATGTTAGTCATGCTGGAAGCACAGCAAGTTGGCAGTCAAAAAGTTACAGCAATAAAATATAGTTATTAGATCAACTRGTTTAAGCTCCTAGGAGGGTATTTTAAAGGAAAAGTTTATTCRCAGAAAAGAAAGTGCTTCTCTGAGTTGCATTCGCATTGGTGTGAGGAACAAGGAGGGAGGAGCAAGAGGAG
Organism: Apteryx rowi; assembly: GCF_003343035.1. NCBI lineage: Eukaryota > Metazoa > Chordata > Aves > Apterygiformes > Apterygidae > Apteryx > Apteryx rowi. The sequence continues at coordinate 8,339,563 of NW_020448307.1, read as the reverse complement.
ACAGTTAGGTCTCATTGCCTGTCCTTCACTTCATATTGCAGATGAAGTGAACTTTGCAACTTTGCATCTCAGACCACTGGCAGCTTGCTTCTACTATAAGCAATACTGAAACGGTCTAACAGCTTCCAGGAGCAAACATCAGTCATGTGACCCAGCCATGATGTTTACAGTATCACAACTGTAAAAATAAATAAATAAATCACAACTCTTGGGGTTTCCAGCAAGAACCTTGGAAGTTACAATTCTCAATTCATCCACCTTCCTCTGGAAGGAACCACACTCAAAGTTACTACTGTATGTTCACTGTGCCTTCCCTGGACACAGTGCTGTGCTCTTAACTGAGCAACAAAGTTATCAGTGTTTTAACGATTTCTTTTCATGGCCAAAACACAACTTCTCAGCAATTTTAGGTGTGGGAGTTTGGCTACTAAGGCGTCAGCCTTCAGCGAAGACATTCACTTGTAACTAGGACTCTATTCTTACCATGATGGAGACCGTTCTTCTGATACATGTTACTTGGTAACGTATCTCGATTCCACTCCGATGGCCTCAGCATTCTTTCTTGTTGCAACGGTGTTAGTTGCTCACTGTACTCCCAAAAGTATCTTCGCTTGCCTCTTTTCCGACAGGATATTGCAGTCATTTCTTTTAAATCCTCCACAGAATCATTTTCGTATCCTAAAAGAATGCATCGTATTGCTTATTTAAAGTTTACAAGACTGTTTCTAACCTTTTAATTGGGGCCTAAGTTTTCAAGAAGTTAAGAGCAAAAAGACAGACAACGGCCTGTTTCACATTATCTTATGGACTCAGTTTTCTGCCCCAACTATTACTGGGTATTTGCCTTAAATCCAGGAACAGACGTTCAGCCAGTGATGGTTCTTCATTTGCTGAACAGAGACAAATTATTTATGCATTGAAAGCCCCTTTCTGTTCTTTGACCCCTTAAGCCCTGTTGCTTTTCTCCCCCACAGTCTCACTACTGTGGAGCACAGATGACAGCTGTTGGACAGTGTTCTTCCACCTTCATCACTTCCTCCATTAATCTGCAGGAAGATAATCCTAACTCTCCTCCACATCTTTAATTAGTCTTCAATCACAATGTGCACAAAGAGAAAAGGATAATCAAAATAAAGATGGATTAGCAAAAGGCTAATAAACACAGCAAAATTATTGCTGCATCTTGCATTTAAACAGCTTTGGGAAATCAATCCAACTATCCATCTCTATTAGAGTAAAGAAAGACCAAGTCCCAGTATAGGAGGCTCTGTTATGAGGGCTATGCACTAAAGTCTGTAAGTAAAGAATATATAAATTGAAGGCATCTGGACAGAAACTGTTCCATCTCTTTCCTTCACCTCTTTAGTGGGACGAAGAGAAATGATCCACAGTAAAGCTACACAGTATTTTAGAGTTACATTATGATGTACATGGTATAACTGTTCTTGAAATACATTGAAACTGTAATGCCACTATGCAGATTGCAACAAAATGGTTAAACCACATTTACGTAAACATTAAAAAAAAAAAATTAAGTCTTACATATGCTTTATAAAATGAAATTAAGACAACCTATATTAAGGTAAAAAAAGTACTATACTGTCTTTTGTACTGAAATACTATATATAATACGTTACATTTAATTAAAAAAAGAACACATTTCAAAACATCATATACACTGCTGAAGCTTAAAGAAAACCCAACCACTAAATGGGCTGCAAGCTTAACAAGCCTTGGCCCCATATACTAAAGCTCTATACCATCTTTTAATAGTAGCACAAAGAACACTTTCTTTATTTTAAAAGTCCATTCAATTAGTTTGTTTGCACTTGAGAAACAAGTTGAAAGAGGAAAAACAAGCTTTCTCGCTTTGGTCTGACTCTCCCTCACCTCGTATTCCAAAGTATGAATAAAAGTTAGGTACAGAAGGACAAAATCCATTCTCAATTCTGTTTCCAATCATTACAACAGTTTCTTTACTTTGATTCACCCATTTATAAAAAGAAGATGATATTTTAAACAAAATGAACCSAACAGAAGCGAACAATAAAACATGCTTTCTGAAAGACATTTTCTCTTGTATGGTCAAAATGATTATGGTAGATTACATTACATATAGTTTCAAATTCTGTAAGTATTTTTAATTGAACTTCAGTTTAATCCAGAAGCTGTTTGACATAAACATCAAAATAATCTAAAAAATAAATGAACAACCCCCCCCAAACCCTACTTAATTGCCACTTTAAAAACACATCAAGCTATGCAAACTCATTATATAGATATGCAAAAATGTAGCCCGTCTTCACAATTACACACAATTAGGCCAACCAGCAAAAACAAATCTCTTTAGGAGCTGATGTATACAAACGTAAAACAAGGTTAAAATCAGGACTTCCTGTTCACTTATTTAAACCATGATTAAGTCGGCAATTTAAATTATGCTGACTTAACGCATCCTACCTTGCAACTCTAACATTGGCCTGTTACCGTTTTAAAGCTATGCAGAACAGTTGAGCGCACCATGTCCTACCCAGGTCTGTAATACAGAGCAGCACAGCAATCTGCTGAGCTTTTCCGCACTGGATTCATCCTTCTTGAATCCTCCTCTTACGCAAAGCTCATGCAGCAGCTCCCTTTCTTCGGTGGGCTTCTAACAAACCTGAAAGTGTTCTTGCACTGACCTTTCAGGCCCTTCGGAAGTCACTCCTATAAATTTTTGGTTCACCACCCTTACTGCGGTTTCAGGTTTAAATTTGCAGGGGTTAGATTAAGAAAAAAGAGAGATCAGCATAGACAGGACTTCTGCAATTTAACAGATAAAAAAAAAAAAAAGAAAGGCACAAAACTGTCTCTTTAACTCTGCCATTTAATCATATTGACTTGTGGCAAACCATTTAGAATGATTCTGCCCCAGCTGATGGTTTAGGTGCTCAGTAGAAATCGAGCGCAACCTTTTTAAACAATTCCCAGGTGTCTACAAGCCCTTTGCTTTTTTAGCTGTTTCTTCTCTACTCCAGTACTGCTGAAGTCTAAATCAGTCGCCACATGCCCCTTTTCTGGRATCTCCTAACTACTTGATCTGAGAAGCAGTCATTTACAACAAAATATGCTCACAATGGTGAAAAAAGTTTAAATGCCAGAACAGGCCTGGGCTGATAAATCCTATCATAAACAGGCTTTGGAAGGGATCAAAATCACTACATCTATATCATGTATCATAATAAAAAAAAACATTGCTGTCCAAACTTGCCCAATAACCAGTCACATTCTTTTAGTTATTTCTACCAGTCTCTGAAGTTCACTAGATCTAAGTATTTCCTTAGACAACAGTAATTCTAGTGCTTTAAGAAGCATTTAAATTAAATGTCTTGTTTTATGGGAAGACTAGATCTCTATTTAAACTACAGAGCATGAAAGTCATATATACTGAAGCCCAATTTAAGAGGATTATAAATTATCAAAATAGTGAAAAAAATTAAATGCAAATATCAGATTTTTAAAATCAGCATTTTAACCTATTAACTTCTCTTTATATATATATTTTATATATATATATATATATATATATATATACACACACTACAGAAATTCAATGACAAAAGAAGGATTCGTGTACAGCCCTATACACATATATAGAGGCCCTTTAAACAACAGTTAAGGGGAACAAATTGATTTTGGTGAAGCAGTGTTTCATGCACTCTCAAAAACAGGCAAAGAAGAGTAAACAAAAGCAAACTGCGTATAAAATATATACATCAGAGGGTCAATAACAGCCAAGCCAGTCTTTGTCCTTTTAATAAAATACACCTTCACTTTAAATTTTTGAACTGATTTTGGTTTCAGTACCCTAGAAGGTTAAATCTTCCAATGCCATGTTCTTTTTTAGAATATATTTCCATAGTATTTACCTTAACTCTGAAGGTACAAAAGGCAAAACAAAGCTCCGGTGTGATATAATTAAAATACTTGGAGACACTATCTTCTAATATAATAAAAATACATGGCGATATCATCTTTTAGTATCACCACACTCAAGGTAAATGGCTTCATTTATGTAAAGCTCTAATCAGCTTGTATCAGCCAAGTTCCTCAGTTACTGTACTGCACCATGTAGTTGCATTTAGATGCTGGGAGCAATTGCTTGTCAGCAAAATTTCAAAGCCAACACGTAGCTAATACAATTCCACCAACTGAAATCCCAGCATTTTAATACGATGTCTCTTTTTCAAGATTACCAGGCTTTCTGTGCAGCTTGCCTCCGTGGGCTGCAAGGCACTGTGTAGTTCAGCAATCATGTTACATTACAGAGAGCTGTAATAACTACTCAAAGCCTCAGAAGGAAGAGTAAGTACAGGGAGCTCAATTCAGGAGAAGGGAGGAAGAGATTTTAAAAGGCTAATAAAAATGTGTTATGTACACGTAGAAGTAACATCAAGAGCATAACACTTAACAAGTTTAATGCCCACTGAGGAAATCTCCTTCCAAAATAATTAATCTGATCTTAGAGCTCACTGTGACAAACATCAGTGTGCCTTAGGGAAGCTGCTGTTTTAGAAAGGGAAAATTTCAACTGCCTTTTTTCACCCCCAAAGTTACGTATTGCCAAATGTTTGAATACCTTAATTCTTCTACTCTACTAGAAAGCGTTTATAAAATGTGAATATTATATCCTCTACAATTAAACTAATACTTGGTTACAGTCCTGTCCCTTTCCCTCCAGATTTTATTTTTACAGAATGTTGCTGCTTTGTTACCTTCTAGGTGAAGGTTATTTCTTATTTGTGTTGTTAATGCTCCTTTTCTACATGCAGAAGAGAAGAATTCAGTATCCTTTGCAGACCCACTTAGTGTTACTGCTGAAAGCCACCAAGAAACCATTCTATTAGTTTCAGTGGCATGTATTCTTTGGATTTTGTGGAAAACCATATGTACAGTAGGACTTACATAAATCATGGAATGATTTTACTCAGGCTGTGATTTCATAACAGCTATCAAGAGTTACAGCTCTGAATATATTCAAGGCAGCAGCCCACCAAAGCACTAGAAAGCTCTGCACACCCTATCGTCAATCCACCAAAAGGAAGACAACAATTGCAGGTAGTTGTTTTAATGAACTTAGGCTACCAGCTAGGTTTCCTATAGTGTCTATCACCATTTTTGTTTTATGACCACAGTTTATCTAGTTTTTCTAGAAACAGGGAAAATACCTATTTCACAAAGCTTTCATTAATTACATTTTACAAAGCACTTTGAAAATCTAGGATACAAGCTGGTAACTTAAGACCAGTGTTCTTCATCTGTAATTATAAAACATTCAAAAGCATTCTTTCCCAATTGGCAGACAGATTCATTAACCTTAACGAACCCCAACATTGCTGGTACCTGGTTCTGAGAAAGTATCGCTGATGTCATCATCTTTATCATCTTCATAATCTTCTTCCTCATCATCGTTTTCAGACAGCTCATGCTCACTACCAAATCCTTCATCGTGGTCCTCATCTTCAATATCTTCCTCATCCTCCTCATCTTCTTCAGGGTCTCCTTTGGTTGACTGCTCACCCAAACTGTCTGTGACAAAAAGAGAATAGTTGTGCTCTTCTTTCTTCTGTGAAGAATCCGACACTGACGTGCTGGCAGAAAGACTGCTCTCTCCTACAATAAGCCCTGGGGTTTCCTGGGGTGGACTGAGGAGCAGCTCTTGAGTCTCTTTAAAAGGCAAAACAGAAGGAGTATTGTGACTATGTGGGGACTCTATTCCTTTCCTTTCTTGTCTCTTTGCTACAGCACCACAATAGCAGGTGTTTTCCTTTGCTGCATCTGCATGTGTCTGGCTCAGCACTGGTCTGCTCTGTGGTAAAGGATTGATCTTTACTTTTGCCTTTTTAACATAGTCTTTACATTCAACATGAACGTTCACCTTCTCATTACTGTACACATTGGTCTTCACCATGATTTGTGTGCTGGAAGCAGGCTGAGTTGCAGGTTTGCTCGCCTTTTGAACATAGTCCGACAAAGGTGCCTCAGCCTGAATGGTCTTGGAGGAACAGACTGGGGCTGCTGCTCTGCTTGCAATTTTTTTGCCAGGTAACAGAGAATTTAAAGGGTTTTGTTTTACACTAAAGAGTGAATCAGGGTAATAGAGTGAATCTGAAACRGGCTGGGAGTCCTCGCTGTTAAGCTGAGCCAGAGTTGGTGTTTTGCTTATCACTTCTTCATCTTGGTATGGGCTTGAAAAGTCATCAAGGCCCAAATAATCCACCTCTTTTGTTCCCCAGATATCACAACTGGTTAGTTTAGTGTACTTAGTTAAGTCTTCACAGTACGTATCCCACTGCTCCCACTTTGAGGTGAGAGCAGCTTCTTTGTCCAGGATGTCCGTAAAAGACTCCAAGCTCTCAAGATCTTTGCAGTCCTCCATGGAAAGTAAGTTGTCTCTGGAGCTTTGTTGATAGTCCATTTCTCTGTCCTGTGCACAATAAGACAAGTCAAAAATCAATACCAAAAAAAAAAAAAAAAAAATCTGTCCTCTACTTAAATGGTAAACTTATTTCCGATGAAGTATGAGAGACTGACAACACATGAAGACACCTCAACTTCCAACTAAAATCTTGTTTTGACAGTCAGACTGAAATCTAATTTTCATGCTCCAGCTACAGATCCTTCTGAAGAGACAGCTAAAGATACAAGTCAAGTGCTGATGGATTTCCTTCTTCTGTTATTGCAGATTAATCTGATCACTAGGAACTAAACTAGGACCAACATCCATGCATTTCAAATATGAAAGACAAAGGCAAACCATTCTAGTCTTCATTAACCTTAAGTTAAGTCAAACTTTCCTGTGTGAGAAACAGAATATGCTCAAGTTTACCAGTCCCTGGAAAGCCTCATTCTAGCCAGATCGATTAATGAGTGTGAGCTAACTTTCTCCTTTGACGCAGGCAAAACTAATGAATGCTAACATAAGTACCTCATGAGTCAACTTTTATTTTGCTTCTCTTGCATTCACAGCTTGGCTGAAGTAGCATATAGCTGCTCTTGCAGAAAAGATTGTTTGCAAGTAAGAGTCTCAAGCCCCATTACATAAAATCAACACAGCTCCAATTTGAGAGTTGTATGTCAAGCCTTTCCTACTGCCCGGCTTGAACAAGCGTCTATTGATGAAGCATCACATTTGCTAGACAAGCAGTTAGGCTCTTCCCTGATCAGTAACAAGCACTAACGAATCATCATCTAGCATTCTGAAACAAATATCCTTTTATTACTACATGAATTCAGGTTGTTAATCGAGAAGAGGGAGTTATGCGCACATGTGCATACACATACCCACAGAAAGATGACCTACCAGTTCATACATGAAATCTGGATCTGAACTGCTCGCCAAGAGATCTGTGCTCATCAGAGTCTGCTCTGAAAACACATGGCTCCGAAAGGCGTCCCCAAAAGGAGGGTCCATTCCGCTCACACTGGGCTACAATAAAATTGATATTGAATTTTGACACAAGCTATAAAAGGCATATTCTTTACTTCAACTGAACATAAGAGGTTGTCATTTCATTCAGTTCTCTGAACTCACACTTGCAGTTGGAATGTTTTTACCTATACAGATAAGCATGTCATTTCTCAGAGCGAGAGAATATGCTTCAAGAGCCAGCTAGCAACATTCAGCCCTTTAATCACAAAGGACACATTTGTATTCATCATGTAACTGCAAGAGCATTGCTCATTCATTCTTTTTTGTTGGTCTGAAATTCTCATGTGTTTGGCAAGTTCAGGGATACGTTAGCATTTGTAGAAGAAGGCAGCGAGTACTGGCAAGATCTGGGAGTATCAGTAGGCACTACACGCTTGCAGGGCCTTCATCCTGATATACACCATTTCCTACTAAAGCAGCGTTGGCTGCTTTTAGAACTATTAGAACTTGTAAAACTTTTATCTGAGATCGTAACTATAGCAAAATTTACTACAACTAAATTGTTTTACATCCCTTGAGAACTAAGTGGAGCTTTGCAAAGGAACATTAGGCAGGATGACTGGATGCACAGGAAACAGGCCGCCAGGCTTTCTGCTACTTTTAATTTCAGAACTCTATTTCCCTTCCAGACACGCTTGCCCTGAGGGTTGGGAAGGGAGAAACACTGTACTGCTCATTCAGTCAGTGTGCTGATGTGTGAATCACCGCAGTAATAAAAGGCTGTTTTCCAGGCATCCACCCTCATCAAGAAGACAACTTTGCTGAATTCTGCTGGGTGAACAAATATAGTAACAAGAGCAGCAACACAGCTTTCACCGTAGATACCACCAGGACATCACTTACTCTCTTCTAAATTCTCCCTGTTGATGCCAGCCAAATATGCTCTTACACTTTCTTTCTTTCTTTATTTTTATTTTTAATCGGGGAGCAAAATTACTTACAGAAGCAAGTAAGATCATACCACACCAGGCTTACCTGAGGCATCTCCAAGCCCAGATTCCCCAAATCCAATTCCAAACTTCTTGTTTTATTCACTTGTAGATTCCTTTCCAGCTTTAAGTCAGTCTCAGTGAGTTTATACAATCCATGCAATGAATTTTTTCCCTAGGATAACTTCAGTTCACCCTCATGGAGCTCTTCTACTTGTAGACTTCTGTGTAGAATAAGCACAGCAACCCCCCAAGGAGGTAAGTATTCCTTCATCAAAAAAGGTAGTGCTTAAAAAAAACAACCAAAATGAAGTAAGGACAAAAATTTCTCCTGAAAACTGATTATACCTCATGCTGGAACGTATAATGATTTTCTTCCACTGCCGTCCTACCTCAAATGAAAAGTTATAGATGCTACAGAACAGAGTTCCTGCGCAAACCTTTTCAGCTATTTGAGTTACATTTTGTTGCCTTTTTTCCTCACTACCTAGACTATAGACATATGGAAGTCTAGTTCCTAGCTCTATAGATGTAGAAAAGAAAAAAGCCTGCATAATTGGAAAAATGACTAGCATACTGCTGAGTACACAAAAGAGAAACAGTCTTTATGACTAATATAACAGAGCCAATAAATTCTAAAAATGTCTCAAACAAATGTCTCAAAATATTAATTTCAGAATAGGCAGTAATACTGTTTCAGCGATACCTCCTCCTTTTCTTAGAGTTTAATCCATTCGGCCTCAGATAAGATTATATCAATCACTCGCATAGCAACATCTAGTGGTAGAGGGATTACAGCAAGCACCCTCACTGCCCATGGGAAGTCCATGTCCAAGTATGGGAAGGAAACACCTCCCTAACAGAACAAACTAAAAATTGTGCCAAATTCAGAGTTGCCTAATAAAATTTCTTCTCTATTAATTCTTCTATTAATTTCAAGTAAGGCACAGGCTAACCTGGATGAGTTAAAACTACTAATACATAAATTGGACCAATTTATCAATTTAGTAGCTTCTACAGACCCACTGCTACTTCGGATGTGTATCTAAAGACCTTTTTGAGCCACATACACTGCTTAGTCTTGCATGTGAAACAGCAAAACTGAACTGTAGAAAAGCCAACACCTTAGCACAAACATCAGTAACTACAGCTCCACTAAAATACGACCAAAACTCTCATAAGTAACAGGAAGTGAAAAGCGTAACATCAAAAATAATAAATTTATCCATCGTATCAAATGTTAGTATCTGAGGCAACTACATTGCCTTCACGGAGGCTGCTTTCTTAGTGTCTTGTTTTCCTGCGAGATCCCTATCCCCGTAACAAGAGGTCTCTTTAAGAAAAGAGCAGTTAGAGTAGCATTAATCCCGAAGCTGAACTTCTACAGCTTTGCTGTAGAAGCAGCGTTCTTTGAGTCTTTGTGCCAAATTCTTCGCTCAGCATTGCTTCGAAGTTGGACTTCAGTGCAAGCTGCTCAGGCTACATTTATTCTCTTGCTTTGAAAAGCAAATAGCAAAGTAAAAGTGTGCTCTTACAGTAGAGATATGTTGAGAACCCCCCTCCCACAAGCACACGACAGCATATTAGTCCTACTTTCAGACAAGACCTCTTCTATTTTGTTAAATTCAGTATATATACCTTGAGACTGAGGTAAAAACAGATATTATGCAAAAAAATCTTGACTTATCAAAACGTACTGGTTTTCAAGTATCAGTTAAAATAACAGGGAAACAGAAATCGCAAGTCCAATCATGCACAAGACACCGTTCTCGATGAAACCATGCTAGCAATGCCAAAACCATTCCCTTTTAGGGTTCTGTGTCAAATAAGAGCCAGTCCTTTCTGAGAAAAATTTCTTTCTTCCCTAAAACTTCCTGGGAACTCCTCCTACTTGTTCTAAAGTGACATTTAAAGTTAAGTTTGTGTCCCAAGGCAACATGCCTCAATAATCCGTCTCACTTCCCACAGTACACAAACTGCAATGGAACTAGTTCTTCCTAAGCTATTAAACTTTGCATAAATGACAAGTTCACTTTGCAGCCTGGCCTAATCTAGGAGAAAAGGGCTGTTCTTTAAAACAAATAACCAGTGCAGATCCTTGATTCTCATATTTTGAAGAAAAAGGCAAGGGTATCATCTTTAACATGAAGCTACACATGAGTAGTATCYGAGTTGCTTTCCATGCAGAGTTGCGGAGATTGCTGTCTTTTATAATAGAACATCAGCTTAATACTTCCTGGTGTCTGCAACATCTGCATTCACACAGAAGACTGACAAAGTTCTGCCACTGCACGACACAAAGCGGAAGGCAAAATTTGCTTCTTCTTTAGCGGGTATTTTGTTGTGTTTTTGCTAGAACACATATCTCAAGCAAGTCCACTGTCCTTCATGCACAACTGTGAAAGGACGGTGAAACTTAACCTGTACCAATGCTGACGTCAACAACAACTGACAAACACTTCCAAGTTTCAGGACAGGGAAGCTTTTGGATCATTCACAAATCCTCAGAACAGACATTAAGTGTTTGGCATATTTTTACTAGTTCAAAGACTGAAGAGATCTTTTAGCTATAAACTTATACCAGTATCTAAGAATGACAGTATACCTCCTCCCGTTCAAAGGAGTATATCAGATAATCTGATTTCCCCCCTAGTTCCCTTTAGAGTTCTTTAGCCTTGACATTTTCTAACATTAATATTTAAATGTTATTTGAATCTCATTAGGATCAATGCAAGCATTCTACAAGATGAGATTTTTTGGTAGCTCTGTGGAGGGAAAAACGTGGAAGGGCAGCAAGATGAAACACGCTACTTTAGAGAGCTGCACAATCTAGGTATGCTTCAGGCTTGCAGCAAGAGCAGACCTACTTTCAACTGCTTTTAATTTTCCCAGATTCATCAAGATCTTCATTAAAAGACACTCAGTGTTCACTCTGAACCATCAGTATTTTTTCATGAACTGGTAAATTAAGAGGTATAGAACTAGTCAACCACACATACGGAAACATTGATGCAAAATCTGAACCAATTGCAAAGGAAGTAACTTTACAGACCTCCCAGTCGGRGTCCTATTTTTACAGAATTTATCATTATTGGCAGTGTCAGCTTAAGACGGAATTAGAACAGAATAGTACAGATGTTACATATCTATAACGAACACAAATTTGGAAGAACTGAAAGATCTGTGGCAGAGCTCAAGAATAGCAGTGTAGGAACTACTGAACATAAATAAAGCAGCCAGTGCTACAAAGAATTTCTACTTTAGGACACTTTTCATTAATGCCTTACACTAACACACACACACATACACTGCCCTGTCGAGATACAGAGGTGAAATCCTGCAGCTGCTTCCCAGCAACCCAGCTGCAGGTGGAACAGGGAGCTGGTGGCACCGGGCAGGGTGCAGCCACTCCTTTTGGCAGCAGCTTGCAGTTAAATCGGATTAAGGTGATTAGGGAACCAGCCCCCGAGTTTTGTATTTTGKTTTTTTTTTTTCTTTCAGATTCTTGAGTCACAGCAGCGCGCAGCTGTACCCCTACTTGTGAAAGAAGGCTTCTTAGCTCACCGGGAGCGTGAGGAAGGGCGAGACATCTCAGGACCTACTCCTTTCACTGAACATTTAAGAATTAAGGGTGCTGATGGAAGGACACATAAATATATTGTGCATGGTTTGTCAAAATCCCTAGGGGCCCTCAATAAGTAGCCAAAAACTGTTCAGTAGAGTCAATAATTTGTTAATCTAATACCAAATCCTACAAAAAACTCTGCATTTATATGTACCTTTTGAAAGCACACTTTTAAAACAGTTTAATAGAGGTCCCAAGCAACACGGGAAGACTGACCTTCAAACATCCTAATGGCAGGCTTATTACACAACATTAAATGTACTGCTGCACCGGTAAATTGGCATTTAAACAGATACAGCACCTTAACTCTAAACGTGCAGCGTAAGGAGACAGATGGCAGTTATCACACACATGCCATTCCCAAGGCTAGTAAAACACCCTTCTGCAAAAACACATCTCCAAAGAAGCCCCCAGAAGAGAAAAACCTGAACCGCAAACTTTCAGCTTGACAAATGCTGAAATATCTTCCTCAGTCACCTGTATGAATCATTTGTACTGTAGTTATAACTAAAGTTACTATTTCTGTCTCAGTTTAGATGTATATTTTGTACAACTTGAAAAGCACAGAGAGTGTAGCTACACCATTTTAATGATTGCACAGTACCTATTATCCCAGCAGCTAAGTGCTTGTTACAGCTAAAGTACATTTCACGAACAATTACATTTTCGTGATGGTGACTGTGCATCATACAGCATAATTTGTCGACGCAGATAAAGAAAAAGCACACATCATGAGAGTCTACCAATGCCACGTTCGGTTTCAGAGAAGGCCCCCAAAGCATGCTACCTATTTTAAAAGAGCAGTCGTGGACTACACATTCTTTGCTATGCTTGGATGTTTTATAAAGTAGCACAGTTAGAGATGCAAGAAGGTCTCCTCCACTTCTGTTAAAACTTTTTTCTCCTTCCACAGTTTGTGCCAATTCRTTTCCCATTACAGAACATACTCTGCTCAGTGCTGTTTTCAAGTGCAGAACATATTTTTCTTATTGTTTGAGTGTAATGTTTTTGTTTTTCCCTTCTTTCTGCATTACTCTTCAATTGTTACGCAGTTAAAAAAAAAAGTTTACTTTTTCGCCCCCACCACAAAGTCGCTCTCTTTTTTTTCTGTCGCGCGTACACAACACCACTCTGGTAAAAGGTCTTCCTCTACTTTCACCCACTATAGGTTTCTTGCATGAGAGGTGAGAGAGTCAAGTCCCTCTTCCGTCTCAGTGATGTATTTGTATTAAAATGCTAGTATAAGCACCCAAGACTCTCTGCCTTCTCTATCCCCAAGGGCAAACAACAGCTTAGGACATCCAGATCCTGCGTTTGACAGATTGCTGCCCTTTAAAMGGACTAGTGAACTGAACAGTTTCACTTCTCTTAGTCTCTTCCCTTCACAGGAGGCAAACTGCTACTTCACCGTCTTTGCTCCCATTCCTCTACTGTCTTGTTCCCCCGACTTRCTTTTTAATTCTATTTGCCCAGAGCAGACAGGCTTCGAAATCTCTAAGTGCCACTGCTGAACAGGACGCCTGGTCTGGAAGCACACATACCRCGCTGCAGGTAAAAGAGCTGATGAATTAGCAAAGAGAACATGGCACTGCATTTTTGCTTGAACTACTACCCTTATATATGAATTCCAGCTACCTAACTTTGGAGGGGTATTCCATGTTAGCGTGGCTACTAAGTGAATAAGCAGATACCAGCATCTGATCATAATGCAAGAGGTAGGAGAAAAGAAGTGATTTTTTAAAAACAATTGTACTGAATTTACATATTTCATAAAAATTATACTCTGAATAATGTATCCCTACTATAAGCACTGTAAATTCTGAAGCAAACACTGAGATTTTACTATTATCTCAGTGCCAAAAGTGAGAAATGTAGGATGTTTTAACTTACCGGGAAAAAAGAACTATATTAACATATTTCAGTTCATTTTTAAGACTTTTTATAGTAAAAAATGAATTGCATAAAGCTTTATTAAAATACCACTGTAGAATTAGCAGAGTTGCTTGCACAAGGGAATTAGCAGCAAGACTGGCATTCAAATCTTTTTTTTGTGGGGCAGAGAATTCCCCTGACACATAAGCATAGTCAAAGCAAAGACAGAAGACAAAATTAAAATGAGACAACAATTTAACTTATGCTTTCCAGGAATATCCTTACATGATGGCTGTTTCTGGAAGTGTTTTTTCTAACAGTATAATTATTTCAGGATAARAAAAGTTAAGCAATTCCACAGTGCTCTGAAAAAATCTTAAAGATGAAGGAATGGCACAATCTATTCTACTCTTCATAGTGCAAAATTACATTTCGTTAGACTTTTGTTAGAAACAGGTTATCAATATGGGATGCTTCAAGCCAGCCAAGAGCAGTCCACTTACTCATGGTTGCTAAACTAGTAAGGGAGGTTAAGTCAGAAAGAAGTCAAAAACAGCATCAGTCAAAAAAGACAAAGTCAGAAACAAACGTAAGAGTTCAAAATCAGAAGTAGGATTTTTTTTTCCTTACATAACAATGTAAATGATTATAACAAGAACTAACCTATAAAATCTAAGACTTTCACAAACTTTTTGGCTTGACAGAACAAGGGCAACTTTCAAACATTACTTGTGAATTGCAAAATATGCTTTTAGTTTAAAACATCATTTAATTAGGTTTTGCAAGCCACTTATCACAGACACGCAAATCATGGGAATCTAAACCAGTGCCTTCACTTACTTATACCCTACTATCAGTCTATTAGTTGGACAGAAGCTTCTATCCCCAACGAATTCCTGTTAACACTGAAGCGGCTCCAAATGTTTGCTCTTCAAAGAGCTCTTTTGCCAGTCTCATCGTTTATTTAGAAAAAACACGGGGAGGATATTCAATGGCTTGATACCACTGTGGCAGCCTTTTCTTATCAGTAGGTAATATCCTCCATCAAACACAGATCAATTCTTTCTTTGCTCAGGTAAATCAAAGGCTGCAAAACTCTGTATGAGCTCTTTGCCTTATCATTCATGCCTCCTGCCAAGAACTATCTCTGAGCATTGATATTTCTATACCACACCTTTCCTGCAAAAGCAGTCACCGAAAATATTTCCCATATAGAAATTCTGACTCCTCATTTCAGTTGCCAACAATAAAAAAATGCCCAATTTTCTAAAATACCTGTGTTTATCTCTCTAGAGTTCTCAGTATAAAGACATAAATGTAATAATTACTAAAACAAACAAACAAACAAACCCATACAGATGCTTAGAAGCCACTTGGTCAGGCAACCTTATGTTAAAGATTAGGCAACCTTTTTATTATGCTCTTTAAAATATTTTTAAATGTTTGAAAGAGAACTTTATCAGAATCTGATTCTGTTCTGCAGGTTTCACATCACATAATGTCAACAAGTCACTCCCAAATGGCAACAACATAAATATTAGGCTTACTTTAAATGAAAAGTTAACGTTTCAGCTGGCATAGCTGAAAGACTGAAACTGCTTAGCCAGTTGGGTAGAGACGCTTGAAAAGGAACATGTGTTTTATACTGGAGTGTGACAGAGCAAATTCTCGTTATTAAATTAACTTTGAGGGCTGATCAGTTAGGTTAGACAGCATTTTGAGAGCACAGGGGACTTTTCGTGCTGCACAGTTGTGTTAAAGAACTGCCAAATGACAGGAATGAGATTAGGGCGCACCAAGAATACTAGAGGCACCACTATATGAAATACACGTCAAGGCCGCGCAACGTCAGGATGGAGGGGAAATAAAGTTTAGCCTCAGGTCCTCGGGCACGTAAGGAGCTTTCAGCAAGCCGGCCCCAAGGCAAAGCCTGCCCGGACTGAACTCAGAGGCAGCCAGAGGCACAAGACCACCCGCGCTGGAGCCACTGCAAGGAGATCGCCCACCGCCGTGACCGCGGTGACCCGCAGGAGCCGTTCGTGTGCCCCAGCGGGAACGCGAGTCCGTAGGAGTCGCTGCTAAAAGCGAGGAGGGGCACCGAGCCGTGCCTCGCTCCAGGAGAAGGGAAAGAGCTCGGGTCGACACGGAGCTAACTCCGCGCTGCCAGGCTCGGCACGGAGCAGCCTCCCCCCGCGCGGGGGGTCTCGCGTGGGGCCCCGCTGCCCACGGCCCCTCCGGGCGG